>NC_090582.1:207500-507500 GCF_017918235.1 Porcisia hertigi | reverse complement strand
GCTATGCGGTCACCGCTTTCTGTCACAGTACGCTCGAGCGACATCACCGCAGGGCTGCTGGGAGACGTGCGTCTCGTGATTGTCTTGGTCGTTGGCACCTCTTTCAAATCCTTTGCAGTTTCTGACGCAACGTGTATCTTTTCCAATGTATTGTTGCTTTGGATCAGGAGCGGCGCGTGGCCATCAAACAAGCCAGACAGGTCATACTCACGCGGACACGCGTTAGCCCCGTTGAAGAACTCACTAGCAGAGATTGCCGAGTGATCCGCAAACGTCGGAGGGAAGACGTCATCTTGGAACTTTGTGCCAGCTTGTTTTCTAGGAAGTAGCATCTCGACTGTCAAAAGACTGTGGTATGTCAGCTGGTACAGACGGTCGAATTCGCATCTTCTCACATCTAGGGACCACTTCGGCATCATGCACAGACCCTTCAACGTATCGGGCAAGCTCACCTCGTAGCTCATAGTGAGGCATTCTTCCATCAATTCTAAACACCTCAGGTTGCTCTCGCCCTTGCTGCCCAGAAATAGAAGATTTGTGTCCTCGTCGTACACTGGCATCATTGCGGCGCTCGATTGGTCAAGCTCAACTACGGAGTACGGATTTTGCATCTTTCGTGTGTCCCACAGCTTGATTTCACGCTGCTGGCTTCGGTTCCAGCCGAGTGTTAGTATAATGTCCTTTCGCTTGCACCAGACGCACCGCTGTTGGCGAGCACTGACGTGGCTGCTCACCGACGACAACATAGTACAGTTACGAGGGTCGATCGTTTGAAGCTTGTTGTCTCGGGTGGTTACGCAGAAAATAGAGCCGTTTAGATTCCACTCCAGTCCAGTAGCGTATTCAGATAAATAGTCGATGGTAGTAACGGCAGCTCCTTTCTCCACATCCCAGACATTGATGACACGATCAGCGCCCGCCGAAGCCAGAATACCATTTGCACTGGGGTGGAATGAGATGATACCACATTTTTTGTGTCCCCTCAGCTTCACGAGTGGCGTGGAAATATTGGATTGCAGGCCATCTATTGGGATGTCCCAGCCAAAGATACTGCCATCTTCGCTGGCGGTATACAGTTTTTGGCTGTCAAAAGGGTCGAACTTGACATCTTTAATTGGACCCTCTTGACCAAGTACAAGGGGTGGGGCTGGTGGAAGTCTTCCAGCGGCATCGTGCGTGAAAACCGCAGTTCCACCAAACGTGACCCATGGCACGGCAACAAATTTGTCGCTGCATGCAATAGTGTTGCTACCATCAGATAACGAGCCTGACGACGAGACCTTCAGAAGCTGACGCTGGGGCTTTGCCACGTGCCCAGTGGAGTGTCGAAATCGTGAGACAGACATTGTTTCTGGAATGCGAAGCACAACGAAATCTAAACAAAGAAGGAGAAATAGAAGTAGCGAAATGTGCTCCGCAGCATTTGATATCAACCCTTCTACGGACCCTAGGGCATCCATAGCAGCTGTGAGGTGGCGCTCAGAGCCACCGGGCCTTTCGGAAAGGGCCGAGTACGCAATACCTTTATCTATTTGTTTTGTTGGGGGAGGCATGTAGTTTTTAAGAGATGAAGCGCACATCGTGCTAAATCTGGGTGAGATCAAATGTTTGGAGAGTGTGTAATTAAGCTATTCCCCAGGACTGTTTTTCTTGTGAATATAGTTGGAGTCTTGGAGAAGCTTATTCGCATACTCCTTGCGCTCGTTCACTTGATTTTGATACTTCTGCCATACCTGGGTCTTCAGAAGTTCGTTTGGATCCTCCGTGGGCCATCGAAAAATCGCGACTGCGATATCCGAGCTACAAATCGACATAAACACAGCCGCCATCAGAAGCCCCATTCCTGCCTTTTGGTAGAAAATGTGGCTCTCGTACTTGTAAGCGATCCGCATGTCACGGTACTTTTTCTTGAGATACCATTGCCGGAACTCTTTGTTCCGCATATCCCAGAGAATGTTGTACCACTTCACCTCCGGCTGGTACTCGTAAGGACTTCCCATTTTCCCTTCGAGGCTTCTGCGTAAAAACAAAAAGAAAAAAAAGGGGAGCAGAAAGCAAAAGTAGTGACCTGTAGAAGACGATTCGGCATCAGTGCTGGACCCTGAAGCTCGGCGAGAAAGGCACTTTCCCGGGTATCAACGTGACACTTTAATTGTACCTGCTCTGATACTACCTGTGCTAGCCGGCATTACTGTGTGAAAGCCTCGTGGTACCATAGGTAGGCCTTTCACCTTAAATTTTTGAGGTGTGTGAATCGGCACCAGAGAATCTGCGCGGGGTGCACACCAGGAACGGCAAAGACCGCCACTTCAGTTATACGAATTGCATAGGGAAAAACAAACCCCCCTTTGATGAAGAAACACCTATCCAACAATGCACAAAGAATACGCGCGTGCTTTGTAGAAACCTCAATCCACCTCCAGTTCGTCTCAACCTCGTTTTGGCTGCAGCTCGATTCCAAGACCCCCCACTGCTGTCCTCGGATGTCCTCGACTCGGCTGCAGCAAAAAACGCACGCTCACCGAGAACCTGCTATCGAGCAGAGAACCCCAGAATCACCATCCACCCACTCCAAACCAACAGCAATAAACTTTCTGTCTACTTGCTCACCAGGTTCGACTCCTTGAAACCGGATTCAGAGTTCATGAACCTTCCATTCACGAATCACACCATCGGCATTCTACCACTGCAACTTTGACACGAGCAATACCCCCAGCCCCCCTTTAGAAAAAAGACCAAAATCCGCACCGTCGTACCACTGCCCCGCCCACCGCGCGCACACACTAGAAAAACGGCTCCACTTCCCCAACGCACACCACCCCTCAACCAGCGCCTTTCCCACTATACCCTGGCCCCCCCTATTTTCCGTACCCCCCCCGCCCGCCCCCCCCAAACAACACCGGCCCAATCCCACCCACCAAGAAGCCCACGAGCCGCCACAAGCCCACAGCGCGGCGCGCCAAAAACCAGCAAACAAGCAGCACAGCAATCACAACCCCCTCGTCAGACAACGGCCTCTGCCCCCAGCCCTGCCTGCACGCCTCGTGAGTCGCCCCAGCCCTCCCAACCACCACCAGCCGGGCAGGACACACCCGCGTCATGCCGACACCCTCTCCCCACCCCGTCTGGGTGGTACAGACGCCCTCGGTATGCCCCCACTTCGCTCCGACGCAGCGCCGTCCAGGACGCGGCAGCTGACACCAGTAGCGATACAGTGCATCGACACACACACACACACACACACCTTCCGTCGTGGGCGCGCGAGCCTGCCACCATAAGAAGTGGTTTGGCGTTGGCTGGGAGAAAGGGGCGACGCGGCCTCACCACAGAGCGGGGTAGTGGAGACCTCGGGTGTATGAAAGCCCTTCGATTTAGTCAAGGATTCGACGAAAAGCAGAAAAATCTGAAGTTTTCCGTACGTTTCTATAATTGATGCAAGGATTACCACATGGGGAAAGCGGCGAAAGAAGGCAGGTTGGTTGCTCTGACCTTTCTAAATGAATGCGGTGCGCAGAGGAAAAGCAAGATGAGACCGAAATAATATGTGGTCTATAGAGAAAATACGTCTAATTTTTCGTGAAAAGGGTGGACATAAAGAACTCTATCTTCTTCATTAGGACTTTCAACGTCACTAGTACTTTCCCGGGGTGGCGGGAAGCAGGGGGATCCCGTTGGGAGGGGTCAAATGGTGATTTTAGGAGAATGGGCGGGTGGCCTTAGAGAGGAAAAAACGCACTGGCCATTTTTCGGGGGGGAGCCCACCGGTTTATCTGAACTGCAAATCAAAAAGAAGCTGCACACTTCACACATAGCACCTTTCTACCACCGATATGCGTGCAGAAGCCGTTCCGTTGTCAGCCTGAGGAGTGAACAGGGGATGGCCGTTAGAGTTTTGACCGAAATGCGCCAACATGGTTTCAACACACTCACTGTGAACATATTCGTGCACGTTCGTGGAAAATTGAGCTCCGGTTCTACCGTTCTGCTTTTCGGAAAGTAGAGAGGGGTCATGAACCAATGAAATGGGCGTGGGGTTAGAAACAAGCGTTTTGTCAGCGATCCGTGACCCCCCCTTTTTCGCGCCCCTCACCCCCGATGCTCAGCCAGTGTGAAAAGTTCCTGCCAAAGGCAGTTTGGACTTTGAAAAGAATCACGAATATTGGACTTCGCTGTGATTTTCGACTGCAAACATAGGCTTTGGAACACGCACCCCCCAAAACTGTTCGTGTTTGCTCCACAGATTCGTCAATATCAAACGCCGATGCCCCCATCCCCCCAAGGGGGGGCCAAACGACCCAAGAAGGAGACGGCATTCTCTCAGTTTTTAACGGAACTGGGCGCATAAGTTTATCTAAAAACGACATCACCTAGTTATTCCCGCAGGTCTATGTCAGTCGGTATCTTTGCGTTACTCTGGGCCAGGGGTTTTCCCGATGATGGGCGCCACGCGACACCACGCGGCAACCCAACCCCACACCATGACACCCCGGATATTCTGGCCCCAAAGCCCCGAAAAAAAAAACGGCACACCTGGCCTTTTTTTGCTCGATAACGCCCATTCAATTTTAGACGCGGACTCTTCGAAGCACGACCCTACAGGGAAAAGCGCCAGCCTCAAGGCGTTTCCCGTGATGGATACAGCTCAACGGGTGCATCAGCTGCGTGCGTCACAACGCTTTTCGGAAAACCGCCGGTGCCCGGAAGAACGGGCGGGCGCCTGCAAGCGGGGGGGGGGGCCTTTTGGGCGGGGGCCCCCCCGGGGCGCCGGAAAATCAAAGACCACCCCGGGCCAAAACGACAGAAGTCCAAGCCCCTCAGTTCAGAACAACGCCCAGAAAGCCTACAAAGGACAAAAAACATGGACAGTTGTTCCCATACGAGGCCCGCGGCTTTTCCAAGAAAACACTGAGCTTTAAAGGGTGGCTGAATCACAGCAAATCACGTCATTCCTGAAATTGTTGCCAGCCCTGTGCGCCTGAGGCTTTGTCTTCCTTTAAAATGGTTAATCGCGCATGCCGATTGTAGCCGCCAGGGCGTTTTGGGGGGTTGTTCGCGGCGTGATGGCCTCTTATGCGCCCCGGCGGGTCCTTTTAGGACCCCGGCCCCCGCCCACTTAGCCCGCCACGCACCATACACAGTTTTTTTTCGCAGCGGGTGCCCACTGCAAACAGTACAAAAAAGGATTTTTGGCTTGGCGGATTTTGTGGCCAACTGGGACATGTAGCTCTGGGTCGTCTTCGAAAAATGTGAAAATCACCACGGATTGGTGCCCGAATCGAAAATAGAAAACCCAAGCCAAACCTAGCCCTCGTAGTAAACTCGCTAACGCATCGCCCGCCCCCCTTGCGTAAACCATGCCCAGCTCGATTGGCGGGAAAGATGGCGTAATCCTGCTTTTTGGGACAGAAATAAGAGAGCCACGTTAAGATAGCCAGAAAAAGGCCCCGTGCTGGGCATGAGGATTGGGGGGGGGGGGTCTATCAGTCTTTTCCTCACCCGCAAGTGCGGGCACGTGGCGCCGCCAGGCCCACACAAAAGAAAAGCGGTGGGAGCTAACTATCGCCTGTTAGTGAAAGGCTGACGCTTAATGTTCGGGCTGTTGGGCGCTATCTGAAAAAACATTAAGTAGAAGCGCTTCAGACTCACATTTCACCCGCCGGGTGTTCAAGGGGCTTTTCTGTACGCTTTTGCTGTTGCATAGGGGGGCTTTCTTTTACTTAATGGGGTTCTATCCGTCAGAAAACACAGAACACAACATTGTATTCACCCCAACTGGAATAACACTTAGGAACCCTCCTCTTCAGCTGGAACTCGGTGATTTTCAATTACATTTAGGCGGTGTAAACATATTTTTCCCCACCCCGTCATCCCAAAGGATAACCGAAAAACAAGGAATATACGCAGAATTACCCCACTGGCCTGGTGACTTTCCGAACTATCACTTCAAAAAAAAACTTACGGGGTGGCCTTGACAAAGAGGAGTGGCTATCTAGAACGGATATTTACGAATACGATAAGAAGGGCGTGGTGAAGTTTCGCGGCGAAGGGCATGCCTTTGGTATGTCGCGCACCATCCGGGAATACTTTAAAATATGATATTTCACCTTTGAATCGCTTAGGAATTGGGGCATTGGAGGACCAAGTGGTGTTTTGTGTGTCCGTAAGGGCTACAGGCTTCTACTAGTGCCATATTTCTTCTTTCATTCACGTTTTTTGTGCAAATTCTGTGGAAACAGGGGCCTCGATCTCGGCATCTGTGGTTGGCCGGTTGGTTGGGTCACTTGATCTTGCCCATCCTTATCGCCATTCCCCCCGATACCAAAAATCCGGAAGACCCCCAATTTCGAATACAATGCGCAGAGGAAACGGAATGAAGAAAGGTTCTATACGCCATCCTACTGGGAGACTGTCATATTGTAGCGCTGGGTTGGCTGCGATGTGGTTTTTATAGCCACAGTGCTTGCGGAAAGATGAGGCAATTTCTGGTTTTCGAAAGTAGAAAATGCTGTCTTCAGAAAACGCATCCCAGCGGTCTGAGGGATGGAGGCGGCATTGTGCAGCAATAGACCGAATCTCGAATTTTGTGTCGAGGGCGATGACGCTTGGAGTTTTTTTTTGGCCCAATATCGAGAAAGGCTACGGCCTAAGACGCCGCAGGGGCTGTCGTCAATGGGGGGGGGGTCGTCGAGCCTTCGGCCGGGTTTCGTTCTTTGTTCGTGCATGGAACCGGGGGGTCGCTTTGGCACATGTGCCAACTGAAATGAAGTGCGTTTTGGGATTGAGGAGACTCTTCAGGGACCAATTGGTGAATGAGGGGGGGGGGCGGAAGAATGAGCACAGGTTCGAAAGCGCCAGCCCACTGCAATATGCTGGGTTGATGCGCTTGGATGTCTGGCGCCCGAGGGCTCTTCCATGCACCCCTTTCTGTCAGAAGGGAGAGCCCCAGGAAAACCGTGTGACGTCTCTTTTTGTTGATAGTTTATGCTGTTGAGAGTGTTCGGGATTTTAGGTTTGAGGCGAGGCGCATCCAGGATGTCACAAAGTTTCTTGCTGAGGCAATCTGCGGGCAGAGAAAATAAGCGATTAGTGAAGATGGATGTAACTAGCTTGACAGCAAACTTTTCTTAAACCACTCAGATGGCAAGAGAGAGAGTTCTCCACAACTCGAGGGTTCGTGGAGAGATTTCGGGTGGCGCCCCCCGATCTGTTCATATTTTGTTTTAAGGGGAGATAGTATCGGCTCGGGTTCATTGAACCACCGCTATCCTTAGATTCCTGTCACGCTGTTCAACTGGGCACTCTCAAACAGGGTCTGGGACAGCTCTGAGGGTCATTCTTGTTTCGAAAGGCTTTGAAACTCAGAATTCTCGTTTTTTTTGGGGGTGGGGGGGATGCGCGAAGCGCTAGGGGGCGAATATGCAAAGGTTCAGGGTTCGTCTGTGAAGCGGGTCTTTGACTATTCATGTGAGATGAAAAAATACACAGGAAGAATCTAAACCGCTTTCCTCAACGCCACGTTTATCTTCCGGGGGACACGATGAGATGCATGCGAAATCCTTGCCACGATGAGCCTGTGCTTATCATCTCGGGATGTTTATCCTCATTATTATTGTGCTCACCTCTTTTTTTCTTGAGGACCATTTCGAGAGCCGCGCGGCGTTCTCTAGTAACATGTTTGCCAGTACAATACCCGGCGAGCTAGCTTCTATTCAGAGGAGTATCCAAAGCGCTCTGTCTAAAATAGAAAAAAACTCTGCCAAGAGAGGTAGTCAAGAGCAGAATCTGATATCGACGGTAGCGGGTGCAAAGTCTCTAAATCGCTTTTTCTCGGCGCATCCCACCACTAACGATGAAGTGGTGAGAGCACTCAGAAGTGCCGGTGAGGAGGAGCAGGTGGAAATAGAGTGTATCCAACGCTACCAACGGTTTGTGGAGGCGAGAAGCACCTGTTTCACTTTTCTGGAGGTAAAGATGAGCACTTTATTGAAGGAAGTTTCCAGGGCTTTGGTGACCAGCGGAAAAATGGAGGAGTTCACCAGCGATGACCTACTTCCTGAGGTAGAGGAGAATCAAAGTGATTCTGAGGCTCAACGCTTGCTCCGCCTTTGGCGCACAGTTCTGCACATTCATGATTTGGTACTAGGTCCATTGATTAGAGGTCATTTGGGTGGACCCCGAAACGAACTTCAGTGCATCAGAGCCGAGGAGGAGAGGTATTTTGCGCGGGAGTCAGTGTTGAGGAATACTATCACCGACGTGCAAAAAATGGTTGCTGCCATTCAGAAGCGATTGGGGGACCTCAACACTGAGGCAGAGGCAGTGCATACCATAGCTGAATGCACGGCATCTATGCGGTTTCAGGACAAGGCTACTCGACCGATTGTAGCTGAAAAAGACGAGCATTTTGGTTCGCATATGAGAAAGGCACTCTATGACCTCCAGCGATCGACGGAGCGTCTGAGAAAGGAACGAGTCGCTGTTGATTTGCGTACTGCGACACTAGCAGAAAAGTCGAGAAACCTTCGCTTACAAACAGTTGCGTGTAAGTTGTCCACAGAGGCTATTTTGCAGACAACTGGAGAGGTTACAGATGGCGTGAACAGTCTGACAAATGCGCAAGCAAATGCCCTGAGGGAGCTTAATCAAAAGACACAAGAATGCACATCGAAGCAGGGGCGTCTTGAGAACGCTCTGGAAAAACACGAGAGACTTTCTGCTTTGCTGATGGAACAGTCAGAAAATGAGAAATTCAAGGCTGAGCGTATTGTGGCAGCTGGGCAAGCGTATCATTTTTTGATGACCAAGGGGGGAAGTCAACGAGAAAAACTTACTTCCCTAAGGCGGTCGATAGCACGCATTGAGAGTGAAATACGCGGTGCTTTGGCAGATAGACAACGCATTGTGGGCGAAGTGCAGTACTTGTCAAGACTCTTCTCGAACCCCTCTGTGGCCCAGCGAGTCCTGGTCCAGGCAACTGAGAGGTGCAATGTCGAACCTAAGCCAATTGCAGTTGACAATTATATCCGATTTATACAGAAGGCTCGTATTGAAAGACGTACTTTCCACTAGTGGGTTCGAGTAGTTAGCATTTTTTTTGTTTGAGCTGGATTCATCCACGAGGCAGTACGACTGTGACTTCTACACTGGCTATCCTTGCGCATCTATTTACGGTATACATGGCATCTTCTGTGTCCCAGTTCCCATTAAAAGCCGGGTGTAGAATCCCTCCAAAAATCAAACTTATTGATTAACAACAACAACAAAAAAAAAAAAATAGACCCATTCGTCAAATTGCTAAGGCCCCTGAGTAATGATTTGCTTCACACCCGATAAAATCTCCTTCGTCCCAGGGTTGCCTTTGAAGGCTGAGTGGCCTGCCTCGCGCCACGCTTTCCGCCACTTTTCTGATTATGGCGCGTATTAAAAATGTTGTGCTTACTCTCCGGAAACAGGAAAAAATAGCCTTCTCATCTCCTCTTTTGTTTTCCACGTTCATTGCACTTAGGCGAAAGATCCGAATTCTGATGTCTGTATCAAACCTTTCCAGTACCGCAGCCTTAGATGCTGCAAACGAACTACTGGATATGATGGACGTTAGGGGGAGAAATATTTCAGCCTCTCCCGCTGAAAGTGTGATTTCATCCGCTTCACAATGTCGGGACTCATCGGGCGTAGCTTCCCCACTGACAGCCGCTGCAGAGAGGGCGAGCCCACCAGGAGAATTAATAGCGAAAGGCCCTACAGGGCCCATAGAAAATTTCCATACTAGCAGAGAAACGGTTTGCAACAACTTTGACGCTCTGCGAAGAGAAATGAACACACAGGAAAGGATAATCGTCGCACTACAGCGTGACAACGAGGGACTCCTGAGGGAGAAGAAGGAGATTGCTAGTCAATACAAGCAATTAGAAAGTAAATTCGAGCACCTAGAGGCAAAGCATAGCTTGCTTCTCAGTGCACAACAAGACTTTGCGACGAGATCAAACTTACATACAGCCAATGACTCTGCGAAGATTACGAAGCTTCAGGCACAAGTCGAAGAGCTTCAATCCGTATTGGAGATGGAAAAAAGACGGTGTTCTCTATTGCTGCAAGAGAGAAGCGAAATGGGGCAGTCTAGGAGTGGTACTCGTACTCCTGTTGACATCACTGAAATCGCTGATGTGGCTGTTGTAAGAGAGCAACGAAGCAGCGGCGGAGATACGGAGGCAGAGCTGCGCGATTTTCAGCGTATTCATAGCATTAACAAAAGCACGATTGATGCGTTGCACTCCGAGGTTGCCCGCTTAGAGTCCGAGAGGAGCGTGTTATATAGCCGTGAGAAAAACTTACTGGCCGAGGTGGACAGCCTGCGAACGCAAGTGCGGGATTTAGAGTCCACACTCCAGCAGAGCAAAGGGAGTATCAGCGAACTTATCAGCACCTGCCAGGCAAGCAGTGTCAACATGGAGCGCTTGAGGAAACAGGAGCGTCGAATTCATCTCTTAGAAGCCGCCTCACGGGAGAAGGACGAGTTTGCCAGAAAAGCGATGGAACAACTGCGTGCGGAGACGAAAGAAGTGTGCGAGCGCTATAAAAAAACAATCGTGGAGTTGCAACAGCGTTTGGAAGTCCCAAAGGATGATCCTGAGCTGCGAAGGCGCATCAGCATTCTCGAAAGGGAGAATCTTGAACTTCGCCGTACCATCGGAAATGCCACTGTCTCATCAGTGGCAGAAAAAGCTGAGCCAGCGAAGAAGGGCACCCTGAATCTTAGCCACCAGACAGGCACGACTGACGACCTCGAGAAACCGGACGAGAAGGACACCAAGACACCTGCTCCTCACAACCTTGAGGTTGCACGCTTGCAATCAGTAGTGGAGCAACTCCGCACGGAGGTCTTCGAGTACAAGGAGCGCAGCACCACGCTTCAGAGTAAACTCGACAGCATCCGCGCCGAATGGGGTGATAGAGTGGCTGAGATAAAAGCCAGTTTTTCTCATCAGGTACAGGCCCTGCGCGCTGCTCATAACGAGGAGCTGAGTCGCCTCGAGGCCGCTCATCAATCACAGCTACTGGAGCTCACCAAGTTTCACAAATCAGATGACGGAGCGAACTTGGCTTCCAGGCTTTCTCAAATTGTCGACGAAAAGGGGTACGATGCTTCTTTGGTCGCCATCGGAGAGAGGCTCTGCTATTTGGAGAGGCGATATTCTCAAAAGGAGGAAGAAAAGATGCATGAGCTTCTGGAAATGAAGCGTGTAGCTGAACTGGAGAAGAGGATCCAGAGGGAGAAGACTGATTTGCTGCTCGAACAGAAAAATACACAAATCAAGCGCTTTCAGATACAGCTAGACGAGTTGCTGGCAGCTTTATCTGTTCTACAAGCTACCTAGTGATGCATTGTGGAGTTAATCCTGTTTTTTTTTGACACTGTTTAGATTCATTTCTTTTTTCCCGTTTGCGACTCTTTGTAGGGGTACTACGTGATGCAAGAGCACTGAAGAGAGAATGAGTCTGCTTTCTGGCAGAAAGCATAGAATGAGGCTGTGCAGAGGCCTCGCGCTTTTTTTTTAGTCAGTCGAAACTCAAACCACTCGACCTTGCTCAGAACGGTTTTTCTGCCTCTCATTTCTTGGGTTGAGTCTATTGCAGAGCACTGGTAGTGGACGAGCTTTTCTTCCCGTCTCTCCTGAAATATCCCTTGCATTGACCACGCTCGCCTCTTCCTGTTTTTTCCCTCCCGTTTTCATTACCGAATTCATATTTTTGTTTTTTTCCCTTCTGGGATTTCACCACCTCATTGCCTTTAGAGATGTAGTCCTTTTTACATGATGCTTTTCTTGTCTCTAGCAACACTGACTTTTGTTGATGGGGGTGCGCGAAGATCGATTCTTTTGATCCCTACATTCGCCGGCTCAGAAAACAGTGGAGCCAAAGAAGTTGCTGAATCGTCTCAGGATGTATGAGTGCCGTTTCCGTCAGGTGGGAAACATCCAGAAAGATTGCCGCAAATTCAAGCGGCGTGACATCAGCGAGATGGGAAACTGGACGGAGGCGCTCGTCACCGCGCTTTGACTCTGCTTACCGACTGCTGCTGAAGGGGGGCTCTCGGCCGTCTCCCTCTTCGCGGTCCTACCATCGTCCCCTTGGGAGCTTTCATCACTTGGACTGGCCATACTTCATGCCGCCCACGCTGACAGCGAGGAACAATCAACGGCACCCCGGCAGGTGATGAGGACCTTCACCGGTTAGAGCCGATGAAGCTTCAACGAGTTTTTGCGACGTTCAAACTCGCACGTGCCTAGTCAATGGCGAGTGAAGAAGTGCGCTATCGAGTTTCTGGGCTACCAGCACGTCGCACAGGCATGTGGCATCAATGAACAGTGGGGGAGTACTTCTTCTCGGAACTGTACAGTAATACAGGTACGTCCCAAAACGTGAACAGGAATCACGTGCCCGGGGTGAGGCCCGGCGTCCAGTGATCAGTAAAGAACCGATAGGCTTTGGATGCCTCCTTTCGCATTTGCGGTGCCCATTGTACTCAGTGTGAATGCATCGGTGGTGGTTAAGATGCATCAGTGGCATTTCTATTAAGTTTAAACGGCCGCGACTTACCTCAGGAACACCAGGCGACATCTCCCGCTGTGGAGTTTGTTGGTCACAGGCACAACTGCCAGCCCAGGTGGTATTACTGTATCCTTCGATGTTCTTGTGGAGTCGCGATAGACCGAGGACCGGTTCCATGCTGTTCCTTTGTGAACGCGAGCAGGAATTCGGGTGAACCATGGACCCCAATTCTCGCGCCGCCTGCGGAGGCGATCCTTACCAGGAGTAGGTCTGAGGTGGGGCAAGGTGTGCTCTCAGGCTCGAGGAATCTAGTGATGGACACTACACAACCTCCGTTATATTTACTGCTAGCTCACACCTTTTTTTCGCAAACGCAATGGTGGCCAATCACTGCTCTTCAGCATTCCTTCTTCAAATTACCGCTAATGGCACGGAAGGGATGGCCCGCTTCAGCATGGAGTCGGGGTCTCCACTACCCCACTCTGTGGTGAGGCCGCGTCGCCCCTTTCTCCCAGCCAACGCCAAACCCCTTCTTATGGTGGCAGGCTCGCGCGCCCACGACGGAAGGTGTGTGTGTGTGTGTGTGTGGAGCTGAACTGCTGTGGTGTATGGGGTGAGATGCACGCCCTCATGAAGAAATTCATGCTCACATGTGGATTCCTTTTTTATTCGATCGGGAGCGCGAACGATGAACGCTTTTGTTTTACAGGAAAGCGAAGAATTCAAGCCTGTTTTTTTTGTTACTGGTTCTGTGCATCTCTTACTCTTGTCTTCATTTTGTTTCTTGCGCAAGACCCCCCAGGGAGCATTTTCCCAGAAACATCCACATCTCTTCATGATGTGCGCCATTCTAAAACTTACTGTTTCACTGCCTCGCTTCCTCGTTTCACATCTTCCACCTTTGTGATGCAAGCGACTCTCTGAAAGAGAGAAGTAAAGTAAATATGAGGACCCTATGGTGTGTTGTAGCGCGATGTTGTGGGCTACTGTCACACAAGTGTGTTTATCTTATGGGTGCAGACACCCCTGGGTCATCTTCACAGGGAACAGAGGCTATCGCTGAAAATTACCCCCCCCCCTCCCCCAACTCTCTTTTTTCACTTCTTTTGCCATCAGCTGTATGGTCGGTGGCCTGAGGCCTCTGTGTCCACTGATAAGAGTCGTTTTTTAGTCTACCTTCCCTCCTCCTCCCTCTACCCCCTCTACCCCCTCCCCCCCTTCCCGCACCTCGAGGAAAAACGAATGGAAAACAAATATATTACTTTTGCGAGTAGGGAATCAGATAGTGTATGCGAAGGAAAGAAGCGAACGCCGTCATGGCTGGAATTACGGTGAACACAGCAATGAAGCAGATTAACGTTGAAGCGGCGTCGAAGGAGCAGCTCGTCGATTTCATTCGTCGCATGCATCCTTTGCTGCAGCGTGAGCAGGAGCGAGCGCGCGAGTTGGAGTCGCAGGTTAGTGGCCTTCAAGCTTTCATCTACGAAAAGAACGCCGAGATTCGTGAGCTCCGCCAACAGAGCGAGCGGCTAGCAGAGAAGTCCGCCAGCGATGAGGAAACCATCAGCACATTAATCAAGCAGATGGAGGACATGTGCTCTGGGCTAGCGCCTTCGCCCAGCGTACTAGCAATCAATGGTACCGCTGTAGTTCCGCTCAAAAGAAGGGCTGAACATGGAAAAGGAAAGTCGCACCCCTCTGCGGATACGGCAACTGGCGAGTACGCGCCTGAGACGCACCACTCGCTTGACAAGATTGGAAACAGCGACGTGGGCCATCAACCCTCTTGCGCACCCTCGCTTCACAAAGAAGGTATGGATAGTGCGTTGGACCAATCGAGGTCTCAGAGTGCATCGCCAATGGGCAACAAGATGGAGGAGATACTTGCCTTGAAAAACAAGGTGCAGGAGCTGATGGAGGTGAATGCCTTCTACTCTGCCATTGTATCTCAGCACGACCAGGAGGAAAAGGTGCGCATGAGTCAGGTGCTAGCACGTTGCAGTGGACACCCTGACTATGACGTAGCGGACTTTCGCCAGGAGGTGGAACGGTTACAACTACGCATCTCTAACATGTGCAACCAGAGCGAAAAACTCCAGCGAACCATCAAGGCGGTAGAGGCTGAGAAGGCAACACTGAGGGAGGAGAACGAGGTTCTTCGGAGGGAGTCCGTCCTCCTGGAGGCAGAGATGGTGGAGGTCGCTCGCGAATACGCACGAGCGAGGAAGTCGCTGGTAGCGGTGGCAGCGACATCCGTTCGGCCCTCTGCTTCGCTGGACCAGGCGCTCGCGCTCGGGGAAGAGGTGCCGCAAGTACGCGCCGCCTCTGAGCATCCACAGGGCCTTTTAGGAGATCTGCTGACAGTTCCAACACCGAGCGTTGATGCCTACGTGCAGCAGTCTGATCGCTCTGCTTCCCATCCCTCGCCTGGCACCGCGTCCCGTGTGTCGCCACTTGCGGGAGACGAACGGCAGAGAATGAATGGGCTTGTACCCCATTCCGCACAAACAGTCGCGACTATGAAAACAGCGCAGTCGCACTCGCGCTTTGCTTTCCGATCGCTTCGGCCGATGCGCGTGCGAAACCCCGATGCGCACGAGAGGGAGCTCCTAGACCGAATTCGTTTATACGAAGAGCAGTTTGCCCAGATGGAGGCGTTTGAGTCGGATCGGCAACGCAGTTTCGATGACATGGAGCGAAACCGAGCCGAGCTCTTTGTTTCAATGAACAATCACATCGAAAAGCAACGAAAAGAGATCCACAGACTGCGCAAGCTGTACGAGGAGACATCACCCAAGTCCTCTATGACGGCGCGCCCATCACGCAACTATTCCGTTACGTCCTCAAGAAACCGAGAAGAGGAGGCTGAGGGGGGCAGCTCGCGTCACTGCGTGTCAGGATCCCCTGTAGAGCACTGCCTCACGGCAGTGCCGACAAGTTCGCAGTCGCTGCGCATCGTGGATTCTGTGGACGGCTTAGACGGTGGGGATGACACTGCTCCAGCGTGGACTCTTGAGGGAGAGAATGCCGTTTCACATGATCGTCATCGACAGCAGATTGGCTCTGCGTTTCCATCGGTCACTTTCGGCCCTCTCGATGAGCTTATGTGGCGTGAAGAGTACAAACGCTCGCATATCTGTATTGAGGCTGTCGAGGAGGAGCTGCAACTCTTTCTTGACATGCACACTTCCACGGTCCGGCTCTCTGCCAGCGAGCTGAAAGCGCGCGAGTCTGAGCTACTTCGCAAGACTGCTGGCTCGGTAAGCGATGTGGACGCTTTGCAGACGCGCGTTGTCGAACTCGCAGCTCAGCTGGGGGGCTCAGTAGAGGCAGAAAACGTGTTTGTATGTAACGTGAAGGAGTCGGGGGCCAGGGCAACGACTGGTGTTTCCGACACGAACTCAACGGAGATGAATGTGCTACATATTGCTTCATCTCTGTGGGAGGACAAAGCGTTACTCATGGTGTTTATGGCACTGGAGGCATACACGACTGTTCTGGAGTATCACGCACAGTTTATCGAGAGCTTGCGCGTGAGCAACTCCAGCGTCGAGAAAGTGACACTAGCAGAAGACTGCTGCATCGATGCTGATATTGCACGGGATTTGGAGGAGGTACGGGTGGTGCTTGGCGCAGTTCGGTGTCCGCTGCAGTCGCAGCTGTTCTTGACTCAAGAAGCAGCGCCTCATCTTTGTGCCGAGTCATCTGGGCAGAAGAGAGTGGATGAGCGCCTCGCAGCTAGTCAAGCCGACACAAACTCCCGTGAGGCCGAGGTACAGGGCGCCAGCATCGCTGACCATACTGTCCCGTACCGGCTCTCACCGCAGACTGTTTCCCCATTTACACAAGCGCCGATCGCATCTCTTTCAGCTCACACGAACAGTGCAAACAGTAAGGAAGGGATTCTACACGGAGTGGTCGACGATGTGAAACATATGGAGGTCATGTTTGCCTCACCTGAAATGGTCTTGCATGAGCAGACTTCAGAGCGAAGTGTGCGGAGCACCCTTCGCGGCACAACGTGCGAGGCACAGGAAGAGAGGAGTGATGGGGACAGCGGGTTGGTAGTCGCATCATTTCAAAAGGTCGATGCGCAGACGGTCGGAGTGGTCATTGAAGCCCCGGGTGACGAAGCAGTTCCACTGTCTCTGAGCACAGAAGAGGCTGTCACAGATGCAACATTCCACCAAGACTCTCTTGATAGGCCGCGTTGCCACGGCTCTACTGCAACAAGCTGCAAGGGCGGAGCGGGCAGTGTTTACTCAAGGAGTTCTTCGTCATTGTCTGGGAAGGGCAGTCCTGGGACTCTTCTCGAGGGCCACTCCACATCGGCAAAAGTGAAGGCGGAAGCGGAGCGGGAGACTATTTCGAGCACTGGTCTGAACTCCTTAGCAGCAAAGCCGCTCCCAGCTCAATCGTCATTTGCGGGGAGTGCAGATCTTAAACAAAGCGATTCTACGGCAGAGGACTCGGGCGCCGGCGATGCTGGGGATGAGAGCTCGGTCGCGTCCTATGAGAGTACGCTGAAATCCGCCTCACAGTTGGTCATCACCGAGGGCGAAGAGGCACAGTTTCTCGAACAGCTGAATAGAGAGATGGCGGGGGGTGAGCTAGAAAAGGTAGCAGGGCTGAGGGATGCTGAAGATGGGACGGCTGCTTCACCAGACGACCTTGTTGTCGACCATGTCAGCGGAGAGGATCGAGACCCGCGATGCAGCGAACATCAGCGTTCAGAAACCGGCGCCACTCCAGCGGAGGTCCCCTCCGTGGAGAATGTGTCGCTGTTCTCTTCTCGCAGTGGCGCACGGCGACAAAAAGGTATAGGTGATGGCTCTCAAGACGAGGATTTGGACTTTGCCGTCCTCCAAGACAAACTGGACGAATCTACGACTCCGCCGATGGAGTCGCCTGACAGACGGTCTGGCAAATCTGGTGTAGCCTCTTCACCGGCGCCGCTCAGCAACGATGTGTCAGTGCAGCGGCCTTCAACATCCCGCACAAGCACTTCGTTATCCTTGTCTTCAACTCCGAGTGCTGCTAGATCGCCCTCGGGAGACAGCGGCCACTTTGACCGTGTTGCTGCGTGTGATCACACCGTACCGAAGCACCCTGTTCCTGTCGTAGGAGGAGCACCGCCGTCCCTTCCACCGACCTCTTTGGATGAACTTTTCGGGCCCTCTGGAGATGTCGCTTATTCATCCTCAGTGCACAGGAGTGACGGCCCGCCATTCGGCGTTTCACCCACACCGAGACCCTTACCTTCTTTCTCCGATCCTTACACCACGCTCAACGTATCCGATGTTGGCGCTGTGATGGGGTTGGCCACGTCCCCAAATGCTCTCTTCGAGCCTCGCCCGCAACAAGTATCATTGCCTCCGTACATCTCGTCGTCTCCCCCTGGAGGACAGCATTTGCAGCCCTCAAGCGACCCCAAGAACGTTTATTCTCACGACTCTTCCTCCCCTGACGATGACTTCGAGGCTGATTTTGATCCTTTTGCGTAAAGTGAGCGTGCGTCTCCAAGAAGCGGGGAAGACGCGACGTTGAGTGTATCACATCAGTGACCCGCCTTCCACCATGATGGTGATGGCGCGTGCGTGGGCGATTGTGGTGGTGGCGAATATTTACCCTTTGGAGTGTTTTTTTTTTCCACTGCTCTAATTGCTCTAGTTGCTCCCCCTGACGTGTGCCCCTCGCTCTCTTCTCGTGGCGCTGAGCACCTCAAAGCTGGTGCCCCCCTCCCCACACAGCCACCGGCTTGGGTTCTTTCTCCTGTGTGTATTTATCTGCCCTCTGTATCGTAGGTAAAAAACGAGGGAGAGAGGAGTGAAGAGTCGAAATTGGAAAGAAGAACAGGTGGTGGTGGTGGTGGTGAGGGAATGCTGCTGCCCCTTGCGAAGATGCTCGCATGTTGCAGGCTCTTAAGTTGCGGAACACGTACTGCCGACGTCGATGAGCTTTTTTCATTTTTCCATGCGCTTGGCTCTATCGTTTGTCGCATGTTACTGGTTGTTTTATTTGAAAAAAAATCTCGCGTTTCTGCCGTTGAAGTCCTGTTTTTGTTTCGTGACGCACCTGTATTTCTTCCGTTCACCCCGTCCATCCCTCTTCAACTGAACAAACAAATCGTTTATCGCTTGCTGAGACACTTTTTCTTATATATATATATATATATATATATTGCCCTGCTTTCTTATTTGATGCTGTAACCCCGGTTAAAGGGAGCTTGCGGCGTAAAATCCTTTGTTGAGAAATTCCTTGTTGAGCGCGACCTCTCCGTTGTGGATTAACGGGTGGTGGTGGTTGGGGAACACACGCACACGCACACACACACACACACACACACGCATACCTAAGCCACGTATGTTTCCCTTTCTCTCCTCACATTCTATCTGATACAATTTTCCGAGAAGATTCGGGAGGGGGGGAAAGGCGCGTCTTTTGGCGCTGTGTATTTTCAACCGGTGCACATGCACGCAGCAGCAGGCGGCAGCGCCTTCGCACTGCCGACCACTCTTTCTCTAACCAAGCGGCACCTACCACACGTGACGCGCGCGTTTTGTTGTACTTTCATTCTTCTGCCATTATGTTCTGTGGTGTTCATCTCTTCAGCGGCATAGTCTCCTATCCGCTTGGCAGCGTCACAGCTAACACACACACGTATATACACGTACGCGCACAAAACTCCCCTACCTCGTAGATCGGCATGCATCTTAATCATTAGACGCAACCAAAGGGATTAACGAAGGACTATCACATAGACCGTGTACCCCAACGGAGCATGCCAGTCAAATCTGCAGCTCTCAGTGGCCGTAAGGAGCTACTTCAGTGGCTGAACGGATTGTGCAATGCAGAATATCCTGCGGTGGAGTCGCTCCGTGATGGGGCCGCGTATTGCACTATTGTCGAGGCAGCAGTGAATCGCATAGCCCAAAATTGCGCAGCAACGCAGTCGTCCGAGGCTCCTGCTTCAAAGAGCCGTGCAGACCAGGCGCGCAGGTACTTGGAAAAGTTGGACTGGTCTGCCACGCCTGCTGTCTGCGAGAACGCTGACCCCTCATTTGATTCTGTCTCTTTACGTGAAGTGTGCTTTCACAACATGAGACTGCTACAGAGCATACTGCAGGAGTGCGTGCCCACTGAGCATCGTAATACGGTGGACACAAAGCGGCTTGCCTCCGGGAAACTGCAGGACCACGTGGTGTTGATGCGGTGGCTTTTCTCGTTCATGTCAAAGATTCTGGCACAGTACTCGAAAAAAGCGCTGGAGAAGAAAGCAGGAGTTGTGGCCGGCAGCGTAGAGGGTGTCAAACTGAACCGCACAGCGCGGCTGCGCAGTCGCCAGGCTCTCGGGAGTGCTCGTCAAGAAGCTCGGGGGTCAGCCCACCCGCGCGACAGCACGATCGATCTCATGGGTGGGGAAAGTAGTGGTACCCCTCGCCTCCTGCATGCAGACAGGAGTCCGTCTCGAACATCTCTGCGAGAAAATGCACGCCGCGATCGCGTTGCTTCGGCGCGGAACAGTAATTCGCCATTTCGTACACTTGTCAGGTCCAACAGCGGCCCCACGCCAGCGCATGCCTCGCCCAGAGGTGGCTTGCCCGAGACGGATATCGTGACGAGCCCACCCTTGCACCGTCCAACACCGGAAACTGATCTATCGAAAGGTCAGGTGTCTGCGTCTGCCAAGGAGGGTCTTCATGAAAGGACCGTTCATGCACACTACACGCGCGGCACCATGGCTGTTCCTGATTTTTTCTGCACTACTCTGGTGAGCTTGCGAAGTGAAGTGGAGGAGCTCGAGAAGCAGGTCCTTTATGCGCAAGAGTGCCATAATTATTACCTCACCCACCGGACAAGTGAGGAGGAGGCCGACCGTGTTCTCAGTCTTGCGGCAGCCAAGTACGGTCAGGATACGAGGCTTTGCCACAGGGGTCGCGAAACACTCTCTCTGGAGGAGCTAGGGGAGCAGCTGGAGGAGCGAGATCGTTTGGCACAGCAGTACGCAGCCGTTGACGCTGTTGTGACGCGAGCGCTTCAATCAGCCAGGATCGATAGCAAACAAATGTCTGCGCTTCTTCGTGACCTCTTGGAGCTGATTCATCCCACTTGAGAGCAACGGAAGGTGGAGAGGAAGCATCCTGCTTTGTTGTCAGACCTCCCCCTTTTTTCCCCGTGAGGTGTACGCGCGTATGATAGATCATCATGCACTTCGCTACGTTCTGCTACCTTTCTCTAAAACAGCCCTCCTCCCCGTTTTCCTTTGACATACACGTGCTTCGTCGCGTTAACGCATTTCTTATTCGTTCCTTGTGGCGTGGGAGTTGATGTTGGATTGATGATCCCAGCGCTTATGTTGTGCTCCCCCCAAAAAAAAACAAAACAGAACTCCGCACTTTTGGACGAAATAGATCTGCCTTGAAAACCATATACGAGGATGTACGTCGCTCGCAACAAAGAACGTACTTTGTCCCCCTGAGTACATCGTTTATGTCTGAGGGCACAAAGCGAAGGTGAAAGCCATGTTGCAGTGCATTCATCATCGCGTTTCCCGTTTCAGGTCGGCGACACACGCAGCCTTTTTTTTTGGCGTGGGAGGAAAACTAAAACAGAATGGCGGCCAAGACCCATCGGGGGCTGGAAAGTGTTACTCAATCCTCCTCTTCGAAGGAAAATGGAGGGGGGAGGGGGCAACACTCATGTGTGCTCTCCTGCCATGCAAATTCGATCCATTTACGCTTACATGTTTTCTCCACGAGCTCTTCTGTACTCTCCTCATTGGTATTTCCCTTTGTAATCTCTTCGAAGAAGAACGCCATCCACTGCTCACCGACTCTTTTCCAAACATACGAACCGAACGAGCTAAGCCGACACCTCCCCAACACAAGAACAGCAGGAAATACGCACCGATACTTGTCTTTCAACGCCATCGTACCGATCACGAACTGTTGACTTCCCCTTCTTGCTCCACCTTCCTCTCATGGTCTCGAGCTACTTTGTTTCTTTGGGCAGAACAAGAGCTGCGCGAAATGATTTAGCACACACTTAGTTATCTTCACTGAGACTGTGCGTATATATATTGGTATGCATATATATATATATATATATTTGCTTTTGTCGCCTTCTCGTTGGGCTGCTTCCCATTTTGATGTACACACGATAAGCGCTCCACACACCCAGGCATCCCCCTTTGGTGTTTTATCGGGTCCACAGTACGTTTTTTTTTGTTTGTTGTTATTCGAGGACAACCCATTGCATATCTCCTGCAGAAAAGTTTCACCACTTCACAGTGGCAGATTGAATGCGGCTTGCACATCCACCCTGAGTCGTTGGACAAAATGGCTCTTTACTCTTTTTTTTTTTACGCCGTGTCTCACCTGGTGCGCCGCTTCAACGGGACTCGCTGTTGAACAAGGAGGTTGCTGCCCACTCCCACCCCTCCCTTCCCGCCAAAGGGGAAACACACACACACAAACAATATATATATATATATATTGTTTATATTATTATTATTTTCTTTTTGCACTCCCATTTCCCCCCTCTCCCATTTTCTCATTTAGTTCTTTCTGCTTCTTTGATTACATGCGTCCAAAGCATGACGATTATGTGTAAAATGAGCCTTGATGCACCTGGTGCTGCTTTGCTCCGCTTTATAACACACTTTTGACCCTCTTTGCCGTTCTCTTTAAGAGATCCCCCCCTGCTACTTTCTTTCGTTTCCCATTGAAGTGGGAATTCGACACTTTTTTCCTGAATTCAGCACCCGCCTAGTGATTGTAAAATTTTTTTTTTCGTCTTATTCTTGATGCCCTACGTTATGCGTTCTGTTTGACGGAAACCGTCCGCCATTCTCGCCCGTCTATACGTTGATTACTTTCTTTGGCGGCCATGATAGACGAGGCGATAGACATGAGCTAACTAGACCTTGCTTCAAGGTATAGCTCCACATCCTCATCAGCGCTGTCTCTCCATTTTCTGTGCTGTTCTGATGCCTACGTTTTCTTGTAAGGCCTACTCCACCAAGAGAAGTCGACATCGTGGTCATCACAACTTACTCCGTTACCTTTCATGATCACATATTACTAACGCAAGCATGCACGCCACACCCTCCCACTAAGACCACAAAGGTTGTGCTGGGACTCTTGCGATCAGCAGGGTGCTGATGCCGTACTCGCCTAGCAGTGCGACTGCGCGGTTCTGCTACAGCGATTCGGCGAGCGAGGGCGGCAGCGTGGAGGAGGCGTTCCTGCGCGTGGCGGCGTCGTACGTGGCGTCGCCTCACGAAGGGCCGAGGAGCCCGTACTACGACTTTTTCGCTGCGCATGATGCGACGCTATGGACTGTGGACAGCGCGACGCGCGTCGCAACGCCGATGCGGCTGGACGTTGTGTACACATACGTGAACCCGAAGGCGCCGTCGTTCGAGCGCAACCTTAAGGCGCGAGGTCTGTCGTTCGAGCCGTGGCGGTACCGCGACTGGGAAGAGCTGCGGTACGCACTGCGGTCGCTGCGCGAGTTCGTGCTTTCGAGTGGTGCGCTTGCGCAGTACCACCGGCGCCACGTTGCCGACGTGCAGCGGCTGGGTGAGCTTGGGTACCAGGTGAACATGAGCGGCGCTGGCACTGTGGATGGCGTTGTGTCGCTGGTGCAGCGCGTGTACCTTGTGCTGTCTGACGTGGACCACGTGCCTGCGTGGCTGGACACAGAGAAGTTCCCGGAGCTTCGTGTGGTGACGCACGCAGATATGTTCAGCCCTGAGGATGCGGCGTGGGTGCTGCCGACGCTGAACTCGAACGTGATCGAGTCGGGGCTGCATCACATCCCGGGCATCTCGCGTTTCTTTCTCTACTCGGCAAACGACATGATGCTGGGTCGTCAGCTGTCGTTCTTTGACCTGTTTCGACCTCTGTCGCCGCTTCGCCAGCGCTTGCACCTGTACAGTCTAAGTCGGGGCAGCGAGGGCTCGGCGAATACTCTCCACACGTCGAGTGAGACCGGGCGTGCCGCCTTGCTGTTTGAGCCAGTTCTTCACAGCGACACACAGGAGAGGGTTAGCGGGTATATGGAACGGTCGGAGCGTGTGGAGGCTATGCGTGCTCGCAAGGAGGTCGGCAGCTGCCTGTTTCAGAAGGCGCGCACCACTCTGGAGGCGAAGGGGCGCAGCGACGGGTGGTCACAAGAGACGGTCATCTTTGCCTCATGGGCGACGACGACGGCGTTTAGGTTGCACAACCCGCGATATGGCCTGACGCCGCGTGGAGCAGGCGTGAGTCGCGACTACTACTACTATTTGTCGTCGATGCGCCTCCATGGCATCGCACCCCCATTTGGGTATGCCCACACCCCGCAGCTGGTGGACCGTGAGGTGTACCGGCGGCTGAATGAGGTGGAGTTCTTCGACTTCACCAACACCACCCGCTCCGCGTACGAGCGCGAGATGTACCCGTACTCCTCCATCGACGAGTATGCGGTATTCGCGGTGGCAATGATGCGCGGGATGGAACGCCACCTGTGGGGTTCTATGTGGCCCGCCGCGCCGGCCGACACGTTCGCGGACGTGCGCGGGACGCTCAAGTCGTGGTGGGCTACGAACGTCCTGAGAGACCCAACGGGCGTGGCGCGGCGCCTGTCGTCACGACTGTCTGGCTTCCACGCGGACATATCGATGTTTGGCGCGTTGTACGGCAATACCTGGGGGGCGCAGCTCCAGCGGCCAGACCTCCTCTGGAGCTTGGGTACTGGTGGGTGCGCGGTGCTGTGGAGCCGGCGCGGCCGGCCCGGGAGCTGGAAGCTCTAAAGTCGCTGTATGCGATCCCCGAGGTTGGGGCTGGCGACACGTGCAGCAGCAACTCGCCGGTGTGGACAGCGAGGAGCGACGAACACTACTACAGCCTGCTACACGACATGTTCCATCACACGCGGCCCGACAATACCTTCTTGTTCGAGATGATCGACAGCGACATGAAGGCGGTTCTGGTTTCGTCACGCTTGCAGCACGAGTGGCTGAAGCGACCGCTCTTCATGGGGTTCAACGACAATCTTCCAATAAATGGAAATTATACAGAGTACCAAGTGCTGTTTCACAGGCTTATGAACATAGCGATCCAAGAGGCACCGTCAGCCCCATGGGAAAGATACGAGACTTGAGGTGGCGGGTGCTGTGAGGGGCAGGGATCTGATGCGAGCGCGGGTCTGGTGAGCGTGGCGGGCGGAGGGGAGGGGGATAACACATCAACACTACCTGTGAGCTGCAGTCCCAGACAAATGGTAACGACGAACGAGGACTCTTCTCATGTATGTATTTCGCGGTGGTGGTGATAATCATCACCGTCCCGGTGTTTCCGGTTTCGTCTGTGACTGCTACATCTTTCTCTCCTAATTACCCTTCGTCCGCATTTCTCTCCCCGATGACGGAGGGAGATGGCTTGCTTCAGCATGGAGTCGGGGTCCCCACTACCCCACTCTGTGGTGAGGCCGCGTCGCCCCTTTCTCCCAGCCAACGCCAAACCACTTCTTATGGTGGCAGGCTCGCGCGCCCACGACGGAAGGTGTGTGTGTGTGTCGATGCACTGTATCGCTACTGGTGTCAGCGGCCACGTCCTGGACGGCGCTGCGTCGGAGCGACGTGGGGGCATACCGAGGGCGTCTGTACCACCCAGACGGGGTGGGGAGAGGGTGTCGGCATGACGCGGGTGTGTCCTGCTCGGCTGGTGGTGGTTGGGAGGGCTGGGGCGACTCACGAGGCGTGCAGGCAGGGCTAGGGGGCAGAGGCCGTTGTCTGACGAGGGGGTTGTGATTGCTGTGCTGCTTGTTTGCTGATTTTTGGCGCGCCGCGCTGTGGGCTTGTGACGGCTCGTGGGCTTAAGTGTGTGTGTGGAGCTGAACTGCTGTGGTGTATGGGGTGAGATGCACATGCTGAAGGGGAGATCTCGTACCTTTCGGGGGCGGGACGGGATATTCGGCTTGTTTGAACTTCATCGTTGTGCCGGGTACATGTCGAGTCCGAGACGCGAACGAGCAGGTAAAGGGGCGGATGGTTGATGCTGACCAGTCGCAGAGCTCTCCTTGCATGGCCGTCCGCAACAGTTTGACAATTTATTCTGTGCGCTATTTTTTATCTCGCGCGTACCCGACTCCTGTACCAAAGATGTATTTCAGTGTCACTTCGATAGTCTTTCCACTTCCCTCTCTTTTTGGGCCTCCTTTTGCCATCGACGTGTCTCATCATCATCTCCCGGAATAAAAGCACATGAGAGTACTTGCAGAGTAACGATTCTGGAGCATTCATTCTCACGAGCAGTGCCACATATACATACTGGAAGTGTGGTGGGGAGAGAAACGAAGAGAGAAGGGGGCGAACATTTGCCGTATAGGCACGATGAGATTACGGCCGGCACGGCAATAACAGGACACCGTGATGACTGTTCATGTCACCAAGAAGAGTGGTGAGGAGCGGAGAGGGTTTCTCCAGTCTTCTTTTTCACACAAACGTCGTGGATCGTGGCTGCGGCGAATATGTTTACTCATTGTGCTAGCGAGCCTCACCTTCTTCCTCGTGTATATCTCACCCGACCTCCTTACTCAGGAGCTTCCATCTATACCGGATAGGATATGCGCTCTTCAGACCGCCCCCAGCAGCGTGAACAGCGGCTTTGCTCAGACGCCGGTGGACAGCACGGTGCTGATGCTGTACTCGCCTAGCAGTGCGACTGCGCGGTTCTGCTACAGCGATTCGCCGAGCGAGGGCGGCAGCGTGGAGGAGGCGTTCCTGCGCGTGGCGGCGTCGTACGTGGCGTCGCCTCACGAAGGGCCGAGGAGCCCGTACTACGACTTTTTCGCTGCGCATGATGCGACGCTATGGACTGTGGACAGCGCGACGCGCGTCGCAACGCCGATGCGGCTGGACGTTGTGTACACATACGTGAACCCGAAGGCGCCGTCGTTCGAGCGCAACCTTAAGGCGCGAGGTCTGTCGTTCGAGCCGTGGCGGTACCGCGACTGGGAAGAGCTGCGGTACGCACTGCGGTCGCTGCGCGAGTTCGTGCTTTCGAGTGGTGCGCTTGCGCAGTACCACCGGCGCCACGTTGCCGACGTGCAGCGGCTGGGTGAGCTTGGGTACCAGGTGAACATGAGCGGCGCTGGCACTGTGGATGGCGTTGTGTCGCTGGTGCAGCGCGTGTACCTTGTGCTGTCTGACGTGGACCACGTGCCTGCGTGGCTGGACACAGAGAAGTTCCCGGAGCTTCGTGTGGTGACGCACGCAGATATGTTCAGCCCTGAGGATGCGGCGTGGGTGCTGCCGACGCTGAACTCGAACGTGATCGAGTCGGGGCTGCATCACATCCCGGGCATCTCGCGTTTCTTTCTCTACTCGGCAAACGACATGATGCTGGGTCGTCAGCTGTCGTTCTTTGACCTGTTTCGACCTCTGTCGCCGCTTCGCCAGCGCTTGCACCTGTACAGTCTAAGTCGGGGCAGCGAGGGCTCGGCGAATACTCTCCACACGTCGAGTGAGACCGGGCGTGCCGCCTTGCTGTTTGAGCCAGTTCTTCACAGCTCCACAAAAGCGAATTTTAGCGAGTATATGGAACAGTCGGAGCGAGTGCAGGCTATGCGTGCTCGCAAGGAGGTCGGCAGCTGCCTGTTTCAGAAGGCGCGCACCACTCTGGAGGCGAAGGGGCGCAGCGACGGGTGGTCACAAGAGACGGTCATCTTTGCCTCATGGGCGACGACGACGGCGTTTAGGTTGCACAACCCGCGATATGGCCTGACGCCGCGTGGATCAGGCGTGAGGAGCGACTACTACTACTATTTGTCGTCGATGCGCCTCCATGGCATCGCACCCCCATTTGGGTATGCCCACACCCCGCAGCTGGTGGACCGTGAGGTGTACCGGCGGCTGAATGAGGTGGAGTTCTTCGACTTCACCAACACCACCCGCTCCGCGTACGAGCGCGAGATGTACCCGTACTCCTCCATCGACGAGTATGCGGTATTCGCGGTGGCAATGATGCGCGGGATGGAACGCCACCTGTGGGGTTCTATGTGGCCCGCCGCGCCGGCCGACACGTTCGCGGACGTGCGCGGGACGCTCAAGTCGTGGTGGGCTACGAACGTCCTGAGAGACCCAACGGGCGTGGCGCGGCGCCTGTCGTCACGACTGTCTGGCTTCCACGCGGACATATCGATGTTTGGCGCGTTGTACGGCAATACCTGGGGGGGCGCAGCTCCAGCGGCCAGACCTCTCTCTGGAGCTTGGGTACTGGTGGGTGCGCGGTGCTGTGGAGCCGGCGCGGCCGGCCCGGGAGCTGGAAGCTCTAAAGTCGCTGTATGCGATCCCCGAGGTTGGGGCTGGCGACACGTGCAGCAGCAACTCGCCGGTGTGGACAGCGAGGAGCGACGAACACTACTACAGCCTGCTACACGACATGTTCCATCACACGCGGCCCGACAATACCTTCTTGTTCGAGATGATCGACAGCGACATGAAGGCGGTTCTGGTTTCGTCACGCTTGCAGCACGAGTGGCTGAAGCGACCGCTCTTCATGGGGTTCAACGACAATCTTCCAATAAATGGAAATTATACAGAGTACCAAGTGCTGTTTCACAGGCTTATGAACATAGCGATCCAAGAGGCACCGTCAGCCCCATGGGAAAGATACGAGACTTGAGGTGGCGGGTGCTGTGAGGGGCAGGGATCTGATGCGAGCGCGGGTCTGGTGAGCGTGGCGGGCGGAGGGGAGGGGGATAACACATCAACACTACCTGTGAGCTGCAGTCCCAGACAAATGGTAACGACGAACGAGGACTCTTCTCATGTATGTATTTCGCGGTGGTGGTGATAATCATCACCGTCCCGGTGTTTCCGGTTTCGTCTGTGACTGCTACATCTTTCTCTCCTAATTACCCTTCGTCCGCATTTCTCTCCCCGATGACGGAGGGAGATGGCTTGCTTCAGCATGGAGTCGGGGTCTCCACTACCCCACTCTGTGGTGAGGCCGCGTCGCCCCTTTCTCCCAGCCAACGCCAAACCACTTCTTATGGTGGCAGGCTCGCGCGCCCACGACGGAAGGTGTGTGTGTGTGTCGATGCACTGTATCGCTACTGGTGTCAGCGGCCACGTCCTGGACGGCGCTGCGTCGGAGCGACGTGGGGGCATACCGAGGGCGTCTGTACCACCCAGACGGGGTGGGGAGAGGGTGTCGGCATGACGCGGGTGTGTCCTGCTCGGCTGGTGGTGGTTGGGAGGGCTGGGGCGACTCACGAGGCGTGCAGGCAGGGCTAGGGGGCAGAGGCCGTTGTCTGACGAGGGGGTTGTGATTGCTGTGCTGCTTGTTTGCTGATTTTTGGCGCGCCGCGCTGTGGGCTTGTGACGGCTCGTGGGCTTAAGTGTGTGTGTGGAGCTGAACTGCTGTGGTGTATGGGGTGAGATGCACATGCTGAAGGGGAGATCTCGTACCTTTCGGGGGCGGGACGGGATATTCGGCTTGTTTGAACTTCATCGTTGTGCCGGGTACATGTCGAGTCCGAGACGCGAACGAGCAGGTAAAGGGGCGGATGGTTGATGCTGACCAGTCGCAGAGCTCTCCTTGCATGGCCGTCCGCAACAGTTTGACAATTTATTCTGTGCGCTATTTTTTATCTCGCGCGTACCCGACTCCTGTACCAAAGATGTATTTCAGTGTCACTTCGATAGTCTTTCCACTTCCCTCTCTTTTTGGGCCTCCTTTTGCCATCGACGTGTCTCATCATCATCTCCCGGAATAAAAGCACATGAGAGTACTTGCAGAGTAACGGTTCTGGAGCATTCATTCTCACGAGCAGTGCCACATATACATACTGGAAGTGTGGTGGGGAGAGAAACGAAGAGAGAAGGGGGCGAACATTTGCCGTATAGGTACGATGAGATTACGGCCGGCACGGCAATAACAGGACACCGTGATGACTGTTCATGTCACAAAGAAGAGTGGGGAAGAGCGGAGAGGGTTTCTCCAGTCTTCTTTTTCACACAAACGTCGTGGATCGTGGCTGCGGCGAATATGTTTACTCATTGTGCTAGCGAGCCTCACCTTCTTCCTCGTGTATATCTCACCCGACCTCCTTACTAAGAAGCTTCCATCTATACCGGATAGGATATGCGCTCTTCAGACCGCCCCCGGCAGCGTGAACAGCGGCTTTGCTCAGACGCCGGTGGACAGCACGGTGCTGATGCTGTACTCGCCTAGCAGTGCGACTGCGCGGTTCTGCTACAGCGATTCGGCGAGCGAGGGCGGCAGCGTGGAGGAGGCGTTCCTGCGCGTGGCGGCGTCGTACGTGGCGTCGCCTCACGAAGGGCCGAGGAGCCCGTACTACGACTTTTTCGCTGCGCATGATGCGACGCTATGGACTGTGGACAGCGCGACGCGCGTCGCAACGCCGATGCGGCTGGACGTTGTGTACACATACGTGAACCCGAAGGCGCCGTCGTTCGAGCGCAACCTTAAGGCGCGAGGTCTGTCGTTCGAGCCGTGGCGGTACCGCGACTGGGAAGAGCTGCGGTACGCACTGCGGTCGCTGCGCGAGTTCGTGCTTTCGAGTGGTGCGCTTGCGCAGTACCACCGGCGCCACGCTGCCGACGTGCAGCGGCTGGGTGAGCTTGGGTACCAGGTGAACATGAGCGGCGCTGGCACTGTGGATGGCGTTGTGTCGCTGGTGCAGCGCGTGTACCTTGTGCTGTCTGACGTGGACCACGTGCCTGCGTGGCTGGACACAGAGAAGTTCCCGGAGCTTCGTGTGGTGACGCACGCAGATATGTTCAGCCCTGAGGATGCGGCGTGGGTGCTGCCGACGCTGAACTCGAACGTGATCGAGTCGGGGCTGCATCACATCCCGGGCATCTCGCGTTTCTTTCTCTACTCGGCAAACGACATGATGCTGGGTCGTCAGCTGTCGTTCTTTGACCTGTTTCGACCTCTGTCGCCGCTTCGCCAGCGCTTGCACCTGTACAGTCTAAGTCGGGGCAGCGAGGGCTCGGCGAATACTCTCCACACGTCGAGTGAGACCGGGCGTGCCGCCTTGCTGTTTGAGCCAGTTCTTCACAGCGACACACAGGAGAGGGTTAGCGGGTATATGGAACGGTCGGAGCGTGTGGAGGCTATGCGTGCTCGCAAGGAGGTCGGCAGCTGCCTGTTTCAGAAGGCGCGCACCACTCTGGAGGCGAAGGGGCGCAGCGACGGGTGGTCACAAGAGACAGTCATCTTTGCCCCATGGGCGACGACGAAGGCGTTTAGGTTGCACAACCCGCGATATGGCCTGACGCCGCGTGGAGCAGGCGTGAATAGCGACTACTACTACTATTTGTCGTCGATGCGCCTCCATGGCATCGCACCCCCATTTGGGTATGCCCACACCCCGCAGCTGGTGGACCGTGAGGTGTACCGGCGGCTGAATGAGGTGGAGTTCTTCGACTTCACCAACACCACCCGCTCCGCGTACGAGCGCGAGATGTACCCGTACTCCTCCATCGATGAGTATGCGGTATTCGCGGTGGCAATGATGCGCGGGATGGAACGCCACCTGTGGGGTTCTATGTGGCCCGCCGCGCCGGCCGACACGTTCGCGGACGTGCGCGGGACGCTCAAGTCGTGGTGGGCTACGAACGTTCTGAGAGACCCAACGGGCGTGGCGCGGCGCCTGTCGTCACGACTGTCTGGCTTCCACGCGGACATATCGATGTTTGGCGCGTTGTACGGCAATACCTGGGGGGCGCAGCTCCAGCGGCCAGACCTCTCTCTGGAGCTTGGGTACTGGTGGGTGCGCGGTGCTGTGGAGCCGGCGCGGCCGGCCCGGGAGCTGGAAGCTCTAAAGTCGCTGTATGCGATCCCCGAGGTTGGGGCTGGCGACACGTGCAGCAGCAACTCGCCGGTGTGGACAGCGAGGAGCGACGAACACTACTACAGCCTGCTACACGACATGTTCCATCACACGCGGCGCGACAATACCTTCTTGTTCGAGATGATCGACAGCGACATGAAGGCGGTTCTGGTTTCGTCACGCTTGCAGTACGAGTGGCTGAAGCGACCGCTCTTCATGGGGTTCAACGACAATCTTCCAATAAATGGAAATTATACAGAGTACCAAGTGCTGTTTCACAGGCTTCTGAGCATAGCGATCCAAGAGGCACCGTCAGCCCCATGGGAAAGATACGAGACTTGAGGTGGCGGGTGCTGTGAGGGGCAGGGATCTGATGCGAGCGCGGGTCTGGTGAGCGTGGCGGGCGGAGGGGAGGGGGATAACACATCAACACTACCTGTGAGCTGCAGTCCCAGACAAATGGTAACGACGAACGAGGACTCTTCTCATGTATGTATTTCGCGGTGGTGGTGATAATCATCACCGTCCCGGTGTTTCCGGTTTCGTCTGTGACTGCTACATCTTTCTCTCCTAATTACCCTTCGTCCGCATTTCTCTCCCCGATGACGGAGGGAGATGGCTTGCTTCAGCATGGAGTCGGGGTCTCCACTACCCCACTCTGTGGTGAGGCCGCGTCGCCCCTTTCTCCCAGCCAACGCCAAACCACTTCTTATGGTGGCAGGCTCGCGCGCCCACGACGGAAGGTGTGTGTGTGTGTGTCGATGCACTGTATCGCTACTGGTGTCAGCGGCCACGTCCTGGACGGCGCTGCGTCGGAGCGACGTGGGGGCATACCGAGGGCGTCTGTACCACCCAGACGGGGTGGGGAGAGGGTGTCGGCATGACGCGGGTGTGTCCTGCTCGGCTGGTGGTGGTTGGGAGGGCTGGGGCGACTCACGAGGCGTGCAGGCAGGGCTAGGGGGCAGAGGCCGTTGTCTGACGAGGGGGTTGTGATTGCTGTGCTGCTTGTTTGCTGATTTTTGGCGCGCCGCGCTGTGGGCTTGTGACGGCTCGTGGGCTTAAGTGTGTGTGTGGAGCTGAACTGCTGTGGTGTATGGGGTGAGATGCACATGCTGAAGGGGAGATCTCGTACCTTTCGGGGGCGGGACGGGATATTCGGCTTGTTTGAACTTCATCGTTGTGCCGGGTACATGTCGAGTCCGAGACGCGAACGAGCAGGTAAAGGGGCGGATGGTTGATGCTGACCAGTCGCAGAGCTCTCCTTGCATGGCCGTCCGCAACAGTTTGACAATTTATTCTGTGCGCTATTTTTTATCTCGCGCGTACCCGACTCCTGTACCAAAGATGTATTTCAGTGTCACTTCGATAGTCTTTCCACTTCCTTCTCTTTTTGGGCCTCCTTTTGCCATCGACGTGTCTCATCATCATCTCCCGGAATAAAAGCACATGAGAGTACTTGCAGAGTAACGGTTCTGGAGCATTCATTCTCACGAGCAGTGCCACATATACATACTGGAAGTGTGGTGAGGAGAGAAACGAAGAGAGAAGGGGGCGAACATTTGCCGTATAGGCACGATGAGATTACGGCCGGCACGGCAATAACAGGACACCGTGATGACTGTTCGTCTAACAAAGAAGAGTGGTGAAGAGCGGAGAGGGTTTCTCCAGTCTTCTTTTTCACACAAACGTCGTGGATCGTGGCTGCGGCGAATATGTTTACTCATTCTGCTAGCGAGCCTCACCTTCTTCCTCGTGTATATCTCACCCGACCTCCTTACTCAGGAGCTTCCATCTGTACCGGATAGGATATGCGCTCTTCAGACTGCCCCCGGCAGCGTGAACAGCGGCTTTGCTCAGACGCCGGTGGACAGCACGGTGCTGATGCTGTACTCGCCTAGCAGTGCGACTGCGCGGTTCTGCTACAGCGATTCGCCGAGCGAGGGCGGCAGCGTGGAGGAGGCGTTCCTGCGCGTGGCGGCGTCGTACGTGGCGTCGCCTCACGAAGGGCCGAGGAGCCCGTACTACGACTTTTTCGCTGCGCATGATGCGACGCTATGGACTGTGGACAGCGCGACGCGCGTCGCAACGCCGATGCGGCTGGACGTTGTGTACACATACGTGAACCCGAAGGCGCCGTCGTTCGAGCGCAACCTTAAGGCGCGAGGTCTGTCGTTCGAGCCGTGGCGGTACCGCGACTGGGAAGAGCTGCGGTACGCACTGCGGTCGCTGCGCGAGTTCGTGCTTTCGAGTGGTGCGCTTGCGCAGTACCACCGGCGCCACGCTGCCGACGTGCAGCGGCTGGGTGAGCTTGGGTACCAGGTGAACATGAGCGGCGCTGGCACTGTGGATGGCGTTGTGTCGCTGGTGCAGCGCGTGTACCTTGTGCTGTCTGACGTGGACCACGTGCCTGCGTGGCTGGACACAGAGAAGTTCCCGGAGCTTCGTGTGGTGACGCACGCAGATATGTTCAGCCCTGAGGATGCGGCGTGGGTGCTGCCGACGCTGAACTCGAACGTGATCGAGTCGGGGCTGCATCACATCCCGGGCATCTCGCGTTTCTTTCTCTACTCGGCAAACGACATGATGCTGGGTCGTCAGCTGTCGTTCTTTGACCTGTTTCGACCTCTGTCGCCGCTTCGCCAGCGCTTGCACCTGTACAGTCTAAGTCGGGGCAGCGAGGGCTCGGCGAATACTCTCCACACGTCGAGTGAGACCGGGCGTGCCGCCTTGCTGTTTGAGCCAGTTCTTCACAGCTCCACAAAAGCGAATTTTAGCGAGTATATGGAACGGTCGGAGCGAGTGGAGGCTATGCGTGCTCGCAAGGTGGTCAGCAGCTGCCTGTTTCAGAAGGCGCGCACCACTCTGGAGGCGAAGGGGCGCAGCGACGGGTGGTCACAAGAGACGGTCATCTTTGCCTCATGGGCGACGACGACGGCGTTTAGGTTGCACAACCCGCGATATGGCCTGACGCCGCGTGGAGCAGGCGTGAGTCGCGACTACTACTACTATTTGTCGTCGATGCGCCTCCATGGCATCGCACCCCCATTTGGGTATGCCCACACCCCGCAGCTGGTGGACCGTGAGGTGTACCGGCGGCTGAATGAGGTGGAGTTCTTCGACTTCACCAACACCACCCGCTCCGCGTACGAGCGCGAGATGTACCCGTACTCCTCCATCGACGAGTATGCGGTATTCGCGGTGGCAATGATGCGCGGGATGGAACGCCACCTGTGGGGTTCTATGTGGCCCGCCGCGCCGGCCGACACGTTCGCGGACGTGCGCGGGACGCTCAAGTCGTGGTGGGCTACGAACGTTCTGAGAGACCCAACGGGCGTGGCGCGGCGCCTGTCGTCACGACTGTCTGGCTTCCACGCGGACATATCGATGTTTGGCGCGTTGTACGGCAATACCTGGGGGGCGCAGCTCCAGCGGCCAGACCTCTCTCTGGAGCTTGGGTACTGGTGGGTGCGCGGTGCTGTGGAGCCGGCGCGGCCGGCCCGGGAGCTGGAAGCTCTAAAGTCGCTGTATGCGATCCCCGAGGTTGGGGCTGGCGACACGTGCAGCAGCAACTCGCCGGTGTGGACAGCGAGGAGCGACGAACACTACTACAGCCTGCTACACGACATGTTCCATCACACGCGGCGCGACAATACCTTCTTGTTCGAGATGATTACCAGCGACATGAAGGCGGTTCTGGTTTCGTCACGCTTGCAGCACGAGTGGCTGAAGCGACCGCTCTTCATGGGGTTCAACGACAATCTTCCAATAAATGGAAATTATACAGAGTACCAAGTGCTGTTTCACAGGCTTATGAACATAGCGATCCAAGAGGCACCGTCAGCCCCATGGGAAAGATACGAGACTTGAGGTGGCGGGTGCTGTGAGGGGCAGGGATCTGATGCGAGCGCGGGTCTGGTGAGCGTGGCGGGCGGAGGGGAGGGGGATAACACATCAACACTACCTGTGAGCTGCAGTCCCAGACAAATGGTAACGACGAACGAGGACTCTTCTCATGTATGTATTTCGCGGTGGTGGTGATAATCATCACCGTCCCGGTGTTTCCGGTTTCGTCTGTGACTGCTACATCTTTCTCTCCTAATTACCCTTCGTCCGCATTTCTCTCCCCGATGACGGAGGGAGATGGCTTGCTTCAGCATGGAGTCGGGGTCTCCACTACCCCACTCTGTGGTGAGGCCGCGTCGCCCCTTTCTCCCAGCCAACGCCAAACCACTTCTTATGGTGGCAGGCTCGCGCGCCCACGACGGAAGGTGTGTGTGTGTGTGTCGATGCACTGTATCGCTACTGGTGTCAGCGGCCACGTCCTGGACGGCGCTGCGTCGGAGCGACGTGGGGGCATACCGAGGGCGTCTGTACCACCCAGACGGGGTGGGGAGAGGGTGTCGGCATGACGCGGGTGTGTCCTGCTCGGCTGGTGGTGGTTGGGAGGGCTGGGGCGACTCACGAGGCGTGCAGGCAGGGCTAGGGGGCAGAGGCCGTTGTCTGACGAGGGGGTTGTGATTGCTGTGCTGCTTGTTTGCTGATTTTTGGCGCGCCGCGCTGTGGGCTTGTGACGGCTCGTGGGCTTAAGTGTGTGTGTGGAGCTGAACTGCTGTGGTGTATGGGGTGAGATGCACATGCTGAAGGGGAGATCTCGTACCTTTCGGGGGCGGGACGGGATATTCGGCTTGTTTGAACTTCATCGTTGTGCCGGGTACATGTCGAGTCCGAGACGCGAACGAGCAGGTAAAGGGGCGGATGGTTGATGCTGACCAGTCGCAGAGCTCTCCTTGCATGGCCGTTCGCAACAGTTTGACAATTTATTCTGTGCGCTATTTTTTATCTCGCGCGTACCCGACTCCTGTACCAAAGATGTATTTCAGTGTCACTTCGATAGTCTTTCCACTTCCCTCTCTTTTTGGGCCTCCTTTTGCCATCGACGTGTCTCATCATCATCTCCCGGAATAAAAGCACATGAGAGTACTTGCAGAGTAACGGTTCTGGAGCATTCATTCTCACGAGCAGTGCCACATATACATACTGGAAGTGTGGTGGGGAGAGAAACGAAGAGAGAAGGGGGCGAACATTTGCCGTATAGCTACGATGAGATTACGGCCGGCACGGCAATAACAGGACACCGTGATGACTGTTCGTCTAACAAAGAAGAGTGGTGAGGAGCGGAGAGGGTTTCTCCAGTCTTCTTTTTCACACAAACGTTGTGGATCGTGGCTGCGGCGAATATGTTTACTCATTGTGCTAGCGAGCCTCACCTTCTTCCTCGTGTATATCTCACCCGACCTCCTTACTCAGGAGCTTCCATCTATACCGGATAGGATATGCGCTCTTCAGACCGCCCCCGGCAGCGTGAACAGCGGCTTTGCTCAGACGCCGGTGGACAGCACGGTGCTGATGCTGTACTCGCCTAGCAGTGCGACTGCGCGGTTCTGCTACAGCGATTCGGCGAGCGAGGGCGGCAGCGTGGAGGAGGCGTTCCTGCGCGTGGCGGCGTCGTACGTGGCGTCGCCTCACGAAGGGCCGAGGAGCCCGTACTACGACTTTTTCGCTGCGCATGATGCGACGCTATGGACTGTGGACAGCGCGACGCGCGTCGCAACGCCGATGCGGCTGGACGTTGTGTACACATACGTGAACCCGAAGGCGTCGTCGTTCCGTTATAACCTTTATATGCGGGGTCTGCCGTTCGAGCCGCGGCGGTACCGCGACTGGGAAGAGCTGCGGTACGCACTGCGGTCGCTGCGCGAGTTCGCGCTTTCGAGTGGTGCGCTTGCGCAGTACCACCGGCGCCACGCTGCCGACGTGCAGCGGCTGGGTGAGCTTGGGTACCAGGTGAACATGAGCGGCGCTGGCACTGTGGATGGCGTTGTGTCGCTGGTGCAGCGCGTGTACCTTGTGCTGTCTGACGTGGACCACGTGCCTGCGTGGCTGGACACAGAGAAGTTCCCGGAGCTTCGTGTGGTGACGCACGCAGATATGTTCAGCCCTGAGGATGCGGCGTGGGTGCTGCCGACGCTGAACTCGAACGTGATCGAGTCGGGGCTGCATCACATCCCGGGCATCTCGCGTTTCTTTCTCTACTCGGCAAACGACATGATGCTGGGTCGTCAGCTGTCGTTCTTTGACCTGTTTCGACCTCTGTCGCCGCTTCGCCAGCGCTTGCACCTGTACAGTCTAAGTCGGGGCAGCGAGGGCTCGGCGAATACTCTCCACACGTCGAGTGAGACCGGGCGTGCCGCCTTGCTGTTTGAGCCAGTTCTTCACAGCGACACACAGGAGAGGGTTAGCGGGTATATGGAACGGTCGGAGCGTGTGGAGGCTATGCGTGCTCGCAAGGAGGTCGGCAGCTGCCTGTTTCAGAAGGCGCGCACCACTCTGGAGGCGAAGGGGCGCAGCGACGGGTGGTCACAAGAGACGGTCATCTTTGCCTCATGGGCGACGACGACGGCGTTTAGGTTGCACAACCCGCGATATGGCCTGACGCCGCGTGGATCAGGCGTGAGGAGCGACTACTACTACTATTTGTCGTCGATGCGCCTCCATGGCATCGCACCCCCATTTGGGTATGCCCACACCCCGCAGCTGGTGGACCGTGAGGTGTACCGGCGGCTGAATGAGGTGGAGTTCTTCGACTTCACCAACACCACCCGCTCCGCGTACGAGCGCGAGATGTACCCGTACTCCTCCATCGACGAGTATGCGGTATTCGCGGTGGCAATGATGCGCGGGATGGAACGCCACCTGTGGGGTTCTATGTGGCCCGCCGCGCCGGCCGACACGTTCGCGGACGTGCGCGGGACGCTCAAGTCGTGGTGGGCTACGAACGTCCTGAGAGACCCAACGGGCGTGGCGCGGCGCCTGTCGTCACGACTGTCTGGCTTCCACGCGGACATATCGATGTTTGGCGCGTTGTACGGCAATACCTGGGGGGCGCAGCTCCAGCGGCCAGACCTCTCTCTGGAGCTTGGGTACTGGTGGGTGCGCGGTGCTGTGGAGCCGGCGCGGCCGGCCCGGGAGCTGGAAGCTCTAAAGTCGCTGTATGCGATCCCCGAGGTTGGGGCTGGCGACACGTGCAGCAGCAACTCGCCGGTGTGGACAGCGAGGAGCGACGAACACTACTACAGCCTGCTACACGACATGTTCCACCACACGCGGCGCGACAATACCTTCTTGTTCGAGATGATCGACAGCGACATGAAGGCGGTTCTGGTTTCGTCACGCTTGCAGTACGAGTGGCTGAAGCGACCGCTCTTCATGGGGTTCAACGACAATCTTCCGAGAAATGCAAATTATACAGAGTGCCAAGTGCTGTTTCACAGGCTTCTGAGCATAGCGATCCAAGAGGCACCGTCAGCCCCATGGGAAAGATACGAGACTTGAGGTGGCGGGTGCTGTGAGGGGCAGGGATCTGATGCGAGCGCGGGTCTGGTGAGCGTGGCGGGCGGAGGGGAGGGGGATAACACATCAACACTACCTGCGAGCTGCAGGCCCAGACAAATGGTAACGACGAACGAGGACTCTTCTCATGTATGTATTTCGCGGTGGTGGTGATAATCATCACCGTCCCGGTGTTTCCGGTTTCGTCTGTGACTGCTACATCTTTCTCTCCTAATTACCCTTCGTCCGCATTTCTCTTCCCGATGACGGAGGGAGATGGCTTGCTTCAGCATGGAGTCGGGGTCTCCACTACCCCACTCTGTGGTGAGGCCGCGTCGCCCCTTTCTCCCAGCCAACGCCAAACCACTTCTTATGGTGGCAGGCTCGCGCGCCCACGACGGAAGGTGTGTGTGTGTGTCGATGCACTGTATCGCTACTGGTGTCAGCGGCCACGTCCTGGACGGCGCTGCGTCGGAGCGACGTGGGGGCATACCGAGGGCGTCTGTACCACCCAGACGGGGTGGGGAGAGGGTGTCGGCATGACGCGGGTGTGTCCTGCTCGGCTGGTGGTGGTTGGGAGGGCTGGGGCGACTCACGAGGCGTGCAGGCAGGGCTAGGGGGCAGAGGCCGTTGTCTGACGAGGGGGTTGTGATTGCTGTGCTGCTTGTTTGCTGATTTTTGGCGCGCCGCGCTGTGGGCTTGTGACGGCTCGTGGGCTTAAGTGTGTGTGTGGAGCTGAACTGCTGTGGTGTATGGGGTGAGATGCACATGCTGAAGGGGAGATCTCGTACCTTTCGGGGGCGGGACGGGATATTCGGCTTGTTTGAACTTCATCGTTGTGCCGGGTACATGTCGAGTCCGAGACGCGAACGAGCAGGTAAAGAGGCGGATGGTTGATGCTGACCAGTCGCAGAGCTCTCCTTGCATGGCCGTCCGCAACAGTTTGACAATTTATTCTGTGCGCTATTTTTTATCTCGCGCGTACCCGACTCCTGTACCAAAGATGTATTTCAGTGTCACTTCGATAATCTTTCCACTTCCCTCTCTTTTTGGGCCTCCTTTTGCCATCGACGTGTCTCATCATCATCTCCCGGAATAAAAGCACATGAGAGTACTTGCAGAGTAACGGTTCTGGAGCATTCATTCTCACGAGCAGTGCCACATATACATACTGGAAGTGTGGTGGGGAGAGAAACGAAGAGAGAAGGGGGCGAACATTTGCCGTATAGGCACGATGAGATTACGGCCGGCACGGCAATAACAGGACACCGTGATGACTGTTCGTCTAACAAAGAAGAGTGGTGAAGAGCGGAGAGGGTTTCTCCAGTCTTCTTTTTCACACAAACGTTGTGGATCGTGGCTGCGGCGAATATGTTTACTCATTGTGCTAGCGAGCCTCACCTTCTTCCTCGTGTATATCTCACCCGACCTCCTTACTAAGAAGCTTCCATCTATACCGGATAGGATATGCGCTCTTCAGACCGCCCCCGGCAGCGTGAACAGCGGCTTTGCTCAGACGCCGGTGGACAGCACGGTGCTGATGCTGTACTCGCCTAGCAGTGCGACTGCGCGGTTCTGCTACAGCGATTCGGCGAGCGAGGGCGGCAGCGTGGAGGAGGCGTTCCTGCGCGTGGCGGCGTCGTACGTGGCGTCGCCTCACGAAGGGCCGAGGAGCCCGTACTACGACTTTTTCGCTGCGCATGATGCGACGCTATGGACTGTGGACAGCGCGACGCGCGTCGCAACGCCGATGCGGCTGGACGTTGTGTACACATACGTGAACCCGAAGGCGCCGTCGTTCGAGCGCAACCTTAAGGCGCGAGGTCTGCCGTTCGAGCCGCGGCGGTACCGCGACTGGGAAGAGCTGCGGTACGCACTGCGGTCGCTGCGCGAGTTCGCGCTTTCGAGTGGTGCGCTTGCGCAGTACCACAGGCGCCACGCTGCCGACGTGCAGCGGCTGGGTGAGCTTGGGTACCAGGTGAACATGAGCGGCGCTGGCACTGTGGATGGCGTTGTGTCGCTGGTGCAGCGCGTGTACCTTGTGCTGTCTGACGTGGACCACGTGCCTGCGTGGCTGGACACAGAGAAGTTCCCGGAGCTTCGTGTGGTGACGCACGCAGATATGTTCAGCCCTGAGGATGCGGCGTGGGTGCTGCCGACGCTGAACTCGAACGTGATCGAGTCGGGGCTGCATCACATCCCGGGCATCTCGCGTTTCTTTCTCTACTCGGCAAACGACATGATGCTGGGTCGTCAGCTGTCGTTCTTTGACCTGTTTCGACCTCTGTCGCCGCTTCGCCAGTTTTCGGAGATTGCAGAGGTCAATGAAATGGATGCGGTAGTGGATGTCGGCAAAGCACCTCCTTCTGACAAAAAGGGATATACACCGTCCATTTCATTCGAAACGATCTCTAATCGTGATGGATTTGTGCTGTTCTCACCGAGATCGTGACAGGAGTGCATAGGGGTCAGGCTTGGACCTCTGCTGTGGCGCGCTCAGATAGAGGACACACAACCTACAGGAAGGCCAGTAGACCATATGTCGCGTTTTACATGTACATCGAAGAAGTAGTTCAAATCTGATGTGTAGCAGGGGACTGTCCTGAGCTTTGCACGGTGTGGGATTCAGGAGGTGTTAGCTGGGTTCGATCTGTCTGTAGAGTTTGGTCGTATGTAGCGCATGATCGACCGTGAAGTGCTGAGGACGCTCTTTGAGAATGCTATAAATAGGTTTTCTGCAACTGCAAAGGAGATGCCGAAGGTGTATCGACGCAGCAAGAACAGATTTTTCCTGTTCACATATTTGAAACCTTCGCCTTGGCGATTCGCCGTGCGCGCCCGGCGGCGCTTTGGTGTTCGAGCGAGTGGTGATGTGCTGCCTTTCTCCGCTTCATGCATCCTCTCACGATGCGTAAATGGCGGCGGCGAAGGAGTTGAACCTGCGATAGTGTTCACCCATCTCGATGGAGGCAGTCAGACAGTACGCCTGCAGCACAGTGAATTGCTTGCGCGTTAGCACACGTACGATGAAAAATGGTTGAGGGGAGCTTCGCTGAGTCGGAGACTGGGGGCCACTGTGCGTAGCAGCCTCTATGACCAAAACGTTAGTGCACAGAGCAGAGCCTCTTCCGTGTCGGCGTCAGCGCTTATTCGGAACTGCGTGCTGTCCGAGGTGGTGCGCACGCTCGTACCAGAGAGAGCCGCCAGCGCACAGCACAACGTGAGCTACGAAATGATCAGCGGTTGTGCGACTCACAGCACTGTAGAGGTGTCACGGCTGCATTCTCTGGTTTTGGATGTGCATCACCACGTTTTGACGGCTCACTGGACGTTCTTTTTTATAGTGGAGAATTCGCAGCGCCTTGCGATCTCTCTTTCTCGGATGGAGCACCTCGCTAGCAGAAGGGCAGCAGGTTCTGCGTCGACGGATCAGCGCGCGTTGCCTTGGCCGCTGTTCGTGACCGTAAACGATGACATTTGAAGGGGGACGTGATGGAAAGGCACAGCTGTACACGAGCGACCTATTAGGATAGATTGAGTCTCATCTTACCCAGGCAGCTTTTTCATTGCCTGCTGTGGATCTATTCTAACATGACTCCTCCAGTCCCATGGGAGCGCTAGCTAGTTAGTGTGTAGATCCTCTCTGCATAGGTTGTTGGCGTTCTTTTTATGTTGCACTCTGCTAGTGTATCATGCTCGGGGGGGGGCGGCGGGTAGCGTCTGTGTTGTTCCCCCTCCCCTTGCTGTCACCTCGCATTCTTAAAAGAACGTGACGTGTTTATGGAGGCGTCGATGATGCGGAGATTGTTGGATGGATGGCTCAATGAGCTTAATCTTGACCGGCTGTAGTATTTTTGCAGCATATGTTCGTCTTCGGACATGTTGGACTGGTCTTTTCTTTTTTCCCGTTGCTGATCGTCCCCCTCCCCTCCATCACACAACACCGTGGCCCTGCAAAGGGCCCACACATGCGAGCACCGTGTACACACCCCACTGCCACGCAGTGGCCGGCATCGTGTATTGGAGTCAAGCAAGGCGTGCGGAGGTCAGCGCGGCAAGGGCAGACAGAAGAGCGGGAGAGTGAGGAGTCCGTGCCGATGTGGCCCCCGAAGGGTGTGTGTGTGTGTGTCTGCGGGCTGCACGGTACCCCCTGTATGCGACTGAATGGACTGGTGCGGTGCTGATGCTGGACGCGGGACAGGGCCACCCCAAGTGGCACTGTGGAGTCCCCCAGACTCTCCATACCATTTTGTGAGTCTCAGGGGCTCGATTTCGACGACAGGGACGACCTCGTCCTAGACGACCGGCAGTTTGCCGTGGTGTGGGAGGCATAGGAGGGAGGGGGGTGGGGGTGATGATGGCGTGGCGCTCGTGGGCTGGTGTTCGCTGCTGCGTACATTTGCGGGCGTGTTTATGACAAAAATGATACGGTGGAGGATCATGCCGGCGACTTTCAGCGACTTCTCTGGCGCCTTTGTTTTTTTTTTCCAGTTGCACAGGCGTATCGGTCTTCTCCCTTCTCCCCCCCTCCCCCGATGTGCGGCGAGATGTCAACATTTTCATTCTGCTCTCACCGCGATTCATCGTCGTTCTCTATTTTTTATTTTCTTTTACATGTGGTTCAGAGGGTTGAATAGCCCCCCCCCCATCTTTATCGGCTGGTGTGGCGGTAATGCACCGGCACACCATACACATACCGTGGCTTCTCTTCTAGTGTTCCTCACTTTCACACACACACACGCAAAAAAAAAGAAAATAATGGAAGAGACAGCGCCCCATCAGATTGTGGCGTTCGCAGGACGCGGGGCTATCCCCCCTTTTTCTTTAGTGGTGAGAGCCGACATGCAGTCCAAATTTTAAATCCCTTTTCTTCCTGCACCTCTTGGGATCTCTTTCCTCTACTTGTGGTCTACTCCGTCATTTGGTGCGCGGCTCTCTTCGACTCTCCATGGCTGGGAAACCTCTCTCGGGTGAGGGTATAGAGTCCTAGGCAATGGCTGGTAAAAAGAAGGTGACGGCGGGCTTCTCTCTCTATATATGTTTCGGGTGGGCAGGGTGGGTGGGGTGGGGGAGAGAGAGTGCGCACAGTGCTGCTGGAGTCATCCTCTTTCCCCCCATACGCCACCATCTTTGCTCTTGAGTTATATTCTTTCCCTCTCCCCCTTTTTCTATTTGTGTTTCAAATACTGCAGCTTTTCGTGTCTGCTACGTTTTCTCTGCGTTTGACGCGCAAAGGCTCACATAGGCGTTCGCTGAGGGGCGGGTCTGTGTGGTAGGGGAAGAGTCCCCATTGCACCCATCAGCTTTTTGTCGTCGTTGCGTGCTGGTTCGCCATCGCTTGTATTGACTGCAGAGAGTTGTACACACTGCACTCCAAGCATATCAGCGAAGCCGCTGATTCTTTCTTGTGTTTTCCTCTGCGCTTGCATTTCTTTTAGAGCGGGCCCTGGTCAAGTGGTGGGATTGACAAATCGTCGTTTTATTTGTGTCACTCTCGTTCTTTTTTTGTTTGTTTCGTGTTTTATTCTCACTGCACACACACACACACACACTATTTTTCTCACTCCCTTTTCCTCTTCGCCCTCCCGCTCACTTTTTTTTCAGGGACGGGGGGCCGATGCTCTCGCAAAGCCCGGTGGCACCCCTCACGGGTGAGATTCCGGACAGGGGCACCCTTCATGATGTGATGCGCTACATGCCCTACAATCGGCGCACCTTGACCGCTATGCGGTGTGTGTCGCGACGGTTCCGCAGCGCTGTGCAGAGCCAACTCAGCCCATGGGCTCCACACCGGGAAATCATCGTCTCTCGCTACGGCCAGTGCGTTCTCTTCAATGCACAAGAGGACGAGCAGGGCCGTAGCAACTTCTCGCTGTACTCCATTTCCTCTATTGGACGAAAGTTTCGTGCCAACAGCGCCAAGGTGTTGGGCCGATATCATGCCCTCGTCGCCAATGGGCTATCGCGCCTCGTGCTTCATCACGCTCCGGTAGACAACTCTTTTTTCGAGCCCCTTGGCGCGCTGACAAACTTGAAGGAGCTCGAGCTGGTCTCGTGCCGCGGCCTCACATCCGTTTCGGAGGCAAGTCGCATTAAAAATCTCGAGTCCCTCACGATTGTCTTCTGTCCTGTGGAGCCAGACGGACTTTCAGGGCTCCATCTTTCGCACCTCAAGAAGTTGACACTGCGGGCTTGCAGCAAACTTTCCAACCTGAACGCAATTCGCACCGAAACGTGCGCCTCGTTGGAGAACGTGTGCGTTGAAGGCTGTAGCGTGTACGATGACACTTCCTCTTCCTTCTTTAGGGATCTCAGCTCTAATTTGCGGTCTCTCGATCTCACCGGCACCTCTATTGACGCCGCTCTCATGCAAATCCCTAAAGCGGCTCTGGAGTCGCTGACTTCGTTGCTCATGCCTGCGACGCCTCTCCACTCGACGACGTTGAACGCACTAAAGTCGTCGTTAGCTAATAGATTGGAGCACTTGTCACTGAGTGGTTGCGAGGCGATCGACGACCTATCTGCGCTTGGAAGCCTGTCCAAGCTTCGATCCCTTGACGTGTCGCGGCTGAGCGTACTACAGGACATCGAGTGCGTGGCGCAGTGCACACAGCTTGAAATTTTTCGCTGCGCCTCTACCGAGCTCAATAGCGTTGTTTTTCTCAAAAATATGGTGCACTTGCGCGTTCTCGACGTGCCCAACACTTCGCTCACAGACTACGCCTTGATGCACCTTGAGGAATCACCAGAGTTGGAGACAGTGGTGCTCACCGGGTGTCAATACATCTCCAGCATCAACGCATTCCATCAATGCCCGAAAATACGGCGCATCCTCTGCGGGCGAACGGGCGTCACCGATGAGGGCCTGGAGATGTTGACGGACTGCGCCTTACTGGAGGAGCTCGACCTTAAGATGACAGGGGTGACGGATGTGAATTGTCTCGCTGACTGCCCGTCTCTCAAGGTGATTAATGTCTGCGGGTCCATCATGGCCCAGGACGCAATACAGCGACTGCTGGATAAGCCGTCTTTGGAGGTCATCTGCGACTCCTTTGAGGAGGTGGACTTGACGGATCCCTAGTGTATGTCTGTGTGTGCGCGCTGGAGAGGGGGTGTGGGCCCCCGCCGAATTCCGCTGTCCACATCGCCGCTCTCCTCTCTTCTCTCATATAATATGCCGCAGAGCGTTGTGGAAGTAAACACGCATGCAAATCAACGCTCGTTTTGTTTTCTTCCACCGATTTGCAAAGGCGTTGTCTAGCTGTTTCCTCCCACATCATCGTAGCTGTGATCCCCCTTCCCTCCCCTCCCCTTCCCCTCCCCCTTCCCCTCCGTTTTTGTTTTTTTGGTTTACCCCCCACTAATAATGTTTTACTTCCACGTCCAGTCCACGTGTTTTGTGAGAGAAAACGTGTGTTGTTGGAGTGTTGCGTGTTCTGCGTCTTGTACAATTTACACGGTGATATATGTGTGTGTGTATGTGTATGTATGTGTGTGTGTGTTGTGCTTAGACTGCGCATCTTTGTTTTATCATTGAATCTCCCACCGAAGACCCCCCAGTGGAGATCTGCTTAGTTTGAGGGGAAGTGCCGAGGGGGGGGGGAGACAGAAGAACAAGAACAAAGGTGAGGACAATGTAAAAAAGGGGGAAGGGGGGGGAGCAGGGAGGGGGGGAGGGCAGGGAGGGAGTGCTGTCTCTCTCCCCCCTCCCCCCCCCCCCAGCCGGCCATACGGCTACGACGGTACTTTTATTACGATCTTATTCCCTCTTCGCCTTTATAAAAAGGGGGAGGTGGGATACTCACCGTCAATACTCCTCGCGACCGGCACCCCTCCCTCTCTCTGCCTATTGAGTCAGCAGTACAGAGGCCTTGGGCGTTTCTCCTCACCCACCGCCTCTTACGTTACTACCAGGAGTTTCTCATGCACAGGGGTGAGGCAACGCGAGCGCTGGGCGGGCCCTTGTCCTGTACGGGCACACGCTTTCGTGGAACAAGCGCACACTGAACTCACCCATTATCACTGGATCGCTTCCTCTTTCACTTCTCACAAACGCAATGTTTGTACACACACACACACTTATCAAGCACGCGTAAGGAAGAGATAAAGAGATAAGAAGGGGTTAGGGTTGATAAGAGAGAGCACACGGAAGGAGTTCATACACTGGCAATCGAGCTTTCCAATTCTTTATCATTTTCTGCGTGCTACATTCTCTCATTCCCTTCCGCTTGCTCACCTCAGCTCACACTCGCCCCCCCCCCCTTTGCCCCACTCCCTACACCCACACACATATCTGCGAAACGCTGACCAGCCAGGCCAAGAGAGACAGCCTAGCTGTGTTGCATGAGTCATCTGTCGTGCCTTTCCTTTTTTTCTTGGAGTGCCTCTACCAAGAAAATGTCGTCGGAGAATCCGCACCTTGCGAAGCTTGTCGACTTTGAGCGTAATGAATCGGTTTCACCAGTACCCCTTTCCGAGCCACCTGCTCAAGTCTCTGGAGCGACTTCAACGTCACAGAGCGAGGTGCTCTCGACAAGGCATCTCGCCTGGGCATCTCTCATAAAGAAGCACCATCGCCATCTACAGGCAGCCGTACAGTGTAGTGTGCGTGACAGCGGTACTGCGGTAACCGCCATGAACGATTCATTGTGTTGTTCTACGGCTTCTGCGCCGCCATCGTATCGGGAGGAGTTGAAGGCTTGGCGGAGTAGCCTGACAGGCGAGGCGGCGGCGGAGCGTCTTTCCGCCTACGCTGAGGCAATGCATAGTCTCGCAACGCTCTACTGGGAGCCATCGGTGATGCCTTTGAAGAAGTCGGGCCCAGTTGTCGATTCTAATGATACACACCGCACACCTGCAACGGAGGGGAGCAGCACGGCCAACGCATGGACGGTCGATCCCGCTGTTCCACCTATTGGCGAGAAGCGCCAGCGATGTAGCGACACATCGAGGAGCCTTCAAGAGTTCTCCTCTAGACTGGCCGAAAGGGTAATAGCAGCAACAGAAAATGGGCTGATGCCAGTCGACAACCCACGCCACTACTGTGACCGCCTCAACTACTGTCTCCAGAGTATGGCTTCCTACTACCTCGGTGAAGCAGAGACGGAAGGGCCCTTTGAGGGGTGCACTGCAGACGGGGCACTCGACGTCGCTGAGGGCCAACTTCCGGCGGCGGCGGGGGCGGGGGCGGCGGCGGCGGCGCAGTCCTCCCCACCCGCTTCCTCCACCGTATGCGTCGGGCAGAGGCGTTTTCGCCAGCTACCTGGCGTCTTCGCACGAGCTGTGAAGCCGCTTCGCAGGCTCTTCTTCCAGAGAAATGGTCGCATGGCAACAGGGATGGAGGTTGGGGAGCTGATCAGCATCTGCACCCCATCTCCAGAGGGCGGCTGCGATGCTGTACCAACCGAGACGGCTGTGGCCGACACCTCTTGCCTCTCCTCGAGCACCAGCGCAGGTGCTGGCTCGTCGAAGGAGGTGCGTGCAGCGCGGGAGCTCATCGACGCTGATGTGGACGCCCGCGCCGTTGTGGAGGAGTCGACGTGGCGTCGAGGGGAGCAAACGGCATGGGCGACTGCGCTGCGCTACACTAGCGATATCTTTCACCACTCGCCGGGGTCACTGCCTGCGCCGCTGTGGGTGCTGGACGTGGGATCATGCTATGGCCCCCTTTTTGGAAAGGTGTTGACTCGTGCGTTCTCTCTCTCGCCTGTACCCCTCCGTGTGACGTCCATGGATCTGGTACCGTATCAGGGAGCCGCAGGGTACAGCAGTGGTGCTGACGGTGTTCCTGCGCCGCGTGTATGGCAGGCAGATTGGCTGCGTATGGAATTTTTCGGTGACGAGTCAGGGGCAGGCAAGGCGGCCCGCGTGAACGAAACGGCCATCGCAGTCGGCACGGCAGAGGAGGGTCGCATCCGCTATCAGTCCCAGAGTTCTGTCCGCAATTCTACGGACATAGAAGAGAGCTTCGGGTCGCATCTGTGCAACGCACGCGATAGCGGTCGGGGCGACGCGGCACACAACCCCCTCACAGCCACCGCAGTGCGGCTGGAGAGCTACGACGTTATTTTCTTCTGTCTTCTTCTTTCCTACATTCCTACCCCCCGCTTGCGCTTCTTGGCATGCGTCCATGCCTTCCTGGCGCTCAAGGAGGGCGGGCTGCTTGTGATTGTGAGCACGCGGACGCAGGGGCCGCGGCGCCGCAAATGGATGGATGAGTGGTCGGCGTGTTTGGCCTCGATCGGGTTTCAACGCGTCCAGCAGAGCATTCAGGAGAAGATCGTTGGTATTTCCTTTGCGAAAGTATCGCGCTCTGCGGAGGTGCGGCAGAGCTGGGCAACAGCAGAGGGGCGTGCTGCCTGGATCGAGTCCCTCATGACGTCTTCGGTGGCACTGGAGGGCCTTCGGATCACCGCCGACGACGCGAAGAGCCGAGGTGTATTATGAGGGGAGCAGGCTGCAACGGAGGGCAAGTGCCATCGTATTTTAATCTCTTCGCCTTGTGCGTTTCCCACGCCCTGGCAGATAACAATGCTGGTAGCGCATCTCCTCGTACTTGCTGACAAGCGAGCTCCCACGCGCACCGGTAGGCACCGGCAATGCTCTGTTTTTTCTTCTCCCCCGCCCCCCTCCCCCTTTTTTCGTGAGTGCAATGGCTGGATCACCTATTCACAAACACATACAAACATAACACACACGCACACGCACACGCGCGCCTTTGGTGTTGGTTCATTCTCTCTTGCTCCTTGTGTGGGCGTGCGCGTGGCCATCACAGATGCACTGCGCCACAGCAGGCATCTTCAACACGAGAAAAGCGAAGATCTGTGGAAACACCAGAGCGTGGAGTGCGTGTATGTGTGTATGTGTATGTGTGTGTGTGTGTGGAGTACTGAGTTAAGGGTATAGGGCTGATCAGAGTGAATTCTCCCTCGCCGCCGACGCCGCCCGTGCCATCGTGTGTATCTCTTCATCGACGAAGGAGAAGCTTCTCGGTTCGCACTACAATGGCTGTCACGGCGTATGGCTCACCTGTGCAGGTGTTGAGTGCCATGAATCGCCACCGCCTGCAGCGCACTGTCTGAAGTGTTCTCCGCCTCTGCAAGTGAAGGCTATGTACGGCGCTCAGTACTGCATAGCGACTTAAGCTGCTCTGCCACATCTCAGAAGTTCGCAGCACCGCTGGCTGTATCTCCGACAAAAAGAGGGTGTGTGTGTGTATGGGAGGGTTGGGAGAGAGAGACATGTGAAATATTTCATAGCCTCCTCCCACTGTGTGGGTGCCAAAGATGCAGTGGTGCACAAAGCTCTGGCTCAGGAGCGTGCAACGACACCGTGATGCACCCCTGCGCCTGCACGCTAGGTGTGACGGATACCGCCATCTGTGCAGGGGGTCCCTGCCAGCCACAGCTGCGTCTGTCAAGGGGGAGAGGGATCATAGCTGATCATTTTAGTCTCTTCGCTTAGTGCCGCTTTCGCTTCTCCAGATGCGGCGGGTGGTGTGGCGCTCACAGCTGCCTCCTGCGCCGAGTCCGTCACCGCCGACCACAACGCATACCAGCACCAACACTACTCATTTATCATCTGTTACGTTTGGGAGCGAGGGCATGGCTGCGAGGAGACTTCTGTTTAGCAGGGGTCGGGCGGGGGCAGACAAGTTAATCGAGTCTGTGATTTGGGGCGATGCCTGTAGCTAAGCTGCAAAGTAGTCGGCTGACACCGCCACTCACGGAGAACCTGTGATCAGCCCCCCTTTCCTGTTTCCCCTGCTCCCCCCCCTGGCGATGGAGCGAAGTGCTGCGCAGCTGAACAACGCTGTCGTGCTTTTTGTACTAACTACGAAGGTGTCGATAAAAGCAATACAGTTTTCGGGGATGGCCGCCACTCTTTTTCTTTACCTGCTTCCCCCCTTTCAAAGAGACAGTGTATTTCGCTGCAACGCCAGTCAAGAGAGAAGCTCATCAATGCGACGCTGTAGGACCAAGGCCTGAGGGACGGGGGGGGGATCGTCCGCAGCACTTGCCAGGCTAACGGGGGGTAGGTGTCAATTTTTTTTTTTACAGCCACCACCCCCAGAGATTCTGTATCCGGGCATCGTCTTCGCCGCCGCCACCACCACCAGGGCTGCCTAAACATTCATCTCTTTCCTTGTGTCTCTCTTTCTCATGCACACCCCTTTCCCTCTCTCTCCCCCCTCTCATCATCAGCTGTTTCCCTTTCGCGTCACTCCTGTTCCATTCTCTCCCTCATTTATTTCTCGTTATTCCCCTACACCACCGGCACATCATTGGCAGAGAGTACTTGAGGGTCATTGGCAGCGGTTGAGGGTGGTGTGTGTTTCGTTGTCGTTGGCATTTGAGTTCTACCAGATCTCTCTCTACACGAGTGTGTGTGTGTGTGTGTGTGTGCGCGTATTCCCCCGCCCTCTCCCCCACCTCTCCCCCCATCATCATCACTTGATACTTCCTTTTTTAAAGAAATTGATTGTTCTACCTTACTGCTGCTAGAGATTCAAATGGTGGAGTTACACATTTTCGACTTCGATGGCACAATTTTTTTTTCTCCGGCAGTCGACCCGGATGCACTCGCTGCCGCCCTCGCTGCAGCGGGGGACCTCAGCGCTTGCGATGCAGCTGTCGCCGCAAAGAAGCTGCACGGCAAATTGCGCAGTCCGGTCTTCTCCGGTGGCCTGGGGTGGTATCAGAGTCTTTCGACGATGTCACCACCGGCTGTGCCGGATAGACCAGATGAGGCGACGTGGTTTGTGCAGCCGATTCTTGCACATATACGCGCCATTGTCGAGGTCCGCAATGCCTTGTTGAAGAAGCGTGGCCCCACCACCGGCAAAGAGTCCAGCCCACCAGAGGCGGCTGACCTTCCGCTCATCTACGTGCTCACTGGCCGTGATGGGAAATACCGTGACCGAATCTGGACACTGATGCAGCAGGTTGGTCTAGACAAGGAGATTGAGGACATCCTGCTGAAGCCGAATGAGGTGGCCGGCACCGTCAAGCACAAGCTGAACCACTTCTTTTCCTTGGCTCAATTCCATCAACCGGCACGCATCTTCTACTACGAGGACCGCGCTGAACAGGGCGCTAAGTTGCTGGAGGGGATGCGGGTGCTCGAGAAGATGTTGTACCCCGACGTGAATGACAAGCCCAACGATGCTGTCAGTGGCTGCAGTGTTGATTTGAAGACAGATCGGGTCGGTGTTGTGACGTTTGACGTCGCAGGCGGCGATCAAGCGGCATCACCTGGATGTGATGTCCGCGGAGCGGTACCTCCCCCTTCATCAGTCTTGCACGTTCCGCAGCCAACGGTTGTATCGTGCGCCGACCGCAAAGGGCCCACTCCCAAAGAGACAGACGGAAACAACGCAAACTTCAAGACGCTAGCCGCATCTTTGCTTGCCAGCCCGTATTCGCTGCTTCGCGATGCGTGCTACCCAGTCGATCAGCATGTCCTGTTTTACTCTCATTCCCCGACCAACACTTCCTTGGGGGCGAGCACGGCAGCAGCGGCAGCAGCGCTCCGCCAAGCTGAGCGACAGGCGCAGCATTGGGTTGAGGGGACCGTGCATTTTTACAACACCAAGGGCGATTGTAAAAGCAGGGACCAAAGTGAGGGCGGGCGGCCGATAACGAGGGAGACAGGGAGCTCGGCCTGCTCCAGTACATCTGGTTCTGTGTCGCATCCCAAAAGGACAAGGGCCTACAACAAACGTGCTTTGCGCAGTTCGATCAACTTTACCATTCCTCCCCCATTTGTGTTTATCATGGTCCTCTTGCCCTCTGCCTTGTCTGGCCGCAGCTCACACATGCTGAGCGGGGAGCAGCTGTTGGCCCTGTTGCGCACGCTGGAGGAGGAACAGCGTCGGGCTGGGAAGGCGGCAGTGGCATAGGTGTGCCTTGGGGGGGGGGGCGTACAGGCGGCGTTTCACTTCATAAGAGGCTGAGCGTTGCCGAGGGTCGCTTACGAATTAGTGGCTTTGTTTCACAGAGATAGAGATGAGCGCGCGCGCGCACACACAGACAAGTGCGGTTAGGTAGACACACATGCACGTGATTACATCACTCGCAACACATCGATGCATGCGTGTTCCATGTGCGGTGGGGTTGGGGGAGGGGAGGCGATGGTGCCACCCAAGGCCACTTTTGCGGTAAACAACGAGTACGTTTTTTTTCTTTGCACCGGGCTCTGCGTCCGGTCAGTTTTTTTTTTGGATCATTTGTGTAATATCGGCTGCTCTTATTCTTCATGTCCCCCTCCCCCCTCCTTTTCCTCCTCCCCACCTCCCTTCCGTAAAGGTCGCTCGCTCACTCATACCAATACAAAAGTATTCCTTCCCCCCTTCCACCTCCCCCGGGAGGTATCAACGGTAGGGGAGACCGATGCGCTCGGTAAAAGTTTCCCGCGACATTGCGGTGACGAAGGGGGGTGCGCACTACGTCGTGTCCGCTGTGAACAGTTCTATCAGCTATGACGCATATCGTCGGCATCACTTACATGCGGTGCAGGCCCCTTCCTCTCATTTGGCATCCACGCCTGTCTTTCGCCTAGCCTCGCTGCTGCCTGCAGACTGGTCCGCTCTCTTGCGGATGTGCCGTCGCCTCACCCACCCAGGCGCCAGCTTCAGTTTCTCTTCTCCTGGGGACACGGCAGAGAGTTTCTCGACGGCGAACACGTGCGCCACAGCCGATACGCCCACTACAGTCGCCGACGCTAATATCAACCACGCGTACCTGCACATTGTGGAGCGGACACCCGGCGACTTTACCCCAAATAACATGATCTATCATCATTTGCAGCAGTACCGCCTTGTTGTCGCACCGTCGAGCACTGCTGCGGAGACGGGCGAGAGAGCAGCGGTGCTCGCTGCCTTCACTGCGCAGGTGAGGGAGATTCAACAGCAATCCGTGCAGTCGCCGACTGAAGCATGGGCAGAGCTGTTAACCGCTGAAGGCACAATGCTGGCTTCTGCCACGGCAGCGGAGAAGTTGCAGCGCGACCCACTGATGTCGAGGCCCGATGCACAGGCGCATACTGCGGAGAACCTCCGCCAGATGCGCTCCTACGCAGCCGCCTGCCGCACGCACGCGCCACCGCTGCCCGCCATTTCGCATATGGACGGCGAACATCGCTTCCATTTTCACCCCTTCGCCATTGCAGCCTCTGTGGGCATCCCGTATTGTTCTCAGCACTTTTGTGTCCTCGTGAACCTCAGGCCCATCGTGCCGAACCATCTCATGGTGGTTCCCATTCGGTGCGTGGGCACAGTACATGGACTCTCAGAGGAGGAGGTGGATGACTGGGGCCGCGTTATGTGGTGCACCATTAAAGTCCTCGAGCATCTGCGTCGCCAGCGCCACGGCCAAGGCGGTGCTGCTACCTCCGTTGCCACCTCCGCACCGTCCGACGGAAACTACAGCGTTGCTGTGCAGCAAGGCGCACTAGCAGGGCAAACGGTTGAGCATCTTCACGTGCATGTTATTCCTTTCGACCCCAAAGGGAAGCTCGCCGGGGAGCCTGAGGCGAACGAGGCGGAGCAGCGGTCTCAGCCGCCTCGTACACCGGCTGCCATGAAGGCCGAGACGGACACGCTTCGTCCCTTGTTTGCCCAGTACATCGCAGCCGACGCGTCGTCGGCTCAAACCTTCTTATAAAAAAAAACCCGAGGTACGTCTTTCTCGGACGCGTCGTTAGTGCCTCACTGAATATCTCCTCTAACCCTCGCTGCAATTTTTTTTTTGCGCAGCAGATGGCAGACAGGGGTTATACACAGATGGAAAAACGAGGGCCACAAACAACAGCAAGGGTACTCTCGCTGAATGCACTCGCTTTTTTTTTTGTCGACAGGGGGGCGTCCAGGCAAGTCTAACCCCGCAGGCTTGTGTGTGTGTGCGGGCGCGGGGATGGGTCAGGTTGCCAGAGGCTCGGAACATTCATGTTTTGTATTCGCTCCTTCCTTTCCGCACTCCATCACTGATCGAGATATTCCGCCTGGGGATGACAACCTGTAGTTGAAAGCCTTTGATCCCTTGCTCTTCTACACTTGGTTCATCCTCGGGCACTCTGCTCTGAACGTGACATATACATGTTCATATATATATTTATATATATATATATATATATATTTATACATGTGTGTATGTGTGTGTCAACACCGGCCCCCTTTGCTAGCGCATTGTGTCGTACAAATCTCATCTTTTGTTACCCACTGCGCGTGTGTCCTCTTTGCTCCCGTCTTTTCGGCATGAGCGACACTCACACCGACGTCTGTGGGTGTACGTTTACCTTTCTGAGTGTGTGTGTGTGTGTGTGTGCGCGTGTGCGTGCGCCTTGCTCATATCCCTCTTGTAACTATTACACCAGTATATATATATTTATATATTTACTGGTGTACCAGCAAAGGCTGCTGGTGGTGGTGGGGGGGGGCGGGGGAGGGGGAGGGGGAGGGGTTTGAATCGGTACACTTTCCCGTTCAGCAGCTCTGAGCCAGGGAGGGGACAGGAGGAGTGGCACGTGCGGGCGCTCTTTCTCAGAGTCTCTATTGCCTCACCCCCCCCTCTTTTTTCCCCCCGTGTGGTTTATATATATATACATGATTATGATTATATATTTTTTATCTGCCGCTGGCGCCGGGTGCGGTGCGCGCCGTCTCTCCTCCTCTCTCTTTTATAATTTTTTTCTTGGGTGTCTCGATCACAGCCCGTGATGCAGTCCCTCTCCACGGCGCAAAGCAAAAGTCTACTCCGTAAGAAGTGGCTGCTGCGCCTGCGAAAGTGGGCTAAGTCGGAACCGAAGCAGGTCCTGTTGGACTCAGAAAGGGTATGTGATCATGTTTACAAGTACATCCTTGCGCGCTATAGACCAGACGCGATTACCGAGGCTCGCGGCACAGCGGTGTCGCTTCAGTCCGGCGTGTCAGATGTCCCGGATGCATCGCACCACGTCGGACGTTCTCCACCGCCCTTATTTGTCCTGGCGTATCTTCCTTTGTATTTCGAAGTGGATCTTGTGCCGCTGATGCGGCGTTTGTGGCAGATTGCTCGTGAGCAGCACATCCACATCTTGACCCCTGTCGTGCTACCAGAAGCGATGGTGCCTTTATCGACATCCAGTGCTGAGGTTCCAGTTGCGTTCGCTGCGGGGCCGGCATCCCTACGGGTGTCACCATCGGCTCCGATGGACGCCTTGGTAGACCAATACACCAATCCGCATGCTCTCAAGAGCGCTATGGTCTTCGTCGAGGTGTTTGATGAGCATGACTTGACAACAGCTTTTTCCCCGCAAGGTGCGTACAACATTTGTGAGTTGAGCACCTCTGTCTTGGAGCCCTGGTTATTCGGGCCCGCTCTCACATCCGCTATCGGCACACCAGCGCCTTTACATTCGCCGTCGACGGTGGAGGGAGACGTTGACGATGCACGGGATGTCCACGTCGGGCGCGCATGTTGCCAAGGCCGCCAGCGCCGCATGGTTCTCTGTGATACATACGCACGCTTATTCCCCGAGCCCCACGCGGCTGGGTATCGGCCATCGGGTCTTCTCGAGTACGGTGATACCGGTCAAGGTTCAAGAATTTGTCTTGGTCCTGCTGGCCCTGGGGAGCCCACGTGCAACTCACGCACTCTTGACGACGTGTCTATGCTCGTGCTCACGCCTGGTGTGCTCTTTGACGTGGTGACCGGCAGCCGCCTCGGCAAAGGCGGGGGCTTCTACGACCGTTTCCTACACTACCACAGCAGTGCGCGTCGCCGCAGGTGCTCCACTGACTCTCCCCCACCCCGTGTCGGCGCTCCTGAAAAGGGGGAGGCCGCAGCCACTGCCGAAGCCGTTGTGTGTGTGTCTCCCCCTTTCGCGCTCGGCGCCACTGTTCCACAGTGGGAGGTCATGGGTATCGCTTTCGACGACCAGGTTCTGCATCTCTCTACGGCAGGTGAGCCCGAACTGATCGGCAGTCCTTCTGATAGCCTCACGCCATCACGCATTCCTACCGACACGCACGATCAGCCCATGCACTTCATCGTCTCTCCAAGTGGTGGTGTGGAGAAGGCGTGGCAGGGCAAATGGGCAGAGGCGCATTGAGATTTTCAACGGTTACACGTTGATCTGCATCGGAGATGTTTAAAACAGGGGGGGGTCGTCATCGCCACCAAGGCAACGAAACATTCTGAGTGAACAGTCGGCGAGAAAACATGTGTGTGTGTGTGTGTGTGTGTGTGTGTGACGCCCGTTGCTGCTATTTTATCGTTTTGGGTGCCGTCAATTACGGACTTTTCCATACAGCGATAAGTCTTGCTTGCCTCTTTGCCTTTACTTGTGTCTCTTCTGTGCATTCTCATGCCCGACCCCCCCCCCCCCCCCCTTCCCCGATGCTCACCACATCCCCTACTCGCTCATACTTTGGCGCGTACTCACGATGAACCCTCACTCCATTTGCGTTTATCGCAGTGCATCTTTCAGATATCTGCACTATTGCACGCGAAGGCCATCCCACGTAATTCCCTCATCGCCGGCTCTCTGGAGTTTGGGCATCGCGTAACCAAACTGTTGCCTGTAGTTGTCGACTTGCGTGGAGCCTGGTGGTAATGTGTGTGTGGGTTTGGTGGGCTTCACTTCTTGTTTTTCACTTGAAGCCGTGACGCGTTGGACTCAAGTCCACGCGGCACAGACGAAAAAGTCGACGTAGTCGATCATACATGGGCGCGTATTTTTTGTTTGGTGTACTAACCGCCTCCTCTCTTTCTCTCTCTTCCTCCTCCTCCTCCTCGACTCATCTGTCACAGAAGGTTTCCTGTCACCTTAACCGACACGATCTTTAGTTTTCAACTTTGAAACAAACAAACAAACAATCAAACAAACAAAAAAAGAAAGATGCCTGAGCACGTTGCCCACACCTCGGCCGAGGAGCGTCAGCACCGACGCCAGTACTACTACGCCAATTCAGACCAAGAAACTGGCCTGGCGCACTTGTGGCACATGCAGCGACTTGCAGCGATTCGTCTCAGTCCCTCCCACACGATTCAGGATGCACCCGACGTGGACTTTCACCAGCGACATAACCCCGTGTTGGATCACCACAGGCAGCTCTTCAAGGATCGCCACTCACAGCAACTGCGGCACGACGAGGCTCAAATCCGAACCCAGAACGCAAAGATACTCCAGCATCTTCTTTTGGCCAGCAATGAAAAGGCGCGCAGGTTGCGAAACATGAATCTCGTCCCCACCACCGCGCAAGTCTCCCGATTCGACAACATAAATGCCCAGACGTCGCACCGCGTGTACAATCGCCAGGTTCAGCAGCAGATACTTGTACAGGAAAATCAGAAGTTTCTGGGCCACCTTGTTTCTGTGCGGCCAAGCGTGCGTACAGCCAAGGAGCTAGACAAGTGGTACACTGTGCACAAGAAGCGCGTGCAGCAGATCTCCCGATTCAAACCAACTGAGCCCTTTGCCGGGGCACGAGTGCTGGAGGCGGCTGCCTCGACCTGTTCCTACAGAGCTGCTGCAGCGCCGCTGTACCCGAGACCCTTGGAGCTTTCTGCAGCCCCTCCGCTCTTGCGTGGCCACCCTTATCCGCCGCTCTCTGTCGCCGAGGCGGCGCGCACTGCCCCATCGTCGCTGTTGCCGGCCGTTCGCACCACGTCCTACGGTGGTGTGCCGCTTGCAATGGGGGTTTCTACGAGCAAGGATGACAAAGCAGGTAGCGGCGAGGCTACATCACTGGGGCACGACGCTGCCTCGCACCATCCCTTGCAGCGGCCGCGAGGCACGGCTCGCCCCGACTGGCAGCCCATTTCCGCAACGGATATTCCTTTGCTACACTATGCAGCTGACCTGCAACTGCGCCGCGATGGTGGTGGCGGCACCTCGACACGCGTGAGGGGAGGAGGAGGTGCTCGCATGTTGTCCACCCCTGTACTGGGAGGTGAAGTTGAACGCCTGGTGCACGGTGCTCACACCCAGTCGAACAGTTCGAGCCAGCAGCACTCCATGACCATGGCATCATCTACGGTGCGCCGCGTCGCGCCAAGCGAAGAGGGTGGGGTAACACAGTTGTGGCGCCAAGCACTGCAGCGGCCCCGTGAACGGAGCGTATCCTACATCACTGCTGCCGACCAATATCCATCGCCACCGCTGTAGTTCTTCACACATACGCCGCAGTCACAAACCGAGGCGTCTAGGTACGGTGACTTGAAAGGACATGACGGCATTTTGCTGCCGCGCCAGCCTCTCGCAGAATTTCCAGCACTAGCTTCGCTGCTTCAAGCCCCCTGTGCAGCTCCAGCAGTCCCACCTGGAGGTGGGCTGGTTCCCGTCGCCCCCACCCGCGCGGTCTAACATCGGCTGTCATCGCATTTCATTCAGATCTTCAGGTAGCGCTTCGCCAGAAACCGTGTTAAAGGGACTGCGCTGGTGTCAACGGCGCGCTTCACTAGCCCCCACAAAGCCGACTGACTAACGGAGTGAGAACCGGTGGATGCCGTGGTGCCGTCTCGTGAGGTGACTAGACATGTATACCTGCCTATTCGAGACGGCCGCGGGAGAGATCAGCTCTGGAAAAGCCTGCTCTGTTTCACGTTTTCGTTGATTCGCGGCCTTCTCTCTCTCTCTCTCTGTCGGTTATCAGCACAGTGCGTCCTCCCCGCTTATCTCCTCCTCCTCCTTCCAGAGGACTAGGAGAGAGTGAGTTGTGTGTGTGTGTGTGTGTGTGTGTGTACTTGTGTGTGTGTGTGTGTGCTTGTGCTTGTGCTTGTGCCTTCCTATTTCTTCTGGGTTTCTGTGTTTTTTTTTCTTTTAGCTCCGTGTAGCGCGTGAATGACAGGGTGTGTTCGTTTCTCTCTGTGCCCTATGTGCTATCATGTGCTCTCCCCCTCCCTCCCCTACGCCTTTTACAGCCTTTTTTTTTAGATCCAATTAATCCTTCCGCGCTCCCCTCCTGTTTTCATTTCGATCTCAGGTGCCTCCCCCTTTTCCCTATCACTGACCCTGCGTCTCTGGAGCGCCCCCCCCCTCCCTCCCTCCATTTAAACCCTCCTCGAGTTTTTTGTCGAGCTCGACAGGCATGCAAAGACCCACACCTGATACTGTAACCAACAGCGCCACCGATTTGTTTGACCAGACAAAGATACATGACCAGCATCCAACCCTTTCACCACCACTTCCCCCCTTCCAACACACACACACACACACACACAGATACAATGTCCTTCACTCTACCCACTGCACTTTGTATATCACAAAAACACGTGTATTTGTCTATATATGTTTGTGTTGATTGTGCATCTACGCGTATATCTTCGCTTCTCGTATCTTTGAGATTCTGCCGTCTCTATGGGGGGCTTCTCCCCCTTTTTTTGGAAACACCTTCACCTTTTTTTCGAGCTGCCACGTTCTCTGTGTGCGTGCGTGTGTTTTGGGAGCTCGGCTTCCGTTGCATACAATCCCTCCTATTTTTTTTTGATGTTCACTATGCGCAAAACTGCACGCACACGCTCCTCTCTTTCTGTAAATCGTTGTCCCTACTCGGATGCCCATCTTTGTACCCCCCAGTGCCGTTCATCTCCGGATGTGCCTCTCGCTTCTTACAAACTCCCATTCTCGCTAGGCCACTGCACTGCCGGTATCCGCGTTTGTCTGGCCCGTCGCCCTTCGCTTCTCAGCTCTTCATCACTACGTTCAGGAAACTCCAAATGTTCCTTCACTTTCACTACGGCTTCTTGTCCCCCTCCTTCCTCCTTCCTCAACGCACATCCTTCCGGCGGCACGCCACCGCAGACGATTTCTTTTACTGCCTCACCAACGCGACCCTGTTACTAGTCCGCAGCTCTTTCGAATTTTCTTTTATACCCCTCCCCTCTCCCTTGCTGATCCCCTCCTCTGCAAACACACAAAAAAAAACAACACTTCACTGGACTCGCTTATCTCCATACTCGCCCTCCCACGGACCTTTAGCCACATTTTCACATTTTGTGTTTCCTGCACCTTCACTCATCTCTTCCTCTTCCTCCTCCTCCTTCCCTCCCTCCCCGCCTATAAGCAATGGGAAATCACTGCACGAAAGATAGCGCGAAGGAGCCCAAGGGGCAGGACGAAGGCGCTGATCAGTCAGTGAGGCCAGAGAACGTGGCCGCTAATAATGAGGAGGATAAGGCCCCTGAAAACTGATGCGCTGCATCCTCGCTAATATGTGCGAGCAGTCTTCAGGATCTGGCGTGTCACGCTTCCGCGCACATGCATTGCGAATAGCACTCTCGCTTCGTCTCTCTCTCTCTCTCCATGCACGCAGTAACCGATGCTTGCACGCGGAAGAGGAGCAGCTCTGGGTGCTAAATAGAGGTCATCGGTGCGTGCACGACGACCGCAGGCAGTTTCTCGACCGCACTGCAGCTACGCATATGCGAGAACGCTGACTCTGTGTGTGTGTGTGTGTGTGTGTAAGTGTGCCGCGTTCGCCAGTGCTAACAGGCCCCCATCCCATCCCACCCTAGGGCCGTCCGTACGTCAACCCTCTTTTTGTTGCTTAGTTCCCCGTACATACACCCTTGCTTTTTCTCCCCCCCCTTGCTCTTTTTTTTTTCCCCTTATCAAACCGGAGGTCCAACACAGCAAGCACCTCTCCCGTCACCCGTGTTTCACCGATGACGCTGCCCTCGATCACCTTTTCCCGTACCTCCCTCCCCATGTATTAACTACTTTTATCTCCTCTCCGATCGTTTTAGCTCTCTTTTCCTTTTTTTCCCCACCTGTCGCCTGTATTCGCTGGATCTATACCCAATCCAGTATCTCCCCGCGCTCGTACACCTGTTTTGGATCGACAAGGAGGTTGCAGGGTTTCCTCGGATCAAATCGTTGTGTGAGTGCGTGTGTGTGCGTGCGACTTGGCCGTGCGCTGCCTCACGATACTATGCGCACTTCTCCCTACGCCGCTACACTCCGCCTCCTCCCTCTCTTCCTCCTTTTTTGTATCCTCTTCTCCCCTATCCCTTACACGAAACACTTGATGGCCACCATCCTCCCCTTCCTTGGCTTGCGATCCGGAACCGTCTCTCATCGATAACGTGAGTATAAATCCTCTTCTAGAGTACCCCGTCTTTTTTTCGAGTTCATTGTGCTACTCTCTCGTATCTTTTCCCCCTCGAATATTTTCGTGCAAATGTGCAGCTGCTGCGGTACGCTGAGCTGAGCTGAGGTGCTGCGTGCTTCTGCGCGCACATCTGTCTGTCTCCCTGTGGCGGTCCACCCCCACTGCTGGCCCTCGTCCCTGCGCACGCGTCTGTCGGGGCACCGGCGCTGTGCTGATGCGTAGATCTAAAGAAGCAAGGAAATCACACGAAGAGCGCCGACGCAGGAGCGTGCGCGCACACCCGCACACCCGCACACACACACACACAAATACACATTCGCGAGTGCACTGAATGGTGCGACTTGGCGGCTGTCGCGTCTAGACAACGACGGGGAGCAGGTGTGTTCGCTCACGTGTATTGTGTTCTCCCCACCCGCGTGCGTGCTGGGATGTGTGCGGGGGCCGTGCGACTGATGTGCATTGCGCTGGGCTCTCGGGGGACGCTCCCCACCACCTGGTGGTGCGTTGTCACGCGCTGCTTTGCGTGCTCCCCGTCTCGTTGCGCTTTACATATGCCGCACGGCGGTTTCACCTTCCTCTGCTTCTTACCTAACCTCCTCCTTACACGCATCTCGATTGGAACACTGACGACAGACTCCGGCTCGACAAACGCACACGCGTACCGCTCTTCAGCCCACTGCGCCTCTCAGCCCTCTACTCCCCCTCCCCCCCTCTTCAGCGCACAGCCGTACGCGCACAAATCAAACCCAGTCCACACGACCCCTCCCACGCCAAGATGGATCAGGAAACGAAGGACAATGTGAACAACGCCGCTGCGGAGGCGACGGACCACGCGCGCAACGGGATCTCCGACATGAAGGACGCGATAAGCAACAAGGCTGCGGAGATGGGTGGCGCAGTGAGCGACGCGATGCAAAGCATCAAGGACAAAATCAACGGCGGCGGGTAACCCATCTGGGTGTGTGCCTCTTTTTTTATTTCCCTCCTGCATTTCTCTCGTAGCTCATGTTGCAGGGGCTGTGTGCGGGCCGCCATTGCATGCGCGCATACACCCACGCGCCGTGAGCTCCTCCTCTGCCTCTGTGGCGGGCTTATTTGTTGCGGTGCCTTCTGCAGTGGTCGCTGCCTGTCTCCCCCCTCCTCTATGTGTGTGTGCGCGTTTGTCGATGCCGCATGCCTTGTGGGATGTCTCCTTCCTTGCACCCCCTGGGCGCGCGCTCTGGGGAGGGCTAGAGGAGGGGTGGGCGGTGCGTGATGGATGCCAGCACTGACGTTGTCCACCCCGCGCCACTGCCTATACGCACCCCCTCCCCACCCGCTACTTCAAGCGCATGTCTGTGTCTGTATGCGTTGACGGGGGAGGGGGGGGGCATTCAAAACAGCTGCCTTACTGTTCTCTCGAATGGACGGGCTTCTCTCTTCTCTCTTCGTGCTTCTACTCTCTTCTGTTGTTTCACTATACATTCTTGGGCACCCTCTCCATTCTCCCCTTTCCCTTCACACGCTCGTTGGACGCACGCGGTTGGTGCCTCGTATCCGTTCGTCGAGCAGTGCTGCAGGTGCCCTTTTTTTTTGCTCTCTTTTAAGGCGCAGCGGTGGGGCGCATATCTCGGTCTTTGTGTCTGCCTGTATATGCGCGCGGTTCCGTGAGCGTGTGTTCGTGGGAATATTCCCCTTTCCCCCTCCCCCCGTTCCGTGCTGCCAACCGGCGTGGTGATGTGTCGCCATGCCCTGGCCGCCGTTGTGCTGATCTCATTTTCTGTTCCCCCCCTTCTGCGTTCCCTTTTCCTGCGAGATCGCTTTATTCTCCTGCCCGTTAATCTGTCTGTGTGTCTTTTCTTTGTGCTTGAGTCTCGCCTGTGCCTTCCCCCCCCAGACCCTTCGTCGCTCTCTGTGACGGTGGTGACGTGCAGCGGCTGCGGTACGCTGAGCTGAGCTGAGGTGCTGCGTGCTTCTGCGCGCACATCTGTCTGTCTCCCTGTGGCGGTCCACCCCCACTGCTGGCCCTCGTCCCTGCGCACGCGTCTGTCGGGGCACCGGCGCTGTGCTGATGCGTAGATCTAAAGAAGCAAGGAAATCACACGAAGAGCGCCGACGCAGGAGCGTGCGCGCACACCCGCACACCCGCACACACACACACACAAATACACATTCGCGAGCGCACTGAATGGTGCGACTTGGCGGCTGTCGCGTCTAGACAACGACGGGGAGCAGGTGTGTTCGCTCACGTGTATTGTGTTCTCCCCACCCGCGTGCGTGCTGGGATGTGTGCGGGGGCCGTGCGACTGATGTGCATTGCGCTGGGCTCTCGGGGGACGCTGCCCACCACCTGGTGGTGCGTTGTCACGCGCTGCTTTGCGTGCTCCCCGTCTCGTTGCGCTTTACATATGCCGCACGGCGGTTTCACCTTCCTCTGCTTCTTACCTAACCTCCTCCTTACACGCATCTCGATTGGAACACTGACGACAGACTCCGGCTCGACAAACGCACACGCGTACCGCTCTTCAGCCCACTGCGCCTCTCAGCCCTCTCCTCCCCCTCCCCCCCTCTTCAGCGCACAGCCGTACGCGCACAAATCAAACCCAGTCCACACGACCCCTCCCACGCCAAGATGGATCAGGAAACGAAGGACAATGTGAACAACGCCGCTGCGGAGGCGACGGACCACGCGCGCAACGGGATCTCCGACATGAAGGACGCGATAAGCAACAAGGCTGCGGAGATGGGTGGCGCAGTGAGCGACGCGATGCAAAGCATCAAGGACAAAATCAACGGCGGCGGGTAACCCATCTGCGTGTGTGCCTCTTTTTTTATTTCCCTCCTGCATTTCTCTCGTAGCTCATGTTGCAGGGGCTGTGTGCGGGCCGCCACTGCATGCGCGCATACACCCTCGCGCCGTGAGCTCCTCCTCTGCCTCTGTGGCGGGCTTATTTGTTGCGGTGCCTTCTGCAGTGGTCGCTGCCTGTCTCCCCCCTCCTCTGTGTGTGTGTGCGCGTTTGTCGATGCCGCATGCCTTGTGGGATGTCTCCTTCCTTGCACCCCCTGGGCGCGCGCTCTGGGGAGGGCTAGAGGAGGGGTGGGCGGTGCGTGATGGATGCCGGCACTGACGTTGTCCACCCCGCGCCACTGCCTATACGCACCCCCTCCCCACCCGCTACTTCAAGCGCATGTCTGTGTCTGTATGCGTTGACGGGGGAGAGGGGGGGCATTCAAAACAGCTGCCTTACTGTTCTCTCGAATGGACGGGCTTCTCTCTTCTCTCTTCTCTCTTCGTGCTTCTACTCTCTTCTGTTGTTTCACTATACATTCTTGGGCACCCTCTCCATTCTCCCCTTTCCCTTCACACGCTCGTTGGACGCACGCGGTTGGTGCCTCGTATCCGTTCGTCGAGCAGTGCTGCAGGTGCCCTTTTTTTTTGCTCTCTTTTAAGGCGCAGCGGTGGGGCGCATATCTCGGTCTTTGTGTCTGCCTGTATATGCGCGCGGTTCCGTGAGCGTGTGTTCGTGGGAATATCCCCCTTTCCCCCTCCCCCCGTTCCGTGCTGCCAACCGGCGTGGTGATGTGTCGCCATGCCCTGGCCGCCGTTGTGCTGATCTCATTTTCTGTTCCCCCCCTTCTGCGTTCCCTTTTCCTGCGAGATCGCTTTATTCTCCTGCCCGTTAATCTGTCTGTGTGTCTTTTCTTTGTGCTTGAGTCTCGCCTGTGCCTTCCCCCCCCCAGACCCTTCGTCGCTCTCTGTGACGGTGGTGACGTGCAGCGGCTGCGGTACGCTGAGCTGAGGTGCTGCGTGCTTCTGCGCGCACATCTGTCTGTCTCCCTGTGGCGGTCCACCCCCACTGCTGGCCCTCGTCCCTGCGCACGCGTCTGTCGGGGCACCGGCGCTGTGCTGATGCGTAGATCTAAAGAAGCAAGGAAATCACACGAAGAGCGCCGACGCAGGAGCGTGCGCGCACACCCGCACACACACCCGCACACACACACACAAATACACATTCGCGAGCGCACTGAATGGTGCGACTTGGCGGCTGTCGCGTCTAGACAACGACGGGGAGCAGGTGTGTTCGCTCACGTGTATTGTGTTCTCCCCACCCGCGTGCGTGCTGGGATGTGTGCGGGGGCCGTGCGACTGATGTGCATTGCGCTGGGCTCTCGGGGGACGCTGCCCACCACCTGGTGGTGCGTTGTCACGCGCTGCTTTGCGTGTTCCCCCCCTCTGATAATATGTGGCATCTCAACTCTCTCACAGCCTGAGTACACCGCCGTTGCTTCTGTTTTGTACACCTGCCTTTCTCCCATGTCTTTTTTTTTCTTGGTCATTCTATTGTGTGTGTGTGTATGCTATTCATACTGCATAGCTGAGTCGATTCTAGCTTCCTCTCTCTCTTAGTTCCCCTCCCCCCCTCCTTTACGCACAGCTGTACGCGCACACACGCAGGAAAACGTGAAGTTACCCGATTGCCCTTCACCACCACCACCACCACCACCACCCTTATCACCACAATGGGCACCATTTGCGGCAAGGCACAGACCGTCCCCAAGGCGGTGACGCAAGAAGACCGGGTGCACACCCCTAAGCCTGTCGCTGAGGCGGTCCAAGGGTCGAGCGCAGAGGCAGATTCTAGGTGCCAGAATCAGGAAGACCAGTGCAATGGTGCCGATTTGGAGAAAGCCGAGCAGGTGCCCGAGAACCACCACCACCACCACGACTCCTCGGATGAGGTCAAGGAGGAGATGGCAAAGGATGGCGCCTCACCGGAAGCTGAGGAGGAAATCGAAAAGGAGGATGCCCCAGCGAATGCCGATGAGGCGCACGAGGAGGGCGATGCCAAAGACGCCACCGACGTCAGCAGCTGAGCACCAAACACGCCACACTCCTCTCCCCCGTCCTGGTGTTTTTTGATTGCTCAATGTGCGCTCTGATCTAAATTTTCACTAGTGACACAGAAGAGTGTTGATCGTTTTGAGTGCAGAATTCTCAGCGCATTCATTTTTTTTTCTTGTGCTCACTCTTGTCTTTGTTTTCAGGTGGGCTTTGCAGCGGCTGAAGCACGCGCTTGTCTTCTTCCCCATGTATTCCACCCCCCCGAGTCATCACCCCCAGTGGAGCACGCGTGTCATTCATCCATTGTCAGAGCACCACGATTTTTTTTTTCTTGTTTGCTGAGGAGATGTCATTTTCACTTTTTCCCCGTTCATCCCCAACACACAAATACACTTTTCTCCCCTTCTTCCTTGCCTACAAGGGTGTTTCCTCCCCCTCTTCTTCTTCTTCCAGCGGCCAAATGTTTTTGTCATTTTTCGAGTGTTAGCGGATGTGTGTGTGTGTGTGTGTGTGTGTGTCTGTGTCTCCTTCCTTCTTTATATTTTGGTGCGCTACGCCCGTGCGTTTTTTCCCCTCACCACCACTACCACCACCACCACCACCACCACCACCACCCCTTTCCTCTCTTCCCTTTTCATCTCTCCATTTTCCTGGCCTCTTTCTGTTTTTTTTTTTGGTGTTCACCGGATGCCTTTCTTCAAATGTATGCACGCCGGAAAGACATTCCCTCCTACTTCGCTCTCCCCACTACACTCCTCCTTTTTGTATATATTTGAGCGTCTGTTTTTGAATCTCCTATTGTGTGTGTGTGTGTGTGTGTATAAACGCTTCTGTTTTCCTCTATTTCTGACCCAATACGTGTGGCTCTCTCTATGCATCTTTCTGTGTGTGCCTTGACGGGGGAGAGTACACGGTATCTGCTTGACCTCGTCGGACTCCATTCTCGTATCCTCGGACTACGCCTACATCGCACAGCGTCCCCCTCCATCTACCTATATATACACACACACACACGCAAACACGCATTGTCATTTTTTTTTTGGGAGGAGGGGGGGGAGAGAGTAGAAGCATGAGAACAATGGCAGAAGAACATAACACCATTGTATCTTCCTCCACTTCCCCCCAAACATACCTCCTACCCAACGTCTACTGCCATTTCTCGAACGCCCCCCCCCTCCCCCCTCCCCTCTCCCTCCTCCATCTCCAATTATTTCATGTCGCTCTTTCTTGTATTTAGTTTTACTAAATCACCTCTTGGTGTTTTTTTTTTCTCAGGAGTATCTTTTTCAAGTGCTTAGACGTGCATCTTTGCACGTACATCTCTGCGTGAAGCTCTGTCACACCCCAAACAATGAAGTGGGAGAAGAGAGAGGGAGCAAAAAAGGGGGGCGAAGCCAAAAGACATGAAGGGCAAAGTCCTGCAGGCCCCCCCCCCCCTCTCCCTCCCCCAACCATCAGCATGCGCGCATTATATTACGGTAGGTATATCTGAAAGTGTTCTTACTCATCACCCTAGTCTTTTTCTTTTGCAGCTATACACATACAGATCGACATGGTCAGTAGCATGCTTTCACGAATATGCGATGTTTATTTTTGTGGCTTCTCGATGGTTTTCTCCTCTTCCTCCTCCTCTCACCTCATCACTTCACTCCCTGCACCACACCTACCCCCCCTTTTTTTTCAAAATCTGGGGCGTCACGCCCAATGCGCTGTGGATGTGGATCATGGTGTTTAGAGTGGCATAAAAGGATGACACGAGTCGGCGAGGCGAGAGAAAGCCGCCTCCTCTTTTTTTTTTCCCCCTTTGCTTCCTTTTTTTTCCGGACTCCTTTAGTTTTCTTTACACATTATTTACACACTCGGAGTAGACCCCCTATAATATGGGTTTTTCCGTGGTGCGGGAGATGATGTTCGTGATGGGTGAGGACAGGTGCCAGCAGTTTGGCTCCTTTTTTTTTTGTGTCTTCGTGTGTATTTTTGGAGGGGTTCCTCCCTCCCCTGCCAGTCTTGATGTTTTTTTTCTTTAAGTTTTTTTTTGTATGTTCGATCAGGAACTTACGCGAAGAATGAGCTTGTCGTTTCACTTGCAGGTTGCCCCACGTTTATGCTTTTCTGCATATGAAGTACCTCCTTTGCTCGACACATGTAGACCCTGCCCTCTCTTCACTGTTCGTCGTGTCAGTCTGTGCTTGTGTGTGTGTGTGTGTGTAACCACGTGTGTTCTTCGAGAAATCTTTTTTTTCCGACAGCACTTTGTGGGAGATGGCAGAGTCGCCCCCTATTTTTCGTGGTATTGTTGCTGTTTCTTGCTGCTCGCGCCGTTATCAAGCCTCCACTTGCCCCCTTTTTTTTCCGTTTCGCGTCTGGTTGCCTGCCCTGAAATTTCCCCGTACCCCTGACCGCAGATCCTCGAGCCATTCTCCATGCGCACTGATCTCCTCCTGATCTCATCCCCCCCCACACACACACACACACACACACGCGGGGGCATCTCCATCTCTACAATTGCCTTTTCGTGTTCCATCTCTCCCCCTGTGTCTGCCCTAATGGCGGGGAAGGTGTGGCTTGCTTCAGCATGGAGTCGGGGTCTCCACTACCCCACTCTGTGGTGAGGCCGCGTCGCCCCTTTCTCCCAGCCAACGCCAAACCCCTTCTTATGGTGGCAGGCTCGCGCGCCCACGACGGGAGGTGTGTGTGTGTGTGTGTGTGGAGCTGAACTCCTGTTTTTTATATCTGAATGAACACACGATGTCAAAGAAGTGACGGGGTCTGTGCGCACACCTCTTCATTTTCTTGCCCCACATGGGGTTCCTTTGTGGGGTACACCAAACCCGTGCGCGTTTTTCTCCCCTTCCACTGCTCCCCCGAGCTATGGGGGAGGAGTGAAGGGTTTCGTGTGTGTGTGTGCGCGCACTGCGGTGGATCTCGTGGGAGGGGTGCTCGTCTTGTAATAAGAGGAGGACCCGCAGAGAGAGGAGCGGAGAAGCATCATGATATGCTTTGACAAGTGCCGAAGATACAACAGTATACAAGAAAAGATGAAGTGAGAAAATGTTTTGAAGAAAACCCACGCGGCGGTGACACACACACACACACACATACACATGGCACACACAGACCCTCTCCGAGTTCCTTCTCTTCATTGACCCCCGAAGGACGAGAGAGGGGAGGAAATTTAGACGGAAAAAAATTAAAAAAAGGGAAATACAGACACACGCACACAAAGAAAGAAAAAAAGGTGTCACTTCATGGAAATGGAACATGGGAAGTAAAAAAAAAAAAAGAGGGCTGGTGAGTGTGTGGATGAGGGCTCGCAAGAGGCGTTTGAAGTGGTGCAAGAGTTCCCCTGCCAGAGTGGGAATCGAGCGCAGAGTCTCTTCTGGGTGTATTATCAAACGCCTCGATACACGACCAGGGGTCTTTCTACATGCGTATGCGTGTACGCCATCGATCTTGTGTGCTCCTTTTTTCGCTGTCGTGCTCCTCTCCTCCTTTCTTGCTTTCTCGACCTGTTTTTTTTCCTCCCAGCCGGTTTCAATGATGATGCGTGACTCAGTGGGCACTGCCTCACACAATCCTCAAGAGTCGCAGCCTAGATGCTGTGTTACCACCTTTAAGGCCCCCCCCTTCAGCATTGAGGTGACCTTCAAAAGCATCACTGTATCCCGCCGCTCCTTCTTGCCTCGCCCCCCCGATCATTCTTCACACCCTTTCCTCCGTCTCTTTCTCCCCTTCACTACTTACTCCATTCACCTCTGCTGATACCTACACATTTGTTTTCCTGCTCGTGTTTTGTCGAAGTTTTCCCCCTTCTCTCTATCCTTTACTCGCCTAGCAGTGCGACTGCGCGGTTCTGCTACAGCGATTCGGCGAGCGAGGGCGGCAGCGTGGAGGAGGCGTTCCTGCGCGTGGCGGCGTCGTACGTGGCGTCGCCTCACGAAGGGCCGAGGAGCCCGTACTACGACTTTTCGCTGCGCATGATGCGACGCTATGGACTGTGGACAGCGCGACGCGCGTCGCAACGCCGATGCGGCTGGACGTTGTGTACACATACGTGAACCCGAAGGCGCCGTCGTTCGAGCGCAACCTTAAGGCGCGAGGTCTGTCGTTCGAGCCGTGGCGGTACCGCGACTGGGAAGAGCTGCGGTACGCACTGCGGTCGCTGCGCGAGTTCGTGCTTTCGAGTGGTGCGCTTGCGCAGTACCACCGGCGCCACGCTGCCGACGTGCAGCGGCTGGGTGAGCTTGGGTACCAGGTGAACATGAGCGGCGCTGGCACTGTGGATGGCGTTGTGTCGCTGGTGCAGCGCGTGTACCTTGTGCTGTCTGACGTGGACCACGTGCCTGCGTGGCTGGACACAGAGAAGTTCCCGGAGCTTCGTGTGGTGACGCACGCAGATATGTTCAGCCCTGAGGATGCGGCGTGGGTGCTGCCGACGCTGAACTCGAACGTGATCGAGTCGGGGCTGCATCACATCCCGGGCATCTCGCGTTTCTTTCTCTACTCGGCAAACGACATGATGCTGGGTCGTCAGCTGTCGTTCTTTGACCTGTTTCGACCTCTGTCGCCGCTTCGCCAGCGCTTGCACCTGTACAGTCTAAGTCGGGGCAGCGAGGGCTCGGCGAATACTCTCCACACGTCGAGTGAGACCGGGCGTGCCGCCTTGCTGTTTGAGCCAGTTCTTCACAGCGACACACAGGAGAGGGTTAGCGGGTATATGGAACGGTCGGAGCGTGTGGAGGCTATGCGTGCTCGCAAGGAGGTCGGCAGCTGCCTGTTTCAGAAGGCGCGCACCACTCTGGAGGCGAAGGGGCGCAGCGACGGGTGGTCACAAGAGACGGTCATCTTTGCCTCATGGGCGACGACGACGGCGTTTAGGTTGCACAACCCGCGATATGGCCTGACGCCGCGTGGAGCAGGCGTGAGTCGCGACTACTACTACTATTTGTCGTCGATGCGCCTCCATGGCATCGCACCCCCATTTGGGTATGCCCACACCCCGCAGCTGGTGGACCGTGAGGTGTACCGGCGGCTGAATGAGGTGGAGTTCTTCGACTTCACCAACACCACCCGCTCCGCGTACGAGCGCGAGATGTACCCGTACTCCTCCATCGACGAGTATGCGGTATTCGCGGTGGCAATGATGCGCGGGATGGAACGCCACCTGTGGGGTTCTATGTGGCCCGCCGCGCCGGCCGACACGTTCGCGGACGTGCGCGGGACGCTCAAGTCGTGGTGGGCTACGAACGTCCTGAGAGACCCAACGGGCGTGGCGCGGCGCCTGTCGTCACGACTGTCTGGCTTCCACGCGGACATATCGATGTTTGGCGCGTTGTACGGCAATACCTGGGGGGCGCAGCTCCAGCGGCCAGACCTCTCTGGAGCTTGGGTACTGGTGGGTGCGCGGTGCTGTGGAGCCGGCGCGGCCGGCCCGGGAGCTGGAAGCTCTAAAGTCGCTGTATGCGATCCCCGAGGTTGGGGCTGGCGACACGTGCAGCAGCAACTCGCCGGTGTGGACAGCGAGGAGCGACGAACACTACTACAGCCTGCTACACGACATGTTCCATCACACGCGGCGCGACAATACCTTCTTGTTCGAGATGATCGACAGCGACATGAAGGCGGTTCTGGTTTCGTCACGCTTGCAGCACGAGTGGCTGAAGCGACCGCTCTTCATGGGGTTCAACGACAATCTTCCAATAAATGGAAATTATACAGAGTACCAAGTGCTGTTTCACAGGCTTATGAGCATAGCGATCCAAGAGGCACCGTCAGCCCCATGGGAAAGATACGAGACTTGAGGTGGCGGGTGCTGTGAGGGGCAGGGATCTGATGCGAGCGCGGGTCTGGTGAGCGTGGCGGGCGGAGGGGAGGGGATAACACATCAACACTACCTGTGAGCTGCAGTCCCAGACAAATGGTAACGACGAACGAGGACTCTTCTCATGTATGTATTTCGCGGTGGTGGTGATAATCATCACCGTCCCGGTGTTTCCGGTTTCGTCTGTGACTGCTACATCTTTCTCTCCTAATTACCCTTCGTCCGCATTTCTCTCCCCGATGACGGAGGGAGATGGCTTGCTTCAGCATGGAGTCGGGGTCTCCACTACCCCACTCTGTGGTGAGGCCGCGTCGCCCCTTTCTCCCAGCCAACGCCAAACCACTTCTTATGGTGGCAGGCTCGCGCGCCCACGACGGAAGGTGTGTGTGTGTGTCGATGCACTGTATCGCTACTGGTGTCAGCGGCCACGTCCTGGACGGCGCTGCGTCGGAGCGACGTGGGGGCATACCGAGGGCGTCTGTACCACCCAGACGGGGTGGGGAGAGGGTGTCGGCATGACGCGGGTGTGTCCTGCTCGGCTGGTGGTGGTTGGGAGGGCTGGGGCGACTCACGAGGCGTGCAGGCAGGGCTAGGGGGCAGAGGCCGTTGTCTGACGAGGGGGTTGTGATTGCTGTGCTGCTTGTTTGCTGATTTTTGGCGCGCCGCGCTGTGGGCTTGTGACGGCTCGTGGGCTTAAGTGTGTGTGTGGAGCTGAACTGCTGTGGTGTATGGGGTGAGATGCACATGCTGAAGGGGAGATCTCGTACCTTTCGGGGGCGGGACGGGATATTCGGCTTGTTTGAACTTCATCGTTGTGCCGGGTACATGTCGAGTCCGAGACGCGAACGAGCAGGTAAAGGGGCGGATGGTTGATGCTGACCAGTCGCAGAGCTCTCCTTGCATGGCCGTCCGCAACAGTTTGACAATTTATTCTGTGCGCTATTTTTTATCTCGCGCGTACCCGACTCCTGTACCAAAGATGTATTTCAGTGTCACTTCGATAGTCTTTCCACTTCCCTCTCTTTTTGGGCCTCCTTTTGCCATCGACGTGTCTCATCATCATCTCCCGGAATAAAAGCACATGAGAGTACTTGCAGAGTAACGGTTCTGGAGCATTCATTCTCACGAGCAGTGCCACATATACATACTGGAAGTGTGGTGGGGAGAGAAACGAAGAGAGAAGGGGGCGAACATTTGCCGTATAGGCACGATGAGATTACGGCCGGCACGGCAATAACAGGACACCGTGATGACTGTTCGTCTAACAAAGAAGAGTGGTGAAGAGCGGAGAGGGTTTCTCCAGTCTTCTTTTTCACACAAACGTCGTGGATCGTGGCTGCGGCGAATATGTTTACTCATTGTGCTAGCGAGCCTCACCTTCTTCCTCGTGTATATCTCACCCGACCTCCTTACTCAGGAGCTTCCATCTATACCGGATAGGATATGCGCTCTTCAGACCGCCCCCGGCAGCGTGAACAGCGGCTTTGCTCAGACGCCGGTGGACAGCACGGTGCTGATGCTGTACTCGCCTAGCAGTGCGACTGCGCGGTTCTGCTACAGCGATTCGGCGAGCGAGGGCGGCAGCGTGGAGGAGGCGTTCCTGCGCGTGGCGGCGTCGTACGTGGCGTCGCCTCACGAAGGGCCGAGGAGCCCGTACTACGACTTTTTCGCTGCGCATGATGCGACGCTATGGACTGTGGACAGCGCGACGCGCGTCGCAACGCCGATGCGGCTGGACGTTGTGTACACATACGTGAACCCGAAGGCGCCGTCGTTCGAGCGCAACCTTAAGGCGCGAGGTCTGTCGTTCGAGCCGTGGCGGTACCGCGACTGGGAAGAGCTGCGGTACGCACTGCGGTCGCTGCGCGAGTTCGTGCTTTCGAGTGGTGCGCTTGCGCAGTACCACCGGCGCCACGCTGCCGACGTGCAGCGGCTGGGTGAGCTTGGGTACCAGGTGAACATGAGCGGCGCTGGCACTGTGGATGGCGTTGTGTCGCTGGTGCAGCGCGTGTACCTTGTGCTGTCTGACGTGGACCACGTGCCTGCGTGGCTGGACACAGAGAAGTTCCCGGAGCTTCGTGTGGTGACGCACGCAGATATGTTCAGCCCTGAGGATGCGGCGTGGGTGCTGCCGACGCTGAACTCGAACGTGATCGAGTCGGGGCTGCATCACATCCCGGGCATCTCGCGTTTCTTTCTCTACTCGGCAAACGACATGATGCTGGGTCGTCAGCTGTCGTTCTTTGACCTGTTTCGACCTCTGTCGCCGCTTCGCCAGCGCTTGCACCTGTACAGTCTAAGTCGGGGCAGCGAGGGCTCGGCGAATACTCTCCACACGTCGAGTGAGACCGGGCGTGCCGCCTTGCTGTTTGAGCCAGTTCTTCACAGCTCCACAAAAGCGAATTTTAGCGAGTATATGGAACAGTCGGAGCGAGTGCAGGCTATGCGTGCTCGCAAGGAGGTCGGCAGCTGCCTGTTTCAGAAGGCGCGCACCACTCTGGAGGCGAAGGGGCGCAGCGACGGGTGGTCACAAGAGACGGTCATCTTTGCCTCATGGGCGACGACGACGGCGTTTAGGTTGCACAACCCGCGATATGGCCTGACGCCGCGTGGAGCAGGCGTGAGTCGCGACTACTACTACTATTTGTCGTCGATGCGCCTCCATGGCATCGCACCCCCATTTGGGTATGCCCACACCCCGCAGCTGGTGGACCGTGAGGTGTACCGGCGGCTGAATGAGGTGGAGTTCTTCGACTTCACCAACACCACCCGCTCCGCGTACGAGCGCGAGATGTACCCGTACTCCTCCATCGACGAGTATGCGGTATTCGCGGTGGCAATGATGCGCGGGATGGAACGCCACCTGTGGGGTTCTATGTGGCCCGCCGCGCCGGCCGACACGTTCGCGGACGTGCGCGGGACGCTCAAGTCGTGGTGGGCTACGAACGTCCTGAGAGACCCAACGGGCGTGGCGCGGCGCCTGTCGTCACGACTGTCTGGCTTCCACGCGGACATATCGATGTTTGGCGCGTTGTACGGCAATACCTGGGGGGCGCAGCTCCAGCGGCCAGACCTCTCTCTGGAGCTTGGGTACTGGTGGGTGCGCGGTGCTGTGGAGCCGGCGCGGCCGGCCCGGGAGCTGGAAGCTCTAAAGTCGCTGTATGCGATCCCCGAGGTTGGGGCTGGCGACACGTGCAGCAGCAACTCGCCGGTGTGGACAGCGAGGAGCGACGAACACTACTACAGCCTGCTACACGACATGTTCCATCACACGCGGCCCGACAATACCTTCTTGTTCGAGATGATCGACAGCGACATGAAGGCGGTTCTGGTTTCGTCACGCTTGCAGCACGAGTGGCTGAAGCGACCGCTCTTCATGGGGTTCAACGACAATCTTCCAATAAATGGAAATTATACAGAGTACCAAGTGCTGTTTCACAGGCTTATGAACATAGCGATCCAAGAGGCACCGTCAGCCCCATGGGAAAGATACGAGACTTGAGGTGGCGGGTGCTGTGAGGGGCAGGGATCTGATGCGAGCGCGGGTCTGGTGAGCGTGGCGGGCGGAGGGGAGGGGATAACACATCAACACTACCTGTGAGCTGCAGTCCCAGACAAATGGTAACGACGAACGAGGACTCTTCTCATGTATGTATTTCGCGGTGGTGGTGATAATCATCACCGTCCCGGTGTTTCCGGTTTCGTCTGTGACTGCTACATCTTTCTCTCCTAATTACCCTTCGTCCGCATTTCTCTCCCCGATGACGGAGGGAGATGGCTTGCTTCAGCATGGAGTCGGGGTCTCCACTACCCCACTCTGTGGTGAGGCCGCGTCGCCCCTTTCTCCCAGCCAACGCCAAACCACTTCTTATGGTGGCAGGCTCGCGCGCCCACGACGGAAGGTGTGTGTGTGTGTCGATGCACTGTATCGCTACTGGTGTCAGCGGCCACGTCCTGGACGGCGCTGCGTCGGAGCGACGTGGGGGCATACCGAGGGCGTCTGTACCACCCAGACGGGGTGGGGAGAGGGTGTCGGCATGACGCGGGTGTGTCCTGCTCGGCTGGTGGTGGTTGGGAGGGCTGGGGCGACTCACGAGGCGTGCAGGCAGGGCTAGGGGGCAGAGGCCGTTGTCTGACGAGGGGGTTGTGATTGCTGTGCTGCTTGTTTGCTGATTTTTGGCGCGCCGCGCTGTGGGCTTGTGACGGCTCGTGGGCTTAAGTGTGTGTGTGGAGCTGAACTGCTGTGGTGTATGGGGTGAGATGCACATGCTGAAGGGGAGATCTCGTACCTTTCGGGGGCGGGACGGGATATTCGGCTTGTTTGAACTTCATCGTTGTGCCGGGTACATGTCGAGTCCGAGACGCGAACGAGCAGGTAAAGGGGCGGATGGTTGATGCTGACCAGTCGCAGAGCTCTCCTTGCATGGCCGTCCGCAACAGTTTGACAATTTATTCTGTGCGCTATTTTTTATCTCGCGCGTACCCGACTCCTGTACCAAAGATGTATTTCAGTGTCACTTCGATAGTCTTTCCACTTCCCTCTCTTTTTGGGCCTCCTTTTGCCATCGACGTGTCTCATCATCATCTCCCGGAATAAAAGCACATGAGAGTACTTGCAGAGTAACGGTTCTGGAGCATTCATTCTCACGAGCAGTGCCACATATACATACTGGAAGTGTGGTGGGGAGAGAAACGAAGAGAGAAGGGGGCGAACATTTGCCGTATAGGCTACGATGAGATTACGGCCGGCACGGCAATAACAGGACACCGTGATGACTGTTCGTCTAACAAAGAAGAGTGGTGAGGAGCGGAGAGGGTTTCTCCAGTCTTCTTTTTCACACAAACGTTGTGGATCGTGGCTGCGGCGAATATGTTTACTCATTGTGCTAGCGAGCCTCACCTTCTTCCTCGTGTATATCTCACCCGACCTCCTTACTCAGGAGCTTCCATCTATACCGGATAGGATATGCGCTCTTCAGACCGCCCCCGGCAGCGTGAACAGCGGCTTTGCTCAGACGCCGGTGGACAGCACGGTGCTGATGCTCCCCCCCTCCCCCTCCCTCCCCACCTCGTGCCACCTCCCTCCCTCCCTTCCCCCCCCGGATGGAAATAGCACATACACGGGATTACCTGTAGCATAGTACTCAGTGCGTTTTCTATTTCCCTCCTTCCCTCTTTCTTTCCCCTCTGTTGCTACTATTCTCCGGTTGTTGTATCCTGCCCGTTCCTCGCTCTCTTCCCTCCCACGCTCCTCTATACCCCCCTTTTCGACCATCTCCGTTTCCTGTGCACCCTGGATCTGTTGTAGCGTTCCTCCTCTTTTGCGACAGGTTCTGTGAGCATCCACTCTCTCTTTCACTCCCCCCCTTCATCTCTCCCCCCGAGAGAGTCTGTGCGTGGGGTTTGTGTTTTGTGTTGCTGTCCCTGCTCCTCCGGTCGAACAGTGACTCCCATTCCACCACCTCCCCACCCACTCCCCCCACGTCGGTGAGGCGCAACAGGCCTGTACCCACCTCCCCCATTTTTAGACTTTTTTTTTTACCGTATTCGGTGAATCGGTCACGTCGAGGCAGTGTGTGCATACGTGTGTGCGCGCGTGCGAGTATAGCGGGGCGTTGTTGTCTCAACTTTTGGATAAGTGCAACGTGTCGTCAGCAGCCTACGCTTCTCTACAGTTGCACACATACGGGCGCGCGTAGAGATTGGCGGAGTAGAGGCGGTGACGGCGACCAGCAGGTGCGGTTCCTGTTTCTCGCGTAGGTTGCAAGAAGCAACAGAGGGCGGCAAGACACCGAAGGTATCACCACAGTTGTGTGTGTGGGTGTGTGATCGAAACCCCCAAAGAAAGGAGAGAAGCAGCAGCAGCAGCAGAGGAACGGCTGAAAAAAGAGAGGAGCTCACGCGGTTGTGGTGTGGTTGCGGTGCGTCCTATCTGCCGCCTGTGGTGGATCGTTTCGCTTCTTCTCCCCATTTTCCTCCATCCTCTCTCTCTCTCGGATCACATCAACCCCCCCCCCCCCCAATCGACTGACGAGCTTCGCTTTTATCCCTCCGAGGCCAGCTCCGCCTTCACCACCTTCCAGGTTTTTGATTAGTGCCCCGTTCCTGGTCGAAGTTGCAGCATAAAAGCAACGGCGACAAAAGCAGCAAGCAGCCAAACAACAACAACAAAAGGGAGGAGGAGGTGGGGTCTGAGGAGGCCGAATCCACGACCCCACTTAATATCATCGAGCCACGCACGCGCCTTTGGACCAGTGACGCAGTGCAAACACGTTCGTATAACGAAAAACGTGGCGCTGAAGGTACTGGGAAGCAACGTGAAGGAAAGGCAAGAGGGATACAGCTCCATCAACGTGAGCCCCAGCTTCCATCTGCGTCTATTTCACTGTCTGTGTGCGTGGGCTCATCACCCCCTCCCCCTCCCACCCACAGCGCTTGAGTTGCGTGTTTTTTGTGTTCGCGTTTTTAAAAATATTTTCGTTGGTTGTCTTTCTGCGTGTGCGTGAAGAAGGGGCACGTGCTTTTCTCACCACTCGTCTGGACTCTCCTTGACCTCTGCCCTTTCCTTCTTCCCCTTTGTTTTTCAGGGTATCGCCGCGCAGTACCCCTTCTGCCTTCCTTCGTTTTTCTTCGGGCGCTTGGCCTCCCCAATTTTTGTCGCGCTCTCGGTTTCAGTGTGCACGTTCTTCTTTTTCCCGTGTGAGTGTCCCTGTTGTGTTGTCGACTGTCCCTCTTTTTTCCCTTCTTCCCCCCGTTTTGTTCACTATTCCACGGCCCTCCATCATTTTTTTTCCCTCCCCAACTCGCCGTCTCTCTTACCTGGCGTGTGTGTTCCTCTTTCTTGCGTCGTGTCTGCCCCTGTGTGTGTGTGTGTGTGTGGTCTCCGTGCCTCTCTTTCTTTCTACTTTCTACTCTGTAAGAGTCAAGTGTAGGTCAAGGGCTGGGGAGGGGAATAGGGGAGTAGAGGTTCCTCAGTGTGCACTTCTTTTTTTTTTTCATCTCGATAAGAGGGAAGGGAGGTAACGAGAGGGAATCACTACTGGACGTCCATCACGCGTACGTGGCTCACCTCCACTGTCTTGTCCATTTTCTATCGTGCACATCGCTATAGCCATGAGCATTGTCGCCACTCCCTCAACCTTCGCCGAGGCGGGTGTACAGCTACACGAGAAGCTGCTCAGCACCGTGCAGGCTGATAAGAACACCATTACGCCAACACCACTCCTCATTCGTGTGCTGCGGCGGACAGCGCTCGACTTTGCCGATGTTATTGTGGACGGCCGATGCGCAACGGGAACTAGCCAGGTGGGCAGCGCCGCTGCAATTTGGGTCCACAACACAAACAATCGACCCAACGCCTCGTCAGCAGCAGTGGGGTCGTCTTCGACATCGTCGCCACAGCAGACATCAAGAGGCAGCCCTGCGTCATCTCCGGGTACCGGAGGTGCCGGTGACGATAGTGCAATGCCGCTATACAGGACCGAGGCGGCTCTCAGTGAGTGTCGCTCTCTCCTTGTCTTGTACACGCTGCACTGCCTTCTAAGTGCCAATCAGGAACTGAGCTGGAACGCTGGCGGTTGCAGTAATGGCGCCAGTGCCCATGTCCGCGCGGATGCGGATGGGCGCGTGCGGCAGCTGCCGCCCACTGCGCGTAACTGGGCCCCGGAGGTGTCGATCATAGTCGCCGAGACAGAGGAGAGTGCGGTGAAGCTGTATCAAATGTGTAGGTTACTAGGTGAGGCATGCGGGCTCCACTTGAATGTTGTACTACACATCGGCAACAAGCTCCCCGCATCCCTCATCCTGCCCCCCAACACGTCAGCAACGGAAGACACGACACACACGGAGGACAGTGCGACACCAGCTGCTGCGAGTGAATTCAACAAAGAGGAGGACGGCAGTACCAGTGGCACTGAGAGAAGGAGCCCAGCAGCTGAGCAGCCGTACTTGGCCTCTATCATCATTGCAACGGCACAAGGGTTCTTGAGCTGGAATCTGAATGCGCTCTTGAGTGCTGGTGTGGATGTTCTCATCGCCGACGGTGATGCCACCACAGCGCCCGCCGAATCGGTGAAGGACGCTGCCAGTGCTAGCGCCACAGCGGCCAGTGCAGACTCGCCGATCCCTGAGGTGCGGCGAGTGTATCCTCACATTGCATCGATTGTGGTGGAAGAGATGGGGGGTGCTAGTGTGACCTCCCCAATGGGGGCTGAGAAGGCAGTGCAGCAGTGGCGCGGGGTTCACCAGACACTGTATACGGCCGTGCTACGGCAGAACCCACGCTACGTGCCTGCGCTCCACCTGCATCCCCACTACATGTGGGTCTGCCGTGGGCCTGTCTCGGGTCTTCCCGCGACATTGCGGCAGTGTTTCAGCAGACGCAGTCGAAGGTACTACCAAATCCAGCCGTCCACTTACATCAGCCCTTTGGCCGTGTCTCTCATGCCACATCCGCATGAAGGGCTGAGCTCGCCAGCAGAGTCGCTTGGCATACGCCTGGTACTCTCACAGAATCAGGCGGACAAGGAGGCGCAGCTGCGCCGCATCGTGACGGACCGCAGCGGCCTCTTCCACCGTGTGCTGTTGCTCACGCACAACAAGGAGGTTGCCCAGCTCAGCGCGTTGATTGCGACTTGGGGTGTGTCAAAGGATATGCCCAACGCGTCAACGGCCTCAGTTAATTCCTTGAACAGCGTTGTGTCCACACGGCGAATGGATAGTCTCGGGGCTCAGCAGCAGTGCCATGCGGCTTTTCTACAAAGCTGCGAGGCGGTGGAGCAACTCTCGCAACCGGCGTCGTCCTCGACGACGCCGCCATGCGGTTCCCCTGTCGTGGTGACCCTTGTTGCATGGGACGCGCTGACCTCACTGGACATTATGGATGTAGATGTTATTGTCCAGTATTACCCTCCTCAGAAATCCTTGACAGTCCAGGAGTGGGCGGAGTTCATCCAAATCCTCCACACCACCGTCGACGGGGAGCGTGAGATTGAGCTGTCCCTGCGGCAAAACCGAAACAACAAAGAGGATAACATCCTTTCAAAGCTGCAGCAGCTGCGGGAGGGCATAACAACGGGGAGCCCAAGACCAGCGAGTGGGTCTTTCCAGCCCCAGCGCCCGCTGCCGGTGCTTGTGACGTTGATGGCAGCCGCAGACTTTACGCTCTCCGCTTACTTCCTTCACCAGTACATGTACAGCGGCGCGACTGGCACCCTGAGCCGCGCTGCAACGGCCATGTCGCTCACGTCCACCTGCCCCGTTCCCGGCCGTCCGGGGGTGCAGGAGCCCGTGGAAAGCCCGTTGCCGGTGCTCGATATCTCCCCTATGCATCCATACTTTATTCCGCTGGTGTGTGGTCACACGGGTGAGGCGGAGTGGCCAGCGACGGCGCCCGGCTCACCGCCGCAGCCGCGCGCCTCTGTAGCTGGACTCAACGGCGCCGAGGCGAGCCTTGTGCCAACTCTCGCGTCAGGCGAGGCCGTCACACTGAAGAGAGTTCTGTTAGCCAAGCTGCGAAAGGAGCAACGGCGGCTTGAGGCCCCGGGCAGCTCATGGGACAGGAGTGCTACAGCCAACAGCTTGGGCACTTCAGGAAATCCATCTGTCACCGTTGTTCCGTCATCCGGGCGGCTTTCGGCGCAGGGTAACAACGCCAACGCTGTGGGTGGGGGGGAGGGCTCCAGCCTCAACCCTAACAAGACCAGCGGTGGCGCCGGTAGAGGCCGTCTAGGCAGCAGCGATGAGGGCAACATCCTTGCAAAACTCGCTAAAGGTGCTGGCGTGGGGTCGTCCAGCCAAGCAGCCAGCTGCACCGGTGCCGCTGGAGGCTCTACTTCAGGGGGAGTGCGATCCACCGACGCCATGAGCGTCCGGGCGAATAACCGGGGAGGCGCCGGCACGAGCACTGGTGTGGCGGACTGTGGTAGCGGCAACAACGGCAAAAATCAGCGACAACAGCAGCGTGGTGGCGGCGGTGGTGGCAAGGAGGCTTCTTCACCCACTCGAGGTGGCGGAAGCAGCACGAACAGCAGCAACAGAAACGCACGCTCGTCTCCAGCTCAGAGCAACACTACCGGCGGACGCTTGGGCAACAGTGGGAGGGATCACACCAACTCGAGCAGTAATGGCACCTCAAGCAGCATCACCGGCGCCAGCGCTGCAAAGGCAGCGGGAACTGCAGCTGGTTCTGACAACAGTGGGCGAGGTGGAAGTGGAAGCAAGAAAGAGAGTGACAAAGGTCCCGGGACAGCTCGCAGTCCACTGACAAGCAAATCAGGGCTCCCGATTGCCACCACCGCTTCTGCGGTGGCAAAGGATTCTGAGGGCGTGAGTGGCGGCGATGCAAAGGTCAGCGGCAACAAGCGCCGCTCCCGCAACGCACGAGGGAAGAAGCAACAATCGCAACCGTCACCATAATCGAGTTGAGCGGTGTGCGTGCGTGACAGTGATGCACGCGGGTGAGGAGGGTCCAGCCATCGCTTTCGGTGCATCGGCCTTATGCTTTTTCTTCTCATCTCTCACACCGCGTGCTTTAACCGAGTTGCCTTTTCTGGGCGATTGAGGATAGAGGGACAGTGGAGGGAGAGGGGGCGAGGGGGAGGTGGGGGGCTTGTTGTTGGAGTGTTGTGGGCCCCTCGGTTTGCCTGCCCGCCTACCTATACCTTTTGGTCTCCATATGGGGCATGTGTGAGTCCATCCCGCAGTTGTCAGGCTCTCCGTCACCCCTTTCATCTTTTCCCATTTTTCCTTTCCCTTGATTAGCCTGTGACATCTCTGTAACATCTCTCTGCTCATTTTATCTTTTTTTCTCTGTTTTCGCCGCCGTTGTCCTCGTTGTTTGCCGTCACGTCGATTTCTTTTTCCCCGTCGTTTTGTGTGCGTGTATCGCTCTGCTACGCCTCCATTGCCCTCCCCCCCCCCCACCACCACCACCACACACACACACACACATCCCTCTGTTCTTCACTCTACGCGTGTGTACGCTGCTGTCATTGGTGCCATGTGTGGACTATTTCTCTCCTCTCTCTTCTCACCCCCGACTTTTCTGCGTGCGCCCCTCCCCCTCTTTTTTTCCCGACTCGCTTGGCTCGTTAAATCTAGCGGAAAGGAAAATCTCAGCCTCGTTTTTTTTTTTTGGGAGGGGGGGGGGAGGGGCGAGGCGGCAGGGGAGGGGGAGAGTGAGCGTGTGCCCGTGCGCCCTCTCTTTTTTGCCTTTTCTTTGGTTGGTTGGCGTGCGCAAACTTTTTTTCCTCGTATGTTCTCGTTGAGGGGCGACGCAAAAAAAAAAACGTAAAAAAAGAGGCTGATGCTCATTTATTATTTTTTTTGTATGTTTGTGTGTTGTCTGGACTTGTACTTTCCCCCCCTCCCCCTCCCCCTTCATCATCTCTTTTTTCCCTTTTTCCTCCCTCTCCTTTAAAATCCACGACGGTTGCAAGAGGGGCATTAAAAAAAAAACAATTCGTGTCCGCGTGTGCGTTAGTGTATCTGTGTGGCTAATACAAGTTTGCAGGAAGTGTGTGCACTGCCTGAGTCTGTGCGCGCCCGGACTGATGTTTCTGCCAACCTCTTTTTTTTTCTCATTTTTTTTTCGTGTGTGAATGTATAGGAGGTCAATCAGGATTGCCAGCCATTATAAAAAAAAAAAACGATTCGTATTGAAGCATCTGGCTCTGTCTATTCCAAATGAATCGTCTCCTTGGGCGTGAGTATATATATATATCTGTGTGTCTACATATATATATTTATATTTATATATTTATCTAGTGTCATCTTGTCAGTCTCTCTCTCTTTTAGATTTTTAGTTGTATTGTGTGTTGTATTTGTGTGTTCTTGTACGCATTCGGTTAAGCAGAACAAACACACACAAAAAAACGAGGGGAGGGGAGAGAGAGAAAGGAGAATCGTGTTGTGGTCTCACGATGGTGGGATACAGTTACTTTGTTTTTAGGATGTGCACTCACATATACGTTCATATGGCGTACGTGTGCCGTGTGTGTGTGCGTGTGTGTGTGCCAAGCAAAAGGAAAATGAAATAGTTTCTGTTCTATTTGCTTCACACATCGTTGACCCCCTCCCTCTCCCTCCTCCCCCTCCCCCTCCCCCTCCCTCCCTCTCCCATCGACACATACACACACACACATTTCCATTTAAATCTCATATCTTGAAAAAAAAACAGCAGCACCGGTGGACAAAGAGAAAACGGTGTGCCGTCAACCGAGGGGTGAAAAGCGGAAATGTGCGTGCGGCCGCGTGCTGGCGAAGAGAGGGAGAGATGAGGGGTTGTTGCTGTAGGGAACGAAGGGGGAGGTGAGGTGAGGTGAGGTGAGGGGGTGGTCCTCATCAGTTTTGATCTGCGTGTTTTTCTCTCTCTCTCATTCACAACCTTGTCCCTCGCCCTCCCCTGTCCCCCCGTGCTTGGAGAAGTTCGCATGGAGAAGCGCGGGCTCCTGAATGATGGAAAGCCTCTAAAAAAACGAGTCACTTTTGAGGGGGACGGTGAGATGGGGGTAAAACTCTTCGCCCTGTCAAATGGCGTGTCTCGGAAAGACAGTCGTCAGCGCAGTCTTGACTTTCCTTCGTTTTCTCACCTTCACTTCATCGACCAACGCCTGGAATTATCGAAGGCGCTGTGCTCTTCTTCTTCACTCTCTTGTTTCTCTCTGTACTCCCCCCGCCTTTTCCACGCTCGACGCGCACGCGTCCTCATACAACACCCATTCGGAACACTTCTATCCATACACGCGGTAAAAGTCATTTGTGTCCTCGAGCTCCACCTACTTTTATCTCCCCCCCCCCCCCCCCCCCCTCCGCGTGCGGTTTTGTCTGTGGTGCCCCCCTCCTTTATATATTTTCTTCCTCCTGATCACTTTCTCGCTTGTAACCCTCTGTCGCACGAGACGCGTTCTTGCGCATAACTGACCTCCATCTCCCCCCTCCTCCATACACACACATACACACACACACATACACACACATACACACGCTCTACTTTCCACTCTGCCCCCCCCCCCCTCTCCTCCCTCCCTCCCCTCCTCCCTCCCTCCCCTCCTCCCTCCCCTCTCCTCCCTCCAAAAGAACTATTCTTGTAACTTCACCTTGTACAATATACCCCCTGCCCGACGTGTTCCCTCCTTTCGTTTACTTTGTGTACTCCCCCCCCCCCCCCTCCCCCTTTTTCTCTTGAGCCATGGTGCACCCCTCAGCGCCCACAGATGACCGAACGGTTCTCATCAATAAGATCAAGCAGGCATGCACGAGTTACGAATCCGCCGTGAAGAAGTACCTCGGCTGCGTGAAGGACATGGAGAAGTCTCTCGAGGTCATCGCCATCTCCATCCGTCAGCTCTCGCAGGGGGAGGAAAACGATACCATCCGCTCAAAGGCCGACAGTTTTTGCACCGCGGTGGATCGGCACATCAGCTTCTCGGCTGGTACGCCCGGGCAAAGCAAGTCGCATCGCAGTGCTGATACAGATGTGTCTATTAGCGGCGGCTATCCTTTCTCTACCTACATGAACGACTTGACAGGCGAGGTCACCGCCGCCATGGAGGGGCTGAAGAGCGTCGTCAAGACCACCGAAAAATCGAAAACAAAGCACGATGATCTCCTCTCCAAATACTTCAAAAAGTGCGCCGAGGTCGACGAGTTGGAGACGAAGCTGGCCAAGAAGAATAAAGGCATCGACAATAACGAAAAGTTTGCCAGTAAAGTGGCAGATCGCGATCAATTGAAGGCGCAAGTCGAGGCCGACGATCGGGCGTTCCGCAAAGTTCTCCAAAATCTGTTTGACAAGCGCACTACGACTCTTCAGCGAGTCGTGCTGAGCCTGCAGACGCACTCGATGAAGTACTTTTCTGAGTTATCCAAGGCAGTGCATCCTTGATGAATGCGACCTGAAGCAGCGGCACCTACAACATTGAAGTAGATATATTGTAAGGGATCAGCGTACTGTTCTCGTTACACTGTGGCGTTTTTCCCTTGAATGTTTTTTTTTTTTTCGCGTAGACTGAAGCGCCTGCGTTGTTGCACCATAACGGTACATCTCAGCTTCATCTCCTGAGGCGTTTGGATTCGTTCACACTAGCGGAAAGCACACACGCAACACCGCCACGAAAAAAGTTAATAGCCATAACAGCGGGTGAAGGAAGAAGAAGAAAAAAAAAGACGACAATATTGTGGTTCATTTGAGAGAAAACTAGCAGTAGAAGAAAGGGGAGAACATATCGAAAAAGGAGACGGAGCAACAACAAGAACAACAAAAAAAGGGGTGGGGGTGGGTGCATACACGCACAAGGTTTTTCTTTTCAAAGCAAAAGGAAGCTCCAGGTTCAAATATTATGGAGTTTTTTCTTCTCCCCCCTTTTTTGTTTTCGTGTTTCTTCCGTTTTCTTTTTCCTCCCTCCTCTCCCTTTCGTTGCGGCTTGTTTCCCTGTTTTTTTTTTGTTTTGAGTGTGTGTGAGTGTGTGTGCTTATTTCTACATTACATTCATCACTTATTCCATCCACAACTCGCCATTTCTCTTTTTGTTTTCTCGTGTTGATCTCTGCCCACCACTTTCCTTTTTTCCTTTTTCCCCTCCATTAAGTCTCGATTTCTCGATTTCTGGTCTTCTCTGCCTGCTGACCACATTGTTCAAACCAAGAGATTTTCATTTTTTTCTTCCCCCCCCTCCCCTTCAGTGCCCTCCCTTCCCTCCCCTCCCTCCCCTCCCTCCCTCCTCCCTCCTCCCCGTCCTCTCATCTCTCTCCCCTCCTCTCCCTCGCTGGGAGGGGGGTGGGTGGATGGGGTGGGGGGTGGGGGTTATTGTTGACATTCTAATGTGCACAGTTGAATTCTCCTTTTTTCTTTTTATTCTTTCTTCTCCACCTCTCCCCCCGCTTCGTATGGCTTCTTTCATATTGTGTGTGTGTGTGTGTGTGTGTTGTTCTCGAAAACCCGAGGGAGACCCACAAATACAACGACGCTTAAACACAATCGCGGGGGTTGACGCACACACACACACACACCCTTCGGGGGGCTCATCGGCACGGACTCCTCACTCTCCCACTCTTCTGTCTGCCCTTGCCGCGCTGACCTCCGCACGCCTTGCTTGACTCCAATACACGATGCCGGCCACTGCGTGGCAGTGGCGTGTGTACACGGTGCTCGCATGTGTGGGCCCTTTGCAGGGCCACGGTGTCGTGTGATGGGGGGGGGGGGGGGGGGGGGGGAGGGGGAGTGTGCCGCAATGCCAGCGTTTTGGTCTGCAGCGCGCTATCTGCACACTGTGCTGTCACCGTCAGTCCACCCACCGCGGCACAAATTCAAAAAAAAAACGGGCAGGTGCACGTGCGGGACTGGGCGGGAATGGTCTGCAGCTGCTACTGCTGCGTAAGCTCTGCGCATCACTACCCTTCTGTGCGAGACGGCTTTCACTGCGTAGCCTTATTAGGCACCTCGTGTATCATTGTTTGGCGGAGGGGGGGATGTCGGTGTGTAATCACCAGAGAGCTTGTAGCGAGCGGCGTTGGGATCGTAACTCTTTGGAGCACAGCAGGCCACACGACGCCTGCCCGCTATCACCATACCCCAGGGCAGGTTGTGCAGGCTATTCACCTCTCCACTAAATGCGCACTGGCTCTCCGACACCACCACGCTGCACAGGAACGCTGGAATAGAAGTAAAAAAATAGGGAGGAGAAGTAGGGGAAGAGTAAAGGAGGGAGGTGGGAGGGGGGGGGGCGGGGCCTCAGCGACATGAGGGCGAAGCACCCCTTCCTTTTCACAAAAAAGGGGTGCGGACTTTGCCTACAAAGATGTCATCTTCGCTAATGAGACACGAGCGAAGCTATAAAAAAAACAGCATATATTGAGATGTTTATGAGGTTGGTGGATGCCTCTCCCAGGAAAGCAGCAGGGGTTTGTCTGTGACAGATGCGCGCTGCCCCTTTTTCTATTTGTGGTCGACTCCGTCGTTGAAACGCGTGCCGTCTTTCTCTCCTTTTGCGTGGATCGACGCAGCACCGAGACAGGGAGTACTGGGAATGTACATAATCCGAGAAAGTCCTCTGCTTGCTGTGCTTTGGAAGTGTTTCTCTTTTCTATGTTTGTGTGTTGCAGCAAATGTGATGAGCTACGTGTCTTGTGGCTGTGCAGGCCTCCTTGAGCCGGGGCCGTTTTTTCTTTTTTTATTGAGTCCCCCCCCCCCCCCCAATAGGCCCTCGACGTTCACCTGTGATATTTATCCCTTTCATGTGCGTTTTTCACCACCACCACCGCAGTGGTGACTTGGCATGCCTTCTCTCTCCCTCTCTTAGCACTGCTTCTAGTCTACTCGCTTCTTCCCCTCTTTTTCCTCCTTTTTAAAAATTGTCGTTCTCTCGAATCTGTTTTGCCGCACTGGACCCCCCCCCTCCTCCTCCTCCCTCCGCACACACATATACGCACCGCCGCAGCATTGACGTGCTTCTTCCTCTCTCGCGCCCCCCTTCTCTTTTTCCTTCTCCCCCTCCTACCCCTGCTTTAGGCAACAGCGTTCACCTCACCTCTGCTACACCCCCGCCGCTCGTTTCTGTACGGTCTAGCGGGTACGATCCTCGTATTTCGTGTCCTTTTTCTACATCCACTTTAGCTTCGCTGCCGCCGTTTTCACAACGAGTCGGAGTGTGTGTGCGTCTGTGTGTTACGCATCTCCCCCCCCCCTTCCCTCCAAATCCTCAAGTGACTTCTACTGCTCCCGCGCGCGGTGCTGTCAACTGCGAGAGGGCAGGTTCGCGTTAAGGGTGGCGTGGCTCAGGGGGCGGGACGCTCTTTTTTTTTTGAGTTTGAGGAAGAAGTAAGGAAGAAGGAAAAAAGGGCAGCTGGGGAGGGGTGGCAGCGTCAACCTGTGTTACTTTTCTCAAAGTAAAAAAAAATCTCGACCTACACAGGGAGGGATACAGGTTTTTTTTTCTTTTGTAAGGGTAGGGAGGGACCAGGTGTCGCGTTAGCCGTTTTGTGTATCTCTCTCCTCCTCTTCCCCCCCGCCATCTTCACGCATCTCTGTTGTTCCCCTCCATTTCCCAGTGCTATCTTTTTTCCATTCTCCCCTCTCTTTCTCTCTGTGTGTGTGTGTCACGAAGAGAGGGGAGGGAGGCCGAACGGGAACGGCTACGATCATCAAAGGCGACAACAAAACAGCAACCGAGAGTGGGGAGTGAGAATACATTCACGGCAAGGAGTGTGCGGAAGGCACATACATACACACACTAAAAAAAAACGTTGTTGTTCTTCCGACGGGGAAGCGCGCCACTTTATTGTTTACCTTTCTCTTTGTTTCCTTGTCTGGTGTGTGTGTGCCTTTGCTGGTGTCACAGCCCCTACACCCGATATACCAACATCACACGTGCTCTCGCGCTGGTGCTGGCGCTTGTGGAGACACATGTTCACTGCGAAGAGTTCATCACCAACCAACAGCAACTACGACTTCACGCTGCGCCATGAGCGTGTGAAGCTGTTGGGAAGGGTGCTGAAGCAATTCGATGGTCGCATCTCCCGCACAGCGCAGGCGATGCGCGAGGTGGCCAGCTGTCTCTCGCTCGCTGGCCAGAGTTATCATGAAGTCGTCCAGTGCGTGAATAACACGAATCCACAGACCTCAGCGAACCAAACCTCCTTCATATCTTTTAGTAACGGCCTTGCTGAGAACCACGGGGTCAGCTTACGGAGCGCAGCCACCCTCTTTGCAGCCGAGATGAAGAGCATCAAGGATGGCGAGCAGTACTTGTCGTACGATATCGGAGTGCATCAGACGGTGCTGGCGCGGTTGCAGGAAGTGCTGGCAAAGGTGCATGAGACCCGTGGTTTTGGCGATGAGGTGGAGGCTACCTTCAAAAAGTTCATGTCCGCGCGTAATGTTGTTCACAAGAAGGAGGCAAAGTACATGCGCAAGGGACGGCCCTTGACGGACAGCAAGCGCTACGTGAAGCAGTGCGACAAGATGCATAAGAAGGAGCAGATCTTCCAGGCGAAGCTCAATGTCTTTGACATGGAGTACGATTCATTGATGCAGCGTCAGCTATATGTGGCAGGTCACACAATGGACGACTTCCTAGACGTTAACACTGTGTACTTGTCGCACATGCTGAAGGTCCTCGGTTGCTTGGCTCCGCACGGCGCGGAGACTATCGAGAGAATGGTGAACAGCGGCGAGAAGCTCAGCGAATGTATCGGTGTTGCGCCTGCAGATCAGTTCGGCAGTCGCCTGAGGACGCGAGGCGTAGGCCTGCTCGAAAGCGACAATGTCACCCCCATAAAAGTGAGTGACTGCACCACTACGCCAGGCAGGGGGGTTCCCGCCAAATCCAGTCGCACCTGTCGCTCACACAACTTCACTACCTACTACGAGAATCGTCGCCAGACCACCGCATCGGCTGACCGCGCACCACCAACGACGCGCGCGCTTGACGGGGAGGGGGATGAGAACAGCACGCCCGGCTGCCCACTCAATCAAACCCCGCAGCGGCAGCCCGTGTTGAACCCGACGCCCTTGAGAGCTCCTTTCGGAGTCACAGAGGGGAACCGCCAGGCAGAGAGTGACGCGTATTTGGCAGGGGACTCCAACCCGTCGCCGCCACCGAAGCCTCCTTCTTTCCCTGCCTCTGCACGACACACCCACTTGCTCGCTGTCGGCACCACCGCTGCCTGTGAGGCTCCAGGCACGGCTGCAGGCGCCGGGAAGCAGACCAGCTCGATGAAGAGAGAGAGGCCAACGACCGCATCGGTGGTGACCAATGCCGATGACAGTCGCCGTGCTTGTGATGCGGCCACGACAGGCATCACTCGCAAAGTGGCTCACGGTCACGCACCATTTGGTGGTAGCGCCACGCCGGCTTTTCCGTCTCCGGCTGCTGCGGGTGCGGCTAAGAGCAGCACTAAGAGGCCGAAAGGGCGGCCCACGCTCGAGTTTGACCCGGCGCGATCCGCGGAGCCGTTTTTCGACGATACCATCGCCAGCCTATGCAAGTCCACACCGCGGAAATCCCTGCAGCCCATCGCGTTGTTTCCCCTTGATTTTGATGAAGACTGCATCCCACAAAAGGTGACGTCGCGCATCTCCACGTCGACAACCGTCAGTGGCAGTACCGTGACGCTGCAGCGCCCACGCCGCCGCAGCAAGAACTTCACGATTGCTAGCGCTGCTTCTGCTTCGAGAGGAGGGGCGTTGCAGTCGTGTATCGCCTCTGCTCCGCCAGACGAGGACACCTTGACGTCCAGCACGAACACTAATCTCCAGGGATCGGAGAAAAGCATTCGCAGCCCTCGCGCAACGCATGGTCATCGCCCACAGCCACATGTTTTTCGCGACCCAACAGGGCGTCCTCAGCGCAACACCACATTGGCCAACTTGCAAGGCTTTCGGGCGATGACGGTAGTGGGTGAGACCAGGAAGGCGTCTCACCAATGGTCCAGCGACGGACTGGGCTCTGAGGTTGGAGGGGTGACAGGGAGATCTCAGAATTTGTCTACCAGCTATGGTTTGGACAGTTCTGTGCCAACGCCACAGCCGTGTGCACTGAACGCACAAGCATGGGAGGACTCTCAGGTGCGGGCATCCAGTTCAACGTAATACGAGTGGGTGGGTGGGTGAGCGATGACGATGATGGGGGAGAGAGAGGGTGGCGTAGTCAAAAGTGATGATAAGGAACATGGTTGGCTTGGGCGACTCATTCCCCCCCACACACACACACACACATACACACATGGAGGTTGAGATTGGTGTCTCGTTGCCACGTCTCTGCTCCCTTTTCACTCTATTTTTTTTTTCATGTATGCTTTTCCTGTGCGTGCTCCGTTTATCAGCTCATCTTTCCGACAGGCGAACCGCTCCCTTCCCCCCTCCCGTGGCGCCCTTTTCCTGTGTCTTTTCTCCGTCGGCCCCCTTGAAAGCTATATCCAGACCCCCCCCCCACATCTATATCTGTAGGAGTGCACCTCAGCTCTTTTGTCATTTTTTTCGCTTCTTCCCTCCCCTCCCTCCGTCCCCCTCTTGTACTTCTCCCTTCTCAGCAGTTCTCTCCAAGGACATTCTTTCCATTGTACCCTCCCCCCCCTCCCCTCCCCCCCCCTTCTCTCTCTCTCCCTCATTCTTTTTTTTCCAGTTCAAGTTTTTTTTTTATGTGCTCCCAATCGACGGTTCTCATCGCGTCTGCATGCGCCTCTTCTTCCCCTCCGTCTGTCTCGCTCTCTCTATTGAGTCTTTCCCTGTGAGTATTTTTTTATCTCCCAGATTTTCCTCCTTGTACCCCGCTTTACACAACTCGCTGCTGCTCCCCTCCCCCTCTCCCCCGCTTTCGCGGATTGCCGTCGTCCACCAATCTTGCATCAATCGTGGCTGCAAGGACGGACATGCCGTTGAAAGGTCTTTCTCTGGCGGTCATGGAAGGTAGGGGGAGGAATGCCTCGCAGTGAGCCACATCAACCAGGGCGAGAGCGAGCGATTGGAGAGGGGGAGAGCGATGCTCCTGTGGCCCGAAGGACACCTTACAAAAAACAAACCACAGTTGAAGTAACCGTGCCTTTCTACGAGGGTGCTCTACAAGCCCCCCCCTCCCCTCCCCCCTCCCCATATGTGTATGCGTATATATGTATATGTGTACATGTGTGTGTATGTATGCACACAAATTTTGTCGCGCCACCCCGTTGTAATGGACCGCTGGCGCCGTTTCTGTTTTCTGGCTGCCTTTCAAAAACGAATAGAGGGCGGGCGGGGGGGGGGGGACGCACCTCCGGAGTGTATGCCGTCCAAAAAAAAAAACACATGTTTTGTTCGTCTCCCCCTCTTTCTTTCTCACCTCTTTTTACTTCTTCCTCCCTCTCCTTCTTCCCCCCCCCCCTTCTCTGTCACACTGCTCTTCCATCTTTGCGTCTGAATCACGTTGGTTCTGTAGCTCGCAGGCGATGCTGAGGCGATATCCAACGGCTCGAAGTAGCCGCTACACCCCGCTGGTGGGGTGCGCCTTTCTCGTCGAGACACTTTACGGTTCCAAGTACAGCGCCAATCTGGGCTTATACAGCATGCCATATGTCTACGTCAAGACAGTTTTGCTGTGCGCCACTGGGCACGGTCTCAAACTACGCGAGGGGCGGTACCTCCACGGTCTGGTCGAGCTCCTCCTGCCGTCTAAGGGTTCGCAGGATAACTTGACGAAGCTGGAGCTGTTGCAGTTCATCGACGGCATCTCATCGGATAGCAGCGCCGGCTGCAATGACGAGGCCTTTAGGGCAGATGAGGGAGAAGCAGACGAGCAGGCTACGCTGGCGCACTTGTCGAGCGTCCATGACGATAGTGGTCGTGTTGCAACTGCAGTTTCGACTATACGCGAAGATTATGGCGTGTCCTCCTCGTCATCGCTATACAACGAGCACGAGACGGCGCCGAACAGTGGACAGGACTACAATCACAAGCACTATGGATATTTGAAGGGAGTCGGCACCGAAGACGGTGGGGTGGACTACGCAGGGGCGCGCTTCGGCTCTGACGCTGCCGCGGAGGGCGCGCGACTACGCGCGGAAGGGGCGGATGAAGATGCGGTTGCGGTGGAGTCGATCATGTCTTTTGTCTCCGCGACTGCGTTTCCACCGACTATCGCGCGAGTGCTCATCTATGACGCCGTCTGCACGTGTGTGGCGGACGGCCGCTACAGCGCCAAGGAAAAGGAGCGTGTCGCGTTGGTGTCTAGCCACATTGGTCTCTCTTCTGCCGTGCGTAGCCAAATTGAAAAATTGGCGTTGCAAGAGAAGGTTATCTCGATCCGCAAGCGACGTCTGTTACGACTTCACTCTACCCACTCGAACACGACGCCTCTTGGGGAGGTGCGGCACTGCCCAGCACTGAGTGCAGCTCATGGCGTCACGAACAGCTCAATGCATCACGAGCGGAAACAGGGCGGGGCTTCTGTTACGAGGAGGGGCGAGATCAGCGACAGTTGCGATTGCCGAGTTGCCGAGGAGAACAGAGACACTGCCACCGACGATGAGGCCATGCGAGTAGAGGCCGCAAAGAAGCTGCTGCGGCGTGCACGCGCGCACCGGTTGCCCCAGCGGTACGTTGGCGCCTGACGATTGTGTTTTGATTTGTACATTTCGCAATGAGCTGACATTCTCTGCTTTTGCCCCCCCCCCCCCTTTCCTTCTTTTTTTCTGCCCATTGGTCTTCGTTACGACCTTCTCTCGCTCGCTGACGTCTGCGCAGTCACCTGCGAGAAACCACGAAACGCATTTCTTCTCCTATTGTTGTTGTTATTATTATTTTCTGGGTGCGCTTGTTTCGTGGCTCTGATGAGCTCTTCACGCTTCCCAATATCGTGGCTTTCGTATTCATGTATCTGTGCATCGGATTGCGTGTTCGAGCCTTTTCGTCTCTTCGTTTCGTCTTGTCCCCCCCCTTCCCCCCCTTCCCACCCCTCTCTACCGATACACGTACACAAGGTGCGACACACTTTTGCATCTTTCGCACTTGAATCTCTCAAAGGGTTTGTGAGGGTACTGGTGGTCTATGAGACCCACAGGACCTCATTGTGGTGTGTGTGTGTGTGTATGTGTGTGTGTCAGGGGGCGCTGTGTTCGCCGTGCTGGGGAAACTCAGGCAGTGTGGGCTATTGTCTATGCCCCCCTCCCCCTCCCCCATCTTCAAGAGAGATGCACAGTGTGTGTGTTCGCATAATCGGGGCGGTTGTGTGTAGCGTGTGAGTCGGAGACGGTGCTAAGAAGGCCACGTCTGCATTGCTGTGGCGTCTCTAAACAATTGTCCCACGCGCCACTCAAAAAGCTCGCTGACAATTGTGCGATGCGGGGGAGCGAGAGGGTCAAACGCATGCGTTTTTGTTGCAGAGAAGTGCACCGCTGAAGAAAGATGATAACGCTATGTGGTGGTGGTGGTGGTGGGGGACACTCCTTGTGCAGAAAAAAAAATTGAGATAAAGCGTAGAGAAACGAAACATAGTGTGTAGGAGAAAGGAGGACAGAGCGCCAGGTAGGCTTGCAGCAGGAAACGACAGCCTTACTTCGTCGATGAGTGAGCTCCATCGTTGTGTCCGATACATCATCTGAACGCAGTTTGTGTGACACCTTCATATCTGCATGTACTCAAGATTACGGTCTTCCCCGCACCTCCTCTTCTCTACTCCTCTTCTTCCCCCCCTTGTCCGTGTTTTCAGCTGCAGTGGCCCGCGCAGGTGCTCAGTGCCCCTCCCACTTCGCCGCTACAACTTTAATACGAGCGCTTGTGTTACGACGTGGACGCGCATATAGAATTTCGACGCATACAAAAAAAAAAGAAAACCTTCTCGTTGACTGTCACTGTACCACTCCTGGTATCATTCACTCATATTGACACACCCGCGCAAACATAAACGCTCGACACACGCGAGCCTTTCTGTTTATTATAATTATAATTTATATATATACATATCGATGCTGCTGTAGATTGAACAGTCAACTCCTCCTTTTCTTCGAATTCTCTCCCCCCTCCCGGGAGCAACAAAACAGATAAAGGCGCGTGTGCTGGTCCTCTACCCCCCCCCCCCTGCGCGCTTTCGGTGCCTCTGGGTGTGTGCGTGTGTTTCTGTGGCCACATATGTGGGTAGGTCTCATATATCTCCCTGTGATGTAAAGTCTGATAGACACACACGCACACACTCAGAGGCACCGATCTCCTCCTCCTCCCCCCCTCCCCCCCCCCCCTACACACACAGGTACAGGTACAAGGGCATTTCAAGGGACATAGATTGTGAACATAGAAGCGCACAACACCGCAGAAACAAAGATATTCGACGCTGGATGGGAGAACCCTCTCCCCTTCTCCCCTCCCCCCCTTCACAACGGAACATCTGTAGTCTCACACACCCCGCACACTCCTCTTGTGTGGGTGTTGGGTGTGGTACTTTGCCATAGACGAAAAAGCGTTTGACCGAGAGCCGGCCACTTCTTGGGAATGGCTGTGGAACATAAAGATGTCGCCATTGCCATCTGGGTGATATGCGCGGTGGTGCTGGTTGTAGTCGTCTCTCTAGCCATATTCTTGTTTTCCCATCGGCGTCGTCGGCGCGCGATGAACCAGAAGCGTCATCGCTATCTCAAGTCCCTCACTTTTGATGCTCATACAGACGCCAGTGGTGATGCGCAGGGCACCGATGGGGGGTCGTTGTATCTTGGGTTCCAACGTCTCACCACGGAGGAGCTGGAAGCAACGCCGTCACCCGACAGTGCTTTGAGCTTCTCTGCACCCCTAGTAGTTCACTTGCGCGCTCGTGCTGAGCGGGTGTACACGGATGCGTGTGATATTCTCCTAACTGTGGATCGATTGCGAGACAGTAGGCAGTCTGATCGAAGCGGCTGCCAAATTCTGGGCAACGACGGTTACTACCACAACAATTATCTTCTTTACACGACACCGCTAGAATTTTTCGAGCCAGGGGTGTACGCGATCCAGGCGCACACGGTGCACCCCGTCAAAGAGGCGGTCGGTGTCGTGCATCAGTTTGTTTACGTGGTGACTGGGATAGATCGATCAAGCGGATTGGCACCGCCATTATCATCGGGGGATCGACCTCTGCTGACGTACGCGAGTGGCAGTGCACACACCAATCACGTAAACTCGATCGACATCGATATTGCGCGACGACAAGCGGAGCGGGCACAGCCCAACGGGAGTGCGTTCCAGCAGAACGCAAACGCGGACCCGTGTGGGTGTAACCACCCTTCTTTAGCCATGGTGCCACCCTCAGCGGGCAGAACCGGTGACATGCCGTTGCCGCCAGAGATCTCTCCCAGCGAGGGCGAGGTGATGACATCCACGGAGATTGTCATAACGCCGCACAGACAAAGCACCTCGCCTGACCAGATACGGTACAGCATCGACGGGAGCTACCCCACATTGGTCTACACAGGCCCGTTCAAGCTGAGCTTGCCGCCACCATCGCTGCTCCCCTCACAGCGCCGTGAAGTTATTGTGCAGGCCATCGCCGTGCACGCTGCTGCCGCTGTGGCATCTAACGAAGGCTCAACCGCCATCTCAGCATACTCGAGACAGGTCGGTTTTGGAGTGAGCGGCATCACTCGTGCAGTGTTGTGGGTGCAACCTGCTGGACTCTCCTACTTTGACCCACAAGTGCCGACGCCGTCTGTAAGACTGCGCACCACTGACGCAACGCTGTATTTTGACGAGTCGAACAACCCCCCGCACGCGCAGACGCTCTACGAGATCGTCTTTGTGAATGATGCGCGGCGCAAGGTAAAGTTTAGTCGACAGCGTGCGCAACTCTACGACAGACAACCAGTCAAGCTGACGGAGGACGTCGCCACTGTTCACGCATGGACGGTTATGAATGCCTCAGCGGCTGCAGGATGGCCCGAGGATAGCGCTCTTGCTGACGCGGCAGATCGCGTGCGTAGTGTTGCGACGATCTACGACTGCAGCCGGGCGGCCACCGAGCATGGAAAGGTGAGTCGTCAGAGGGTTGAACAGTACAACCTCCGTCCTGAGCAGCTCCTTCCTCCACCGGTCATATGCGTGTCGTGTAGCGAGTTGGACTTGGCCTTTGACGACCCGCCAGCCAACGGTCGCATCGCTTACACGCTGAACAGCACCGAGCCGGCGCTACTCGACGTGAACCCGCCAGCGTGCGCGGTGCCTCTTGGCGGCAGTGCACCCAGTAGGGGTGAGAGGCAGAGACGAGGGGGCACGGGAGATGATCATGTTAGTCCGATCCGTGGTGATAGCACCGGTGCGCACACGTTGGTGTATAAACCTGGCAGATACATTCACGTGACACTCATGGAGACGCAGCCGGTGTACTTGACAGCGCGTGTGTTTGTGCCAATACTCGAGAGCAGCGATGGGACCTTGCACGGAGACACGGGGGCGCAGGGAGGCAGCGGTTTGGGGAGTGGGAGGCTCTTGGGTTACCGCTACGGCGGTGTTTTTCATCGCGGGTTTCACTTCAACAGCAGCTAAGCCGACTTTAGTATTATGTTAGCGCAAACTCGGGGGCAGCCATGACTTTCTTCCTATGGAGTGCGTATATATATATATATATGTATATATATATATGTATATGCATGTGCATCTGTGCCTGTGTGTGGCAGCTGCGCCTTTTCTGACGCGCGCTCGCTCCCATACTCGGTTAAAAAAAACTCAGGGATTCCACAGTCTCCCCTTGCCCATTATGCGCAGCGAACGTGACCTCCCCCCTTCCCTTCCCTTCCCTTCCCTTCCTATTACACACATGCACATATACATACACCTACTCAAGTGCGCGTGTCACTCTTGTGTGGGACTACTGCTGCCGCCGCGGTGCATCGATGCCGCCTTCGTTGATGGGTTTTCGTCTTGTGCGTGGTGACCCTGTTTTTTTCTTTTTTGAGGAGTTGTATTGCTATTTTTTTTTTTCGTTGGTGTGTGCTAGTTTTTCTGTCCAGACAAGCGCAAATCAAAGGAAAAAAAGCGCACGCATTGCACACAGAAACACATACAAAAAAGGGGGTGAGGGTGAGGACCCGCTATCGATCGAGAAGTCGTGCTATACCTCCCGTATTGTATGTGTATATATTCTCTGTACTATACCCCGTGCGCGCGTTTTTTTCTCTCTATGTCCCTCCCCTGGGAGCTGTAATACCACCAGAGGTGGTGGTTAGTGGCATCGAGTGGGTCGGAGAGGGGGGGGGGGGGAGTCTCCACCGCTACGGGCTCAACGTCATCGTTATCACTGCCACTCCCTTTTCCAAACACACACACACACACGCACACACGCACATATATACAGACCCACACACCCCTCCCCTCCCCTCCTTCCTTCCCACACTCACTCGCAGGCGCATATATGTGCGTATCTGCATTTATGACCATCACCACTACCCCACCCGCGCGTTAGGAAGAGACTCAAGCGGAGCGGTGGTCAACAAAAGAACAACAACAACGGCAGGGGGAAAAGAAAATGGGTGAGGGTGAGGGTGAGGGTGAGGGTGGACGCGCTCATCTTCAACCACATCAATTTTTTTCCCATGTCCCGACATTTGCTTAGATGCAACATCCCATATGCACACCCCCCCCCCCCAATAGAAGCAGGTGCACACACTGGTCAGGCTAGTGCACTTATAGACTCATTGATGGACATTGTTTCCCCCGGACCTGCGGCTATTATTGCGTCATTGTTATGTGTATACTCGGCATTCGTTCCCCTCCCTCCCTCCTTTGTCTGTCTGTGTCTCCCTGTGTGTATGTGCATGAGCGTATAAAGCCTACTTCCTGGTTTGTATTTTGTTTCGGGGTTCCCACGTCACCTCTGCCCTTCGGTCCTTCAAGGGTTTTAAAATTTTTTTATTGTTAACTCTGCCCGCATTCCCGCAGCCATGCTTCGTCGCGTGCTGTCTCGTAGCCCACTGCCAAAGTCCCTGCCGGTGAGCCCCGCCGCGAAGCTGGCAGCGAACAAGGGAAAGCTTGCCAAGGGCCGTGGTGTTAACGTGCGCTTTGTCACTGCTGCCGAGTGTGCGACGGCAGCCAGTGATGCTCCCCCCTCCGTCCCACCAGGCTTTACTGGCAAGGCCGGAGAAGTGGACTTTCGAGTTCACTGGGCGACTGTGCAGGATGCGCTCTCGGGGCCGGCCTCCGAAGGGAAGCGGCGCCGAAAGGCGACCAGTCGCAGGCGCTCTGTGGCAGCGGCCAGTGCTCCCGAAAAGCCTGCTGAGCTCGTGGCTGGCATGGGGGCCCACTCGACAGTGCGGGATTACCGCCTGGCGGTCACTGCGGCTGTGCGCAAAGCCAAGGCATGCAACGCCACCTGGGTGTCGCTCCACCCACCGAAGCAAGATGTCTTCACCATGGCCGACCCCTATCACCCACCGCAACGCCTGCAGGGCCAGGAAATAGTCGAGAAGTCCGCCACTTTTGCTGTGACGGCGGCGTATCAGTATGACCGCCTGAAGTCGAGAACCCTTGGTGTCGACGACGCATCCAAGAAGGGAAACACACGTGCAAAGCGAGTTGGGTCGCCGGTCAAGCCAGCTGTTACACCACAGCCTCCGATGGAGCTTGTGGTGGCGTCGAGCAATGTGCAGGCTGTGCGCACGGGTGAGGTGATCGGCCACTGTATTAACGACGCCCGCAATCTCGGCAACTTGCGCGAGGATGAGGGCGTGCCGGAGTTCTACATGGAGTGGGCAAAGAAGTACATGTTGCCGGAGGGTATCAAGGCACGCAAAGTGCTGCGCGGGCAGCAGCTGGAGGAGGCAGGCTTGCACCTCATGTATAACGTCGGTCGCGGCTCCCGCTATGAGCCGTACTTGATGGTGCTCGAGTACGTCGGCAATCCCCGATCAGCCGCAACGACGGCCATTGTCGGCAAGGGCGTGACCTTCGACTGCGGGGGCCTGAACGTCAAGCCCTTCAATTCCATGGAGACGATGCACACGGACATGATGGGGGCGGCCACCGCGTTATCGGCCCTCAAAGCGATTGCGACACTGCAGTTGCCTATCAATGTTGTGGCTGCGGTCGGACTCGTGGAGAACGCCATCGGTCCCGACAGCTACCACCCTTCCTCCATCATTACGAGTCTCAAGGGGCTCACCGTGGAGGTGCTCAACACCGACGCCGAGGGTCGTCTGCTACTCGCCGATGTGCTGACGTACGTGCAGAAGTTTGCCCCGCTTGAGAAAAAACCGACTCGCATCATCGACCTCGCCACGCTCACGGGTGCCATCGTTGTCAGTCTTGGATCGCGCCGCGCCGGCTTGTTCTCTCCGTTCGAGACGCTAGCGAATCCACTCATGGCCACTGGTACTCGGTGCGGGGAAGAGCTGTGGCCGATGCCAATCGGTGACGAACACAAGGACATGATTAAGGGCGGCATTGCCGACTTGATCAACGTTTCTCGCGGCCGGGAGGCCGGCTCGTGCACGGCCGCCGCGTTCCTTGCCAACTTTGTTGAACCGGATGTGCAATGGGCGCACCTCGATATCGCCGGTGTGGCGGACGTTGGCGATAAGCCAAAAGGCTACGAGCCAGCTGGGGTCACCGGCTTCGGCGTGCAGCTTCTTGTAGACTTCTTGCGCCACAACAAGCCCTGAGGCAGAGGAAGGATTTGTTTTACGTTGCACAGTCACAGGTTTCTATTTTTTTTTCATTTATCGTTTGTTGTTAATCTTTCTGTACGTGTACACGTGGAACTTTTATGTGTCGACGCATGGTTGCCCCCCCCCTCTACTTCCCCAGCGCTTTCCTTGTTTGTTTGGAACACGGCTGCCTGGTATGTCCTTTCGCGCCTCGCGCCCATCACTTGGCTTTTCTTTTCACATTCGAAAATTTTACTCTCTCGTCGTCTCCCTCTCTCTTTCTGCTCCCCTCCCCTCCCCTCCCCTCCTCCCTCCCCTCCCTCCCTCCTTTCCCTTTGGGTTCTTTTTTTTTGTTTCTTTGGCATCGTCGTGCGCATGGGAGCCGCTTTGTTTGAGAGGCCTAGAGCAACAGAAAAAAGGGGGGCATCAGTGAGTCCTGAAAAAGACTCACGGCGTAGCACCACATCACCACAATCACCCTGGAAATCCGCTAAGTGCGGCGGTGCACTTTGAAAGAGGATCTCTCCAGCGCATTCCTGGCGTAAGGAAAGAGGCCCCCCCCCCAAAAAAAAACAAAACAAGCACACACACACGCACATATATATATATATATATACTGCTGCTACTGTTTTTTTTTTCTCGGGAGTGTGTTGCCTCTTTTTCTCGCTCTCTCTCTCTCTTTTGCCCCTTTGTTGCTGCGGCATCCTCTCGGTGCATATCTATGAGGCATCCAGAAGCACACACTTTCAAAACAATTTAGAATCATCGTCGCTATTAGGGTCCTGCCCCCCTCTCTGTGTGTGTGTGTGTGTGTGCTTGCCTTCGAACTACAGCACAGGGTAAGTAGAGCACAACTCATAAAGAAAAAAGGACGGGGAGGGGAAGGAGGGGACAAAAAAAAACAGAAAATGTTGTTCTCATCTATACCGCTGCGGTCGCGCATCCCCGACATTGGCCATCAAACCACTGCCACCTTCAAATGGGCTACCTACACTTTTTGGTACTTGCTAGACCCCATTCTGCGCCGTCATCATTGGTACTACCGACGTAAGGTGCAGCTGGATCGTTTCCTGGAGCGGAACAGCATCGTGGCGAACTCGACCATTGGTGTAATCATCGGAGTCACCGTGTACTTTGGCGTTATCTGCGGTATCCTGCTGCCGCCAGCGGTGGGAGCGAAGGAGCACTCCATGAAGGAGAACGCACGCGAGGTGCTCAATTTGATGGATTGCGATACATCTAAGGAGCTGCCGGCGTACCAGCTTATGCGTGTGAAGCGAGAGATCATCGGCAAGCTGCACGCTGTCGCGGACGAGGCAGAGGTGCGGCGCCAGCGCGAGGAGGCAGATAAGCTCAGTGAAGTACTCAAGAGTCTTTCTTGAGTTTGTCTATGGAGTACGTCAGCTCACCCCTTTGTGTATGACATATATATATATTCACACATACAGTAGGAGGAGTTCTTGAGGTGTGGGTGCTTGAGAGTTCATCGTCTGTTCACAGTTTTCTTGACGAGCGGTAAAAAAAAAACAGGAAAGGGGAGCCCAAGGAGGAGTTAAAACCGAACGTGGCCTGCAATGACTCAATCCTCGCCTCCCCCATATCCCCCATATCCCCCCTCAGGATTACATCAGGGGTGGAAGGATCAGCGGAAGAAAAAGGATATATATATATATGTATATGTATATATACACACGCCCTGGTGTTTGTGCTTTTTAATAGGCACATATTCACCTCCCATCCCAGCCCAACACGGGGGGGGGGTGGGGTAAAACGCAAGCGAATGACCGCACCACATTGTCTTGCGCATGAGAACCACCACGTCTCTTTTCATTTTTTTATTTGTCGATGCGGGGGGGGGCAAGGGGTAGTTGAGTTTTTTTTTGGGTGGCGGTATCGCTTTTGGCAGGAAAGCAGGGGTTTCTCTCTTTGCTGCTGGGCTTCCCATTATTCTCTGTTCCACCCCTGCCGCTTGTGTGCACTGCTCTTTCCTCAACTGATACAGACTCACATAATCCCATACATCAGCGCATACGAGCTCGCATATACACACCAATCGTGTATGTTTCGCGTTTGTCTACACCCTCCTTTGCCGCTCTTTTGTTTCCTCGCTGGAGGTGCAGAGGCTCAAAAAAATTTTTTTTTTTGGGGGAGAGAGGGGGCTGATACAGGGACGGGTGGCACCATCTACAAAGGACACATCACCGCCAGCCTACATACGAACACCGGTGCGCACAGGCCCGTACGACCGCGCGCTCATCACTTTTTGTTTTTCCCGCCTATTCTTTTCCAATCCTGCTCTCTCCGCGTTTTTAACAGCGTGTTTGCTGTAGCGGTAGTTGAGCTGCTTCACACCATCATCGTTTTTTTTCAAAGTTAGAGGTGGGCTGCAGGAGGGCGAGTTCGGGGGGTGGGGTGGGAGCTCGGTGCAGCTGATTCTGCTGATTGGACGAGTATTTGCTGTGTGTCATGCTTACTCGTCGGCAGGCGCGGCTTCTGGGCCTCACGAGCGGCGAAAATGGTGGTGTCTCAGACAGCCGTGTCACTTCTCTGCCGCAGTCCGTGACAGGTGTTGTTGCAGGCGATGTGTCGCGGGATCTAGGCCACTCAGTGTTTGCGGAGTCGTGGGAGAGGCTCGATGGCCAGGATGGCAGGCAAATATTCACCATGCGCCCCAGCGCGACCGGCACCTCCTCATCCTCCGCCCCTGCTCCTGCACGCGGATATCGCACGAACCAGGGGCTTCAATGTTCTGCCTCCTCAATAACACACACACGGCACGCAAATGGCGACAATCGGGGCAGCGGCAGTGCCGGTGGCTCTGGTTGCCCCGCTCGCCGCGGGCCTCGCCAAGCAGAGATTCTTCTGTCGAAGGCACAGGAGTCGACTAACTACTGGGGTGCGGCGAGCACTACAGCTGGTCCGTCGTTTCGCTTAGCGAACGACCCAGCCTCCCAGTGGAACACGCGATGCACTTCCTTTACGAAGTCAGCGGTGACTGCAAAAAGAGACACCGGTGCTTCTTCGATAGTAATGACGGGTGCCAGCTGGCCAGGTCGTGCTGCACGTCTGACCGCAGCTCAGTTGCGCACGCGATGGCGCGGGGTCACGCGTAACTGTAGCTGCATTCAAGTGAGCATACGGACCACTCCAAGTGATAGCGGCGTACCTCATAGCTCTACCAGAGGCATGTGCACAGCACGCACGACGGGGCTGCCGACTGCAGCTCATCCAGCGTCGCCATCATCGCACGTCGTGTGCGGTCTTCAAGGGCAGGGTGGTGCTGCCAGGTACACTGTCGATTCTACTGAGGAGGTGCAGCATGCCACTCGGACCACTGCGTCACCCGATGTTCCGCCTCACCGCAGTCTTTCGCTCTTTACATCACCCTTTTACGCTGATGTCGCCTCGCCCACGCTTCTTGCATCAGCCGAAGCTATGAATGCAGCGGAAGCGGCAGCGGGAGCGTTGTCTATCATGCGCCACATCCCGACACCGCGCACCACCACAACGGCGCTCGCGCTTCGACGTCGGAAGGAGAGGATGCATGCCCAGCGCCAGCGCCGCCTTTGCCATGAGGTGCACTACCAGGTCAGCATCAAAGCGAACAGGGCACGCATGCGGCTTCTTTTTGGGCTCAGCGACACCGATAATAGCGCTGTCACAACGAGGCCACCCGGTGACCTTGCGCAAGATCACTCGGTTGCAGCGCTGACCTCTCTTGAGGCCGCACCTGGCGAGGGGGCGTACTTGCAGAGCCTCGACTCGCGCAAGTCGGATGAGGAGACGCGGGTGTTGCGTGTGATCGCCGCCATCGATGGGGCGCTTCGGCGCCAGCTTGCTCGCGCCTACACGCACACTTCGAAACAGGTGTTTCCATCGACGAGTTCTTCCATCGATGAGCATGTGCACGCTGCTACTACAGCAGCAGACGAGCACTCTGAAAACGTTTTCGCAGCGCACCGGCCCGCCCTTCTCGAGGCCGCCATCGCCGATGCTACCCGGAGTGTCGAAGCCTTCACAGACCAACTGCTCTCGTATCAGCAGGAGGGCGTGCGGTGGCTGCTGCGTTTGAACGTGGTGGAGCACGTGAACGGCATCCTCGCCGACGACACGGGCCTTGGTAAGACAGCCCAGACAATTGTTTATCTGTCCTGCTACAAGGATCTTGTTGAGGAGATGGTGCAGCGACCACTAGAGGAGCTGCAGCAGCGCCAAGTGTGCTTGTGCCAGCAGACGCTGGGTCTCAAAATGGGGGCGGCGGCAATGGGCGGCAGCGCTGTCGTGAGAGAGGTAGACGGCGTCGAGGTGGTCGATTTGCCGCCTTGGCTCACGTGGTATGCCGAGGTTGCAACTGGAAAACAAAAGAACCTGAGAGAGAGTGAACCGCATCAGCAGCGAAGCGGCAGCGCCGTGAAGTCATCGGCAATAAATTTTCCTCGTGGTGACACTGTCACTCCTGGGAGGCCGCTCGCGGCAATGGCTGAGCGGGCCCCCCTTGCCGCCACACCCGAGCCGACGACAGCTGCGGCGCGCGTGTGCAGCGGCTTCCTAAAAGTCGTGAAGCAAGTGAAGCAGTGGCTATGGCACCTGGAGGAGGGCATAGGCGAGGGGGACGTCGAGACAGCCGGTGGTGAAGGTACCGGTGGTGCGCCGTACTCTCCCTTCGCAGGACACAAGAGGCGAATGGGGGAGAGCGAAGATGATCATGATGAGAATGTGGAGGTGCACACATTGGCGGTTACTGCCGCGCCGCCTGTCAAACGGCGCCGTGGGCGGCCACCCAAGCGCTTGTCGTCGCTGACGCCCACTGGTGCCACTGCGGCGGGGCCGGCCGTGGGTCCTCCAGCTCCGATCGAAGTGTGCAGTGTAGACCTCGAGGGCATGGTCGCATCGCACACGCATTTGCCGACAGTCTCGCTGCCGGTTAACCGTCAGCTGGAGCGGGCGCTTCGTACGTTTCGACCAGTGCTCATCATCGCTCCCCTCTGCACCCTTTCCCACTGGTCTGGCGAGTTCCAGCGCTTCAGTCGGCGCCACGCCGCTGCTGCAGGGTCATTGTGCCCTGACAGCTCCGACGCTGCAGAGCGCTTCACCGTTTACGTGCTGAACGGCTCACCCGCGGAGCGGGAGTCTCGCATGCGCGAGTTCTTTGCTCATGTGGAGCGACTGACACAGCAGTCTCCCACACGCGACGGCGCGTCTTGCGGTCTTTTGTTCACTCTTGCCGGTGGGCCCGCAGCGAAGCCCGCCACCCCTGTTCTGATAATCCCACTTGATATGCTGGCAAAGCCTCTCAGCGGGGCTCTACGGCTTATTCGCCGCGTCAGGTGGCATGTCGTGGTGATCGATGAAGCCCAGCGCGTCAAGTGCACTAGCAGCGCCCTCTTCAAGCAGGTGTGCGAGCTACGCTGTGTGTCACGGCTCGTCTTGACAGGCACACCTTTGCAGAACAATGTGACCGAGTTATTTTCGCTTCTGCGCTTTTTGGCGCCGCACGCGTTGGTTTCGAGTGAGTTGCTCGAGCAGCTGGACAGCGCACTGCTCGCAGCGAGTCGGTCGAGCGCACTGGAGGATCGCGAGCCGCACATCCTCCTGTGTCGTCGTATTCACCGGCTGTTAATGCCCTTCATCTTGCGGCGGGAGAGAGGCATTCTGAAGGCGGCGCTGCCGCCGATCCGTGACTTCGCCGTGCTTTGTCCACTGCTCCCATTGCAGAGGGCGCGGCTAGGGGAGGTGGAGCGGCGTCACCAAGCTGAGATTCTCTCGAGTAACTCACACATCCAGTGCCGCAAGATTTTGCTGCACCCATGCACCACGCAGTCATTCTTCTACGTGGATGAGGAGGTGGTGCGTACGTCAGGGAAGCTGCTCGTGCTGGATTTCATGATGCGTTTTTTGAAGCGCACGCACCACAAATTCCTTGTCTTTTGTAGGTGGACGCTGATGCTAGACGTTGTAGAGACGTTGTGCGGCATGCGCGGCATACCCTACGTTCGGCTAGACGACAGAACCCCCGTCGAGCAGTGGGAGGCGAACATACGGAGTTTTAACAGGTCCATGGCCAGTCCAAAGAACACGGCGGGGGAGTCGGGTGACGGCAGCGCAGTTGTGAAGGGTGGCGCCTCAACTTCTCAATTGCGCCTCCGGAGCTGTCGCCGCGCTAGCACCAACCCCTTCGACGAGTCATCGCCAGAGGTGGATGGGGAGGGAAACGAGGGTGGCCACCTCCCGCTGCCAGCTGCGCCACCGTGCTGCTTCTTGATCAGCAACGGTGCTGGCGGTGCAAGGCTGGATCTACAGGCGGCGGACACCGTCTTTCTGCTGGATGTGGACCACAACTCGCAACGGGACGCACAGGCGCTCTCGTGGGTGTATAGGGTGGGGCAGAAAAAGGAGGTACGCGTTTTTCGCCTCGTCATTGACCACCCCATCGAGCACGGCATCGTCTCCATCCATAAAGCAAAGGGAAAATTAGGGCGGGCGGTGGCGCAGGCTGGCCTGTGCGATCTCCACTCCTCCGTGCACGAGCGCGAAGCGGCGCTGCAGAGCCTTTTTCGGGCTGGCGCACTCTCCCACCTGAATCAGCAGTGGGCTTCGGCGGCCGCGCCGTCTACAGACGACTCACAGGTGGATGGCGACGAAGTGGGGGGGGCCAGTGCAGTGTCAACACCGATGCCATCCTTCCCGTGCATGTCTGTTCTTCAGTGTGCATCGAGGGTGGAGGCCAGCGCCGCCAGTGGCGTGAGGGAGACCAGCGGGGCGTTGCCCAGCCCCAGCCCCGCGCCGAAGCCCGCAATCGAGTCTACGCTGGGAGAAGGCGTCAAGTCAGAGGTTGGGGACGGGGAAAGCGTTGGGCTAGTACACCCAGATCACACAAGGGTCTTTGAGACTCTGAGCGGAGATGCTGATCGGCAGCGTGCACCCTTGCCATTGCCGTCTCCAACTCCGTCGTCATCCTCTTTTTCCTCTCCCCTTTCCATCTCTGCTGATGCGGCAAGGAGTGCGGAGAGCACGAACTCTCCTGCGACTTTCATTGCGCCTCGCCGCCGCCGTTCCCGCCGCCATCTCCACATATCGTTTAAGCTGGACATGGACGGCAGCGAAGAGGGTGACAGCAGAGCCCACTCCTATGACAGTGCGGCGGCCAGCTCTGTCGAAGGTGCGACGGCACCGCTGCTATTCGCTGCCACTCCGCCGCATCCCAGCATGAGAGCGGTGGAGAGGGATGCGGCAAAAAGCGCTGCAGCCGCAGATGCTGAGGCACGTGTGCTGGCGCCAGCCGAGCACCTTCTTGCAATGCGAGAGCGATTGGAGGAAGTGCTGCCGCGACACGATGGTGAGTGGCGTGTGCTCGATGACATGTTTCGCTCAGTGGAAGGCTCGTTGGGGTCGGCGTCTGGGTAGCGGCGTTTTGCGAACTGTGACGCTGGATAGGAATCGATGAGTGCTGGTGCGACGGCTTTAGTAGATACCGGTGAGGGCGGCAAGGCACGCGATTGGTGGCGGAGCTTGCGGCGGTGACGTACGGGATGTTTATTTCTTTTCTTCTTGGCACTGCTGTTGGAGAGCAGCTGGTAGGCGTGCATGTCCACGTTGTGCACCTCTATGGGGGGTGGGTGGCAGCAGCGGTGACAGCAGCAGGACGCACACCAGCACACGGCCGGGGGCGTGTGTCACATTCAGAGCAAAGTAGTGCAGAAGAAATGAAGGAGAACACACACACACACACAGTGATGGAGCGCGCACAGACTGCGTTGTGAGCATCCATGAGCCTATCCTTTCCGCTTTCATGTTAGTTCGTTTCTCCCCCGGGATCGTGCATAGTCCTCTGCAACTCCCCCCCCCCCCCCATCCCCCCTTTCCCACGGGGGCCCAAAGATCTGTCTCTCCTCCCCCGCGTTCCGTATGTAGCAGCGTATAGCGCACCGTCCGCCTCTGCTTCTTTACATCGCTTCACAGATCACCCAACCTATGTTGCATACATACATAGCCGCATTTATTACTTACTTTCTGGGCAGTAGCAAAGTATCCGAACAGCCATGAGCGGTGAGTGGTTGGCTGCATCCACCGATGTCGATGATACACCGCAGAATGACATTGAGGCACGCCCGCCAGCTGGGGCTCTCTGTTGGGATTCACGCTCCTCGCGGTGTCCTCCACACACCCTTGATTCCACTCGCCCCGGAGGAGGGGGCGACGACAACCCTTTCAAAGGGCCCGGTAAAGTCGACATGCACCGTCGCTCCCCTTTGCTACTCACTACACACCGACTGCAGGTGTTCAGCTACGTACTCGCGGAACTCAGCAGCGCCACAACGCTCCTGCCAGATTACACCAAGGCAACCCTGAATCTCTCGCGTCGGCTCATCGGGGCGTGGCAGGCAGTGACGGCAGCCGCGGTTGCGCGAACGCGTTACGAGCACGCGCTGGTCTGGGCAGCGCACCATCAACGGGGGAGTACCGAGAATTCGCCTTCGAACGTTTGGTTGGCACCAAAAAAGGCCACTCAAGGCCACAGGGCTTCACGCACTCCGTCGAGGCGCTCATCGCGAAGGCGACTGCGTGCTCTCAAGAAGCGTAGCAGCTCCGTGGCAGACACCACCACCACAGCTGCATCTTCGTTGCCCCCGTCGGCTGCTGGCGCGCCTTTTGACTCTCAAACTCCTTCACACAAGCGCAGTCGCCTGGCTCGAGAGGAGGCGTCAGCGACTGGCAACTCCAACACCCCTGTGACGGGTCAGAAGGCCGAAGGGCTGCAGCGGCAGCTCAATTCTACCAACGACGTTGACAGACGACCGGCTCTGCCCCATGTTGCCCCTCCCACGTCATGTAGCAAGCGCTTGCGAGCTGGTGCGAGGAGAGCACTGGCGTTGCCGTCAAGTGCTGATGTCTGCCGTCGCGTCCGCCACCGGCACGCTGCCCGGGAGCCCCGTCAGCAGTTTGTGCAACTCATGTTGCAGCACCTATGGTTGGAGGCGCAGGAGGCGGAGGATACGACAGGTCAACATGTCGAGTATCTGCGTAGCCTCATCGTCAATGCCCTCTATCAACAGTATTTGCAGGTCACAGTCGAGTCTAGCTACAATGACTTGGTGCTGTATCGCTGGATCTCGCCGTCGCTGCCAGGGGTCTGCCGTGACGGCACTAGGGCACAGCCGGCGTGGTCTCACCACGGCTGTCGTCAGCACCACTGCAACCCATCCGCGTACCAGGGAAGCGCGTCTCTTCGGCGCGCGCGTCAATATCAAGCTGCAGTGCACGTGGCTGCCGATCTGCTGCGTCTGCGATGTAGGTTGCGCCGTGCGCGTATTATGGCAGGCCCATCCGCTAGCCCCAGGAGGCACGGTCATGATAATGGCGACTTTGGCGCCGTCGTTGATTCACCGTCGATGCGGCATCGCTGCTCGCGGAACCCCTCGGTGCCGCTCTCCAAGGTAGTGGCCCAGGGCGTCATCTCTGCGGAGGATCGTGCTCCACACGCTACCGCTGAGGAGGAATCATCCCCCACCAGAGGAGAAGGGAGGGGTCGGAGGGGTGGCAACAGCGGTGCGGCTCCGCGACGGGCCGCCTCGGATGACGGCAGCCAGCGCCGCTCAGGATTCAGCGACAGCGACGCTTTGGGTGGTGGCACGCTCGTTGTGTCGCTGCCACTGCATTCGTTTATCCGGGCATGCCTGTCCTTTGACCCTACGCATTGCGCGTTCGCTCTCATGTCACGCTGCGTCATGCTTGCCCAGAACGTTCGCAGCAAGGATGAAGGGACGACAGGGTCGCAGTCTGTTGCACCCGGTGAGAACCGGGCTCGGGGAGAGGCGCATGGTAGCTTGAGCGGAGATTCTCAAGGGGTCGCGGTGGGGGTCGAGGGCGGCGATCCGGCCGCGGAGTACTGCGGCCTCTTCTACGTAGTTATTGCCCCTCGCACCGTTGGGGCTTGTGCCTGCACTTCACTATGCTTTGGTAGCCACAAGTTCATCTTCGTACGTTGCCGCGACACCGAGTCACTTCTAAGAGAGACCATGACGAACAGAACGAGTTACGGCCATGGCGCGTGCGAAGGCAGTGAGGCGTCCTCGGTAGCCACTGTAGAGGAGGAGGAGGAGGAGGAGGAGGGGGGCGAAGAGCACGACGCTTACGTGCCACTTTCATCAGCGGAGGCAGTTACACCGGCGTTTGTATTGAAGAGGGGGGATGGCGAAGTTGAGAAGAGCACCGGTCCCGATTCACGGGCGCAGTCCCCCGCTTCAAGCCTCTCAGTGGCTGCGATGATGACCTCAGCCATCAAAGCCCCCCCAAACCGCCTCCACTTCGATAGCCCACTGGCAGCCAAGTCGACTTGTGCGTCGCGAGTTCGCCGGATCAGCGCGCTCACGGCACGCGATGCATGCCGTCTAAAGCGCAAAGTCGGTGAGGACAGTGGCAGCCGTGTGCGTGGTCCTGCTGGCGAAGCGGGGCCATTACACATGGCGCCGTTGGAGACGGCGGTCACGCACCCGATGCCTTCGTCGAATCCCTCGACACTGCCACCCGAGCGCTCTGTGACTCAGCAGACGCCCTCACCACTTGAGAGGTTCTTGTCCGCGCAGACACCCCTGACCCTCAAAGTCGCCGGTTCAATGCACAGAACCAGTGCCACTGCCCCAGGTCGTGTCTCTAGTGCAGCTGCCACGGCGCCAACACCACTGCGATTGGCCAGACAAATGGTGGCGGACCCCCGGAACTGCGCGACCCTGGCCCCAACTGTGTCTTCCCCTTTGCTCTCCGCGCGTGAGGGTTCAGCGACAACGTGTCTCTCTCACACTGCACCGCTTCAAAGGACGTTGCTATTCCCTCCCGCAGGCGGTGCCGTGCCCGATGGAGAACACAAGGACTCTGAAGGTTCTCGTGCCACTGAGTTTCCCCGTGAGCACACTGATTGTAGTTCGCATGTTTTGAATAGCGCTGTGGCGACGTGTCCTACTGCCTTTCCTACACGGTTCATTCCCCAATCGATGGGTTTACCCCGTCAAGTGTCCGCAGCCTTAGTCAACACCACTACCACTTCTCCTTCTTTTGCTCTTGCCTTCCGTGACATCGAGGGAGAAGGGGGGGATGCAACTGCTCTCGATTGTGCCCGCCGTCTGGGGTCGTCTTACGGTCACCCCGCTGGGTACTTGAATTGGTTCACAGACGGCGATGATGATCCGCAGGGAAGGGAGGGGCACGGAGGGGATGTGGCGGGAGACGTCGAAGGTTTGGGCATCACGACGCAGGTTTACGTGGTCATGTACTCGGGCCTGTGCAGCTGCGGGGTAGACGCCATCGCAACGGAAGCGGGCGAGGCTCCCGCCAGTGCGACTGCAGCGTCCACCTTATATACGGCAGCAGCGACACCTGGTTTTCTGAAGCACAGTCATTTGCCACAAGAACAACCTGACACGTCGCGAGGTTGGCCACATACACCGCTGGCAGAAGGCGCACAGGAAGCGTCTCGTCTGTCTTCTGTGCTGTGTGCACCGCACCTGGACTTACCGCTCTCCTACTTGGAGCAGCGCGTGCTGCTGCCGCCTGGTGGTGGACAGGAAAGGCGCGTCGCGCATGGACTCAGTCGCAGCGGAGATCCCTTCGATGACACTCGCACTTTGGGGCTTGAGGCCGGACGTACATGTCCTCGCTCACCGTCGCCATCCACGCGGACCGCTAAGACATTCGATATGCTGCATGATGTATGCGCATGTGATCCAATCCAACGCCTCGACGCTACCGCTGCTGGGAATAAAGTGACTCGTATTGCTCGAGAGGCTGACCTGAAGCCCCTCAAAAAAGCCCCACGGACTCCACCGGATCCCGAAAGTGGCGAGCCCCACGACTTGGCGCCGAAGAGTACTGGCGCCAGGCGGAAAGGCTCATCGACTCGTCACCAGTCACCACAAATGTGTGTTAGCACGGATACATCAACGGTGGAACCGTCGGAGGGCGACATGGCGTTTGCTGCGGAGCTCTATGCACGACTACGTTTCTGGAGTTTGCGCGGGCAGGACCGAAGTGCCTACATTGACCCCTCGTGGACGCGGCAGTCAAGTCAGAGGCGCCCAGAGGAAGAGAAGTGGAGAGCCACACCTGCTTCCCATGACGCCCTTGCGAATGCCTGTGACTTGGGGCGGCGAACTAGGGCTGATCCTCATCGACCACCGGCGTCCCTTCTTGGTATCTCCATAGAGGCCGACGTACCCAGGACCATGAAGCCCGAGATACGCCGTCAATCGCCAGACTCAGGGACGATGAACAAGTCGACATCAGACACAACATCGCCTTCTTCGCTGACTTCTTTTGGCGGTTTATCTGAAGCGACTGGTGCGGTCAATGCTGTATTGCTTCCACTCCGTCTGCTTGACTGCACAGTTGGTACAATCGAGCTCCAGGATGAGGCGGTGCTTTTAGCGCAGAGGACTAATCACGGAATGCGCAAGCGTCGACGTGCCGCTGCATGCGCAGAGCCACGGCAGTCAAAGCGGAGGTCAGCACTAGCGGAGGAGGAGGAGGAGGAGGAGCCCTCGGCAAGGAGCGAGGACGAATTCGACGAGCAAAGTAGAATTTTCTTGCATCTGCCGTCTTCCTCAACGGTGAATACACGGGGAAAAGAATTACTTTTTGAGGCTTTGCGAGAGGCCACCGAGGTGGTCGTGTGTGGCGTACGAGAGAGCCGTGCCCACACCGGTTATCACGACTTGCTTCATCAGCGTTGTCCCTCACCACCACCTTCAACTCCGGTGTCCACCGCGCCGCAGAACAGAGCTGGCGAACTCTTTGTGGAGAATGCGAACAACCGAGGTTACTCCCCGAGCACTGGGACCGCGACAGAGGCTGCCGCGACGCTGACGGCTGGCACACTGCTGAAGTCGGATTGGCTCACGGCTGTGAGTCCCTGGATGGCAGCAGCTGCTGCAGCGACACAGGGGCGCAGCTTCCGTGTCGTAACCGGTACGCTTTCCCGCGACGAGCGAAATCCTTTTGCGTTTGATACGCATCGCCACCTGGGCATGTGCGGCATCGTTCGCTGGTCTCAGGGTGACCTCTCTCACGAAGAAGAAGCTAGAGACTTTGCAATGAACGATCGCGGCGCGGAGGATATGATGAACGTCGAAGTCTCAACAAGCGGCTGTCCGTCCCAGGCTTCGAGGGCCACTACGGGGGGAGCCACGCCCCACTCGGACTCCTTTCATGCTCCTCAACGGTGGATGCCGCAGCTTCCCGACAACGACCACAAGCAGTGGCGCTGTGAGCTCCTCAAGAGCGAGTTCCGATTGGCTCGCTCGCGATGTCTAGACTGCCTCCTCGTTGACCACACCCATGGGCGCCCGATAGGGGCGATTACGCTAGCTCCTTGGACGTCTCCGCAGACATCATTCGATCCACCCTCGGGCGCCGCCTACGGTGATGACGTCATCAGAGCAGACAAGCAGACCTTTACGAGGCGAGATACAGAGCGACAGCGTGCTAACACCGAGGTCGGTGATGTGCCATCTCCACAGGTGGTGGTGCAGCGCACCATCTACGTCGTGGTCGGCTTCACTCACTACATCGCCCCCCTATGGCGGCATCTGCGGGAGGAGAAGGCCGTGCTGGTGGACATGGATCGCACTCTCATCGACAACGTCATCACGATGCGCTCGGCCGCGGAACGGCAGCGCCACCTCCGCCATCTGCATCGGACCGTGACCGTTGCTGAAGGTCTCTCAGGACCTGCAAACCCGTGCTTTCTCTGGCACCGACAGACGGCGTTGTCATCGCCGACCTCAGCGTCCCGTGCCGATGCGTCCTTCGGGCTAGGACGCAACGACGCGCCGCGACTCACGGAGGAGGAGCTTGTCGAGTCGATGGCCAAGGGCGTGAGTGGTGGGCCGGGCGATGGGTTGCCCTGCGGCAGCAAGGGGAGCTGCCGCCGGTGCGCCTACTTTTCTCAGGACGGTTACACTGACATCGTCGAAAACGATGGGGTGCTGCGACCAACCGTCCGAGAAGGGGTACCGCACACCCGTGGCGACCCATGGTGCCACACACAGGCTGCAGCTGAGGTCTCCGCCTTATCCAGTGGTGGCTTGCTGCATCGATTCATGCGGCGCACGGCATCGCAGCGGCAGTCCCTAGGTATCACACATTATGAAGAGTGTGGTGTCGTGAAATACACGGCTGGCTCCTCTCCAGCGTTCCAAAGCGACTCGGTCGCTGAGCCTCCGTCCAAAGGCGGTCGAAACAGGTGTGAGAGTCGCAATACATGGGCGACGTCATCTGAACCCCGCGCCGATGCGGACGCCTGCAAATCGAACTCTGAACAATCGGCGGCCGCTGCTGCTACTGTGGCCTCGGCGCCGTCGGCCCCATGCGTCTCAGAAGTTGTGTACGTACGCCCCGGTGTGCGTCAGTTCCTCTACCGTGTTGCGACCCAATGGAATATTCCATTAGTATTGGTGACCAAATCCACGCGGAGCCGCACAGAGGCCATTCTGCGCCAGGTACTTGACCCGCACGGGGTGCTCTTCCCCGACACACGATCGAACGTGGTGACCGCAGACGAACTTCTGCGTTGGTTTGATGATGAAGCAATGTGCGGTGGTGATCTTGGCGGGTACGAGGGGGCGTCTGGGGGATCGTGCCTCGGCTCCGGCGACTCTAATGGACCCGGGGCAGTGCTCAATCAAACATCGCCCGCATCAAGTACGCTGGATGTGGATTACGCAGGTCTTGGTCTGTCGAGGGCGCCAACCTCGACGCCGGTGAGCGTGGCTAACGCCATCATGCGATGCCGAAAAAATGCACTGAAGGTCGTTCAGCACGCGCTGGACTCAGACGCGATGATGGCGGCTCGTCGCGCGTGGCGGGCTCCGATGTGGTGCGACTTGCCGAACCGTCTTCCAAAGCCGCGCAGCATAGCTGTGCTGGATGACGCCCCGCAGATGTGGGAGGAGGCGGATTGGCGGTGCACAGTCAATGTGGCTCCCTACACACACATCCGTGTTGACCCGCAGGCGTACTTTAGCCGTCGCGGCTACGTCAGCTCCCTGGTGCTCTCCTGCTTGTACGGGTCAAAGTGCCTTGTTTGCAGTGAAGGCGTGCTGCGGATGCCAGAACGACAAGGTGCGAAGACATCCCTAGTTTCTTCCTCTCCCCACACGCCGGAGGCCGCGTTGAGTATCCGTGCGTGTTCCAGACTTGAAGCATATCGCTGGCCGCACTGCGTGTGTGTCTGCCCGCCAGATCACCTGCGCGACGTGGCCGGTGCGGTTGAGGATGTGCCGTTTGGTTACAGCGATGCCAGTCACACCACCACCACCGCCGCCACGGGTATGTCTGCTGGTGTGCATGCAATGCTGAAGGCCCTGCTATGGCGCATGTCCAGCCAAGTCGCGGTGGGCAGCTCTGCACCACCTCTGCTGTTGCAGGGCAACGATGACTCTGTCGCTACAGAGGTGACAGAGCAGGTGATGGCAATCGATGGCTGGGTTGGGCCCAGTCTCCGACGCCGGCGCCCGCGTCACGGAGGCGACCTCGATGTGGCCATTGCACGCGTTCGCAAAGAAGGAGGTTCAAGCCTCCGCGCTACTGCAGGTATCGAAGGTCGGGGCGAGGCGATCCCCCCTGCCTTGGTGACGACATCTGCTGGATCGAGCCGCGTTGGACAGGGTATGCTGCTGCGACTTGTCGACACTGTCGGCGCAGATGGCACTACGCCTACATCGTCCCCCCCGCTTCCGTTGCTCGCCGGTGTGGAGGGTCATACCGCCGCGCTTGCCTCGGCCTCAGAGCAGTCCTTCTCGTCACCAGTGCCTTCTCTGTACAGCGTGCGTTCTCCGTCGTCGTCCGCCACTGTCTCTTCATTCTCTTCGTTGCAATCCGCATGGGACTCCGCCCCTGGTAACGCGACGACGGACACGACCGCCGATCTCGACAGCGACACGCCGAGTCTCATGGTCACAGAAGCGTCGATGCCGCCCACACCAAAAGCCTTCCGCACTCGCCCCGACGCGTCGCTCGAGAGTGTGGCTCTGGTGGGTTGTGCGGAGGTGGAGGATGCCGATCAGCACGAATGGCGCATCGACGCCGGTAACTCATTTGCCAACGCAATGGTTGGTCGCAGAGATGAGGCGGCAGTGGAAGGATCTGTCGTGCAGGGTCTCACGACGGCTACGCCATTGCAACCCCCACCCGCTACGGAGAGCCTCGCTCCAGGCCGACTAGCAGGGAGGATGTGATTCCGTTGGAGGTGTAGGTGGCCCTGTCGGCGCCACAACGGCTCTGCGCACAGGGTGGCCACCAGCTTGTTGTACTGATGATGTAGGCGGGGTACAACATGCCAGAGCGTCAGTGGACTCGGCCTCACCATCCTGCCGACTCTGTTGAAGTCTTTTGCTCGAGTAGTAGCGTCGTAGCTGTGCCTGTGGAGGAGGTCGCGCGAGTCACCTCTGCGACGCTGACACACACACACACAAAGAGGGTAGTGGCTGTTTTTTTTTTTCGAACAGCCCCGCCAGGTGTGTGCGAAGCGGAACTGGAGCGACCGCGACGGCGGCACTTTGATGTGTCGCGTGACGCTGTGAAAGATGCCACTCCGCTTTGACAGGGGACGAAGCGGATGCATGAAACACCAACCCTAACCCCCCCTTCTCCCCTTGCCCAACTGTACGGTTACCCTTCTTTGTGAGCTTTTGTTGGCATGCATGCATGCATTCCTCTTGCGGGCTCACTGCAGCGCACTCATTCGCTCTCTTGACTTGCTGCACTCCCCTAAAAAAAATGCGCTCTGTGTGCCAGCACTGCCTGCGCACATCTCTGAACCCCGCAAGCTCATTCAGGGCAGAGCAACGCCCGGTAAAGGCGAGGAAAAGGGAGGGAGGGGGTGGGAGGGGAGGGGAAGAAAAGAAAACAGGAGTAAGGGACGCCAAAAGAAAAAAGCGAGCGTCGACCCACTGCGGTTTGCGGTGCACGCGCGGAGTTGCCCCGAGGTTGCTTCCGCTGGCTTTGCCTCGCGAGTGATAAAGGTGCGGAGAAAAACAAGGTGGCGGCCGGGCAGGGACGCTGCGACATGCCGAACCGCCCTGTTGCCAAACCGATTTCACGGCTCCTTTTTTTTTGTTCCGTTCTCCTCCCCCACTCGCGCTACCAAAAGCGATGCCGCCTGTGGGGTGTCCGTTCCCCTCCAGTGAGTGGGCGGAGGATGCCGAGCGGAGACTCTTCGTGCGGGGGGGGGGACTCCCCTTCTCTCTGCGTTTGTGTGTGTGTGTGTGAAAACTTTGCATTGTTCGAGTCGCCAAGGCATTACATGGGCATTTGTCGTCAGCCCGCCCCCTTCCGCACTCATTGTCGACTACTCCCTTCCTCTTCCCCTTATCCTCGAGGATCCCCCCCCCCCCAACGGCTGTATCCGTGCTTATGAGGTCTGCAGGAAAAAAAAGGGGGCGCGCTTCTCAGGCGTACATTTTGGGTCGCCCATCGAAGGTGGCCGAGAACTCGTCTTCAAATTTTTTTTTTAAATTGGCGACCAGCACTGTTTTCATCTCCTTTCTTTCGATCAATGCGGCAGCGCCTTGTGCAATTCTCCACGGTGGCAGCCGCGTCTGCCGTGATTGGCGGGGCATCGACGTCGATGGGTCCCTCATCTGGTGCTTCCTCTTTCATGATGAGGCGCTGCTGCTCTGGTTCCTTCCTCAACACGCCGGTTCGCCTCGCCATGAATCTCCACGCGAGTGATATGTCCACCCCGGACAGAGCAACTGTGAACTCTGCCAACAAGAAGGAGTTCAAGACAGCGCTGTGCAACGAGCTGGTGAACAAGATCCTAGCGCAGGGGTACTACCCCATGTCTCAGTTCATCAAGGACTGCCTGACGCATCCCCAGTACGGCTACTACGCGGCAAAGCAAAACGTCATAGGCAATGAGAAGGCGGACTTCATCACCGCGGCGGAGATTCCGTTCTTTGGGGATGTCCTAGCCGCGTGGCTGATGGACGCTTGGCAGAAGATGGGGACACCGCGGGTGTTGCACCTCGTGGAGATGGGGCCGGGTCGCGGCACGTTGATGAAGACCATGCTGAAGCAGATACAGTATTCGAATCCGCACCTATTACACTTTTTACAGATACACCTCATCGAGGTCGGCGCGGCGCGCCGCGAGGAGCAGAAGCAAGCTCTGGCGGAGTTCCAAACAGCGCAGGGCAAGATCAAGTGGTGGATGGACCTTCAGTCACTACCCTTTTCACTCGAACCGACCGTGTTCATTGCAAACGAGTACTTTGATGCGCTGCCAGTGGCCCAGTTCCGCTACACAGAGCGCGGGTGGGTTGAGACGTGCGTGGACGTGGATACCGACCCTGGCACGGAGTCGCACTTTCGCCTTGTCCACGCTCCGTCCGGGTCCATGTCCGCTTATCTCATACCTGACGAGATACGCACCAAGGGGAAGATCGGCGACTGCATCGAGGTCAACACAGTGGGGATGCAGACGATGGAGATACTCATGAAAAAGATGGTGGATTGCCAGAGAGCTGCGTGCCTGCTGATCGACTACGGTAAGGATGACCACATGCACAGCACTCTACGTGGGATCCGCGGACACCGCTTTGTTGACCCGTTGCTGTCGCCCGGCGAGGTGGATCTCTCGTCTTGGGTGAGCTTCCGGCAGCTTCGGTGGGCGCTGGAGCGACTGGAGGTGGCGCGGCGGCACCTCAAGTGGTTTCCAGTGATGACGCAGCGCGACTTTTTGTTGGAGAACGGCATTGACATTCGGCTAGCACACGTGATCAAAGACGAGGAGACGAAAAGCGCTATGAAAGTGCTGCAGAACTACCGGCGTTTGATGGACAAGGGAGAGATGGGGGAGAGCTACAAGGTGTTCGCACTCCAGACTCGAAACTTCGCGAACGTGTCCCCCTTTTTCACCGAGATGCCGTTGCCGCCGCTGCCTCAAGGCCGTGGCCGGTAGACCGAAACACGCAGATGAGCGCCCTTTTCATGGAGGTGTGCCCATGTGTGCCTTGCCAGGTAGGAGGGAGGGGGGGGGGGGGAGATTTATCTTGGGCTTATACTTGCCGTACGAAGTTCACTTTGCACCCGTGCTGCGCACCGCTCTCGGAAGAGAGTGTTGGGAGGATGATGCTACGGTGGGGTGTGGGTGTGTGGAAGCTCTTGCACATGAAGGCTTTCTGTAGACACAACTCGTAGTCTGCGGTCTCGTGTGTGTGTGGGGGGGGAGGGGGGGATCCAATAGCGTGTTTTCGTTTGTGCGTGTCGTTGTCCGAGTTTAAAGCCTTGTTGTGCGGCTGAGCGAGCGCGGTATGGGTCAGAGAAAGTCACGAGCAAGGAAATGCCGGTGTTGATGGCCATGATAGGGGGAGGGGGGGGGCGCGCTTGCTCTCACCTCTCAGTGCAACGCGCATATCCTTTTGCAACAGCTCCTCTTTTGGCATTCCGAATGCATTCATGTTGCTGTGTGATTCTAGGCCTGATGGCTTCTCTTAGTACTACACCAAAAACTCTCGAAATTTTCTTCAAAGAGCCTCTTGAAGGGAAACAGCCTCCTTTCTATTTCCATTTATATTGACCCCATCTATCTGCCGATGCTTGGGTGACCGACCGACCCCCCCCTTTTTTTTTTTCGTGTGTGATGTGGTGCATCATTGGCCAATCACACCCTTTACTCTTCTTCTTCACTACACTATCGTCCGTCTTACACAATTGTTGCATCACCACTCTGAGCCATGCCGTCACTAACCCCCCCACACACACACACACATATATATATATACATGCTTTCACACAAGTGTGTGTGTGTGTGTGTGTGTGTGTCTCCCCGTGTGGTGCACAATCTCAAAAGAAGTTGTGCATACATGTATATATATATATATATATATATATACATACATACACGCAAGCGATGGGTTGGCGAGATTCGCAGCACTTTACGGGTACAACTTATTACTACTGCTGACTGCTGCAACCCCCCCCCTCTCCCTCTCCCTCCCTTCTCCCCCCCTCTCCCTCTCCCGCCTTTTACTCCCGGTCCGTTATTGTTGTAGAGAGGACACTGCTGCTAACCCGTTTTGCTTTACATATCGCAACTTTCATGGAATGCGTATTTTTCGCTCCTTCCTCAAAATATAATTTTTTTTTGTCGTACGCCTCTCCTTCTTTTCTTCAACATGAGCGCTACTTCGATGGCCTCTCAAGTTCAGCAGCGCGCTCCTGTCTACACCCCGTGCGACACTCACGCCGAGCGGCTCGCGGCCGCGGACGATGCCGCTGCTGCTCGATGGAAGACCTCCACGAATCGGACGTGGTATCCACATTATCACCTTGCACCGTACGCGGGGTGGATGAACGATCCAACGGGGCTGGTGTACTTCTGCGACCGTTATCATGTTTTCTACCAGTATCATCCGTACAGTGCCGAATGGGGGGCGATGCACTGGGGCCACCTGACGAGCAAGGATCTTGTTCACTGGCAGCATGAGAGGACCGCATTGGCGCCTGGGGACGCCTGTGATCGCGACGGTTGCTTCTCTGGAACCGCCGTGACCCACAAGGACAAGTTGTATATCTTTTACACAGGGCACTTTGTGGTTGATTCGCCGACACCAAGTAACCCAGAGGCTATCTTTGAGCAACAGTGCGTCGCCGTCAGCAGCGACGGTGTGAACTTCGAGAAATTGGGAGCCGTTGTGCGCCCGCCACCGGGGTACATGCACTTTCGCGACCCGAAGGTGTGGCACCAGGATGGACGGTGGTGGATGGTGTGCGGTGCCCGCGACGCGTCCAAGGATCTTGGCCAGCTGCTGCTCTTCAGCACAGAAGACCTGCTTCATTGGGACGACAAGAACTGGCAAGTGTTGGGAATGACAGAGGACAAGAACGTGTTCATGTGGGAGTGTCCCGACTACTTCACATTTGGGGGCCGCGAGGACTTGAAAGCGCTGCTTTACTGTCCTCAAGGAAAAAAGGCATCCGCATACAACTATCGCAATCGTTTCCAGAGCGGATCCACCCTCGGGCAGTGGATGCCTGGTCAGCAGTGGGCGGTGCATCGAGGGTTCCGTGAGCTTGACCGCGGCCACGACTTCTACGCTGCACAGACATTCCTCGCTGCCGATGGACAAAGGCGATTTGTGCTGGCGTGGTTCAATATGTGGGAGAGCCCGATGCCGACGCGCGAACACGGCTGGAGCGGCTGCCTGACGTTGCCGCGGGAGCTCCACTACAATGAAACGACAGGAGAGCTCTGCATGCTGCCTGCACGCGAGCTGGTCGGTCTGCGCGCGTCCGAGCCAACGATTTTGTGTTCCTTTGTTGTGCAAAGCAATAGCAATGCGCAACTCCTCGAGGACTGCGGTGCGTACGAGCTCGAGATCGCCTTCAACGCACAGACAAGCACAGCGGAGAAGTATGGGCTCTGGCTGGGCTCGGGGGCGGAGCTGTACGTGGACGCGCAGTCGAAGCGGTTGGTGCTGAACCGCCACTACCCGCATCACATGCTGAGCGGGTATCGCTCGTGTGAGATGCCGACGAGTGTGCTGCTGCAGCTTCACGTGTTCATCGACCGCTCGTCGATTGAGGTGTTTGTGAACGATGGAGAGGCCACCTTCTCCTCCCGTATTTTCCCTGACGAGGGGGATCGGGCATTGCGCGTCTTTTCGGTGAACGGGACTGCGGACATGACGGGTGGCAGCATGTGGAAGCTGAAGGCGACGGTTAGTCACTGAGCACTGTCGCCTTGCGCGTATGCGCGTGTGCGCGCGCCGATGTCGGTGTGGGCGCTCGACGTTGGTGGCAAAATGTGGGACGCCCCTGTCCGCCTGGCGCCATTTTTGTTTTTTCCCTCGCATTTGTTTTTGTGTTTGTCTATTCGCCTCTCTGCATGGTTTGCTTACCGTGAAATAGAGAGAAGGGAGAGTATTCGTTGCTCAGCGGACTACTCCCCCCCCCTCCCTCCCCCCTCCTCCCCCCCTCCCTAGACTCCTCCGCCCGGGTACACATACCGCAGGTGTACGAGTGGATGCATGGAGCCACGGGTGTGAGTATGTTATTTGCTCTGTGGCTGTGAATTTTTTTCTTCTTTTCCTCCTTTTTATCCTTTTTTTGTTTTTGGTTTTTTTCCCCTTTTATTTTGTCGGGTTTTTTGCTCTTCGCTCTGCGCTGATGTCGGCCATGTTTTGTGCGTGACAGAGTCAAGTGACTCAGGCGTAGCGAGGTCCGAGCGGATATACTGCTGCTGATGTCAGCGGTCTAGCTTTGTGTGGCGTTGGGCATGTCTGTGCTGTTTCAACGATAGGCACACCCTCCGCATGACTCGAGCGTGTCTCATTTAGCTCTCGCTGGCCTACCCGTAGGAGGGGGGGGGCGCCCGATCTACCCCGAGTGGTGCACCACGTTGTGGGCGGCATTGGGGGTCGATGTGTGAGGACGACCTGCGAAGCGTGTGTGCATGTCTATGGGTCGACTGTGAGGCAGAGACCGAGCCCAGATAACTGAGCCTGCGTTGCTGTCGATCTGCATCTACTCATTGCTGCTGTGCACCACGCGATTGGGACTGCGCGACGGAAGCGCGCGCGCAGGGTGAGGGTGTGTGCGAGGGGAGAGTGTAACTGTTTTCACGCGTCGTTGCACGGTAGACGCATTGACGGAAAGAGAATCTGTACGGGGTCTGGCCTGTCTCGCCGCTGCTAACTTTTGATCATGGGAGGCATCTCTCCCGAGTGCCCTTTTCTGTGTGTGTGCGGGGTTTGCTCAACACCTGCCTACTGCCACGTTTGATGTCCTGCCTCCCTGGGCGGACAAGCTACAGGCGCAGTAGATCGGTGTGTACGCGGTCCCCATTTTTTTTTCGACATTGGCTGCGTCTCTCACTCACTCACCCTCTTTATCTTCCCCCAACCCGACCCAAATCTCTGTTTATCCGCCTTTTTTTTCCAAGCATCCAAACGCGCAAACAGAGAACATTCCCTCCAACACCCATCACAAGGGGGGAAAAAGCAGTGCCCACTCCCCTCCTCTTCCTCTTTCTCCCAGACACAACGCACCCCCGACTTTTTCTCCTCCTCTGTTTCCACTTTGATGCGCTTCCTGGGTCTTTCCGGTTGGCATTCAGAGCATCCTTCTCGTCCACTTCGCTCTCTCAGTGACTATCTCTACATAGCCTGTTACCCCTTTGAGGGATATCTACACTCTCTCTCCGGTGGCAGGACTCCCCAGCCAGGTGTGTCCCCTTACCCCCTCCTTTCCCCCCGTCTCATACGTAAACGTGCGTCAGAACCCTACATTTTTTTCCCCCACTTCCCACGCCTGTTGTATTCTCATCTACTTTCAATCCACCCCCCTCCCCACACACTCTCCTCTGATCGTCCGTGCCTGTGGACAAGTGTGTGTCTTCTTCATCCCTCCTCACCCTCCTGAGCATTCATCTCTTTTTGGTTTACTCGCTCGTTTCTTCATATATTGTACCCTGTGCTCTTGTTGTTGGTGCTGGTCTTTCCCCTCTTTTTTTTTTTTTTTTTCTCCTCCTTCCGTTATTCATCGGTGAGCTCTTTTTTTTTTTAGTCCCCCCCTTCTTTTTTCCCCCGTTAAGTTGTACCAACCAAACGCACAGGAGATCCTCTATTCATCTCTTCCTCCTCACTCTCATCGTTCTCCTTCGTCCTCCTCTCTTTCTCTTTCTCTCTCTCTCGTTCTTGTTGTTTGTTTTGCTTGGTTTTACCCCCCCCCCTTCCCCACTCTCCAATTCACGAAAAAGAAACTAAATCTCTGTCATTGCAACAAAAAACAAAAACAAAAACAAAAAACAGAAAAAGAGCACCCCGAGGGAACACACGCGTATTCACACGCGTATTCACATATATTTATTTGTAAACGTATACATTCAGAAGCAAACCCTTTAAAAGTGTTCGCATTGAAGCGAACATTTTTTTTCTTTTTTGAACGCACTATCCGCTGTTGTGTACCCCCCCGTATTCGAGTCCCCCCATAGGAGAGAACACTTTTTTTTGTGTGTTCCTATTCCTTCCTTTTTTTTTTCTTTAAACACTCCTCGTGCGCTACTCTTGACGTCGACCTCGTGTTCGTCGTCTGCTGGCGGTTGCCCTTCGCCCCCCCCTCCTCCACTGCTCCTCTCTCTCGTTTAGCACCGCTGTTTTTCTTCCTCTCTCGAAGAAATCTTCAGGGCGAAACCCTATTCCTCAAACCCTCATCCCCTACACCCCAAAGACTCCTGGGGGGGTGGGGTATATGTGGTTTCAAGTTGTGTATATACAACACATATATTACACACTTTTATGGTGCGGTCTTCTTTGAAAATAAAATTTATTTTCACTGCTCATTTGTTTGGTTGGTATTATTTTTCTAGTGTTTCTTTTATTTTATTCCTTCGCTCCCCCCTCCTCCCCCCCCCCCCCCCCCCACGCACGCACACACACACGCACACACGCCTTCTCGCAGTCTTTTCACTCTGTGTGAGTGGCGGTCTTTTCTGTGAGTTTGCTTCGGTGACCGGAGACATTCTCAAGTCAGAGACAACTGTGCAGGTTGGTTCGCATCGTTGCCGAGAAGTCAGTCAAGAGAGCATCTTGCCCGTCTCCATTTCTGGTGCCGATTCTATATTGTCATTTGCCATGCAAGCAGGTGCAGCCCTCACGCCGGGCTCCACCACCGGCAGCGGCGGCATCGCGCTCGTGGAGCAGGAGGCATTACACAAGGAGCGCCTGGAGGTGGCCAATCACGCTGTGCAGAAGGCATGGAGAGTTCTCAACAAAAGTTGGTACCCGGACTACCACATGGCCCCCTCTGCCGGCTGGATGGGCGTGCCCGGTGGTCTCTGTCAGCACAGCGGCTTATATCACGTTTTCTACCAACACAACCCTTTTAGCGAGAGCTGGGGGGCGATGCACTGGGGCCACCTGGCGAGCAATGATCTTGTTCACTGGCAGCACCAGCCCATCGCCCTCGCTCCTGGAGAGCCTTTCGACCTCGATGGCTGCTTCTCCGGCTCAGCAGTGAGTCATGATAACAAGTTGTATATCTTTTACACAGGGCATGTGTGGCTTCCCGACAGTGCGAGCGCCGGCGGCAGAGGCAACCGCGACGCCTTTGGCGGGGGGTCATCTTTTCATCAGCAACAGTGCGTCGCCGTCAGCAGCGACGGTGTGAACTTCGAGAAATTGGGAGCCGTTGTGCGCCCGCCACCGGGGTACATGCACTTTCGCGACCCGAAGGTGTGGCACCAGGATGGACGGTGGTGGATGGTGTGCGGTGCCCGCGACGCGTCCAAGGATCTTGGCCAGCTGCTGCTCTTCAGCACAGAGGACCTGCTTCATTGGGACGACAAGAACTGGCAAGTGTGGGGAATGACAGAGGACAAGAACGTGTTCATGTGGGAGTGCCCCGATTTATTTCAGTTAGACCAGGTGGGCGTGCTGGTGTACTCACCTCAGGGGATGCGAGGGTCTGGCTACGCCAACCGAAATCGGTTTCAAAGTGGCTATCTGTTGGGTTCATGGAATACATCACAAGTGACGAGACCGCTAGCGCCGGTGGGGGCCGAGCCAGGGAAGGACACTGCTGACGGATGCCGAGCCATTGATAGCTTCAGCTTGTTGACTTTCTTCGATGTGTCGAAGCGCTTCCGTGAGCTTGACCGCGGCCACGACTTCTACGCACCGCAGACGCTGTCCTCCGTGAAGAGGCGGCGACTGATCATTGGCTGGATGGACATGTGGGAGAGCCCGATGCCGACGCGCGAACACGGCTGGAGCGGCTGCCTGACGTTGCCGCGAGAGCTGATCTTGGACCCGTTCACAGGGAATCTACGCATGGTGCCGCCCAAGGAGCTCCAGCAGCTACGGTGCGCGCAGGCTAAAGTACCCCAACAGCGCCTTTCCAGTGGCACGGATGTGCTCCTTGTTGAAAACTGCGGTGCGTACGAGCTCGAGATCGCCTTCAACGCACAGACAAGCACAGCGGAGAAGTATGGGCTCTGGCTGGGCTCGGGGGCGGAGCTGTACGTGGACGCGCAGTCGAAGCGGTTGGTGCTGAACCGCCACTACCCGCATCACATGCTGAGCGGGTATCGCTCGTGTGAGATGCCGACGAGTGTGCTGCTGCAGCTTCACGTGTTCATCGACCGCTCGTCGATTGAGGTGTTTGTGAACGATGGAGAGGCCACCTTCTCCTCCCGTATTTTCCCTGACGAGGGGGATCGGGCATTGCGCGTCTTTTCGGTGAACGGGACTGCGGACATGACGGGTGGCAGCATGTGGAAGCTGAAGGCGACGGTTAGTCACTGAGCACTGTCGCCTTGCGCGTATGCGCGTGTGCGCGCGCCGATGTCGGTGTGGGCGCTCGACGTTGGTGGCAAAATGTGGGACGCCCCTGTCCGCCTGGCGCCATTTTTGTTTTTTCCCTCGCATTTGTTTTTGTGTTTGTCTATTCGCCTCTCTGCATGGTTTGCTTACCGTGAAATAGAGAGAAGGGAGAGTATTCGTTGCTCAGCGGACTACTCCCCCTCCCTCCCCCTCCCTCCCTCCCCCTTCCTCCCCCTTCCTCCCCCCCTCCCTCGACTCCTCCGCCCGGGTACACATACCGCAGGTGTACGAGTGGATGCATGGAGCCACGGGTGTGAGTATGTTATTTGCTCTGTGGCTGTGAATTTTTTTCTTCTTTTCCTCCTTTTTATCCTTTTCCTCCTTTCCCCTTTTTTTTTTGGGTTTTTTTCCCCTTTTATTTTGTCGGGTTTTTTGCTCTTCGCTCTGCGCTGATGTCGGCCATGTTTTGTGCGTGACAGAGTCAAGTGACTCAGGCGTAGCGAGGTCTGAGCGGATATACTGCTGCTGATGTCAGCGGTCTAGCTTTGTGTGGCGTTGGGCATGTCTGTGCTGTTTCAACGATAGGCACACCCTCCGCATGACTCGAGCGTGTCTCATTTAGCTCTCGCTGGCCTACCCGTAGGAGGGGGGGGCGCCCGATCTACCCCGAGTGGTGCACCACGTTGTGGGCGGCATTGGGGGTCGATGTGTGAGGACGACCTGCGAAGCGTGTGTGCATGTCTATGGGTCGACTGTGAGGCAGAGACCGAGCCCAGATAACTGAGCCTGCGTTGCTGTCGATCTGCATCTACCCATTGCTGCTGTGCACCACGCGATTGGGACTGCGCGGCCAAGGGCTGTCTTGTGTCTTTTTTAACTGTGCGTAGTGGTTTGAACTACTCCTATCGTATTTGGAGTGTATAGGGCCCACTACCGGCGACTTTTTTTTAAATTGTCGGGCGTCACTTCGCTGGTGCTTAATTTTTTGTTTCCCCGCACCCATCGTTGGGGGTCCATGATGGCTTGTCTTGTGACGATTTTTTTTTTTTGCCGCTCTTTAATTCCTTCTGTTTCACACGCGGCACCCTCCACGGGTACCCTTAACAGTCCCCCTTTTTCACGATCGCTCTTTTCCAATGCACTCCTTCTCTGTTTTTTTTTTTAAACGGATCGGCATCCTATTAAGAGCCGTATATATATATATATATATATGTGTGTGTGTGTGTGCATCAGAACTTTATGCTTTTTTGGCTGTGTTGTGTTTGTAGTCCTACACGAGTGTGACTCCTACCCTCCCTGAAGAGCTGGGGTTGTCAGTAAGAAGAGGTTGTAGACGGGAGTACGAGCGGCTTGGTGCGTCCAGTATGCAGTCTAGCGATTGTCGTATCTCTTCTGTTTCTTGCCCCGTGTGTGTGTGTGTGTGTGTGCAGTGAGAAGCGGAGGAACCGGGGGGGGCGCAATGGGTCGCGGGGGGGGGGGGAGAGGGGTGCACTGTTGGGCTGTTGGTTTTCCATATATATATATTATAATATTTTTTGGTCTCCGTAGTGGACGGTGCTCGCGACAGAGTTGCTTTTCAAGGTTTACGTTGAGCTTCTCTTGTCCTGATCGCTGGCATCGGACTCCTTCGCTTTTTTTTTGTTCCCCTTTTTTTTTCTCGCCCCCTTCCACCATCCGCACCGACACATAAACTTTTATCCCTTCCGTGTGCGTCTTTCTGCTCCTTTTTTGTCCTGATATGTTTTTTTGTGTTTGACATTTTTGTCAAAGTTGTCCGGTCTCTCTTTTTTTTGTGTTGTTCTGTTTGCTGACGTGTCGCGTGGGCTGTCCATCGTCTCACTCCCTGGTTTCCCTGTGCAGGTACATGTGCACCCAAAGATAACGAGATGTGTGTGTGTGTGTGTGTCATTAACTCATTTCTTTTTTTCACTCCTCCTCTCCCCCCTTGCGTCCGCTTAGCAGTGTTCACCCTCTCCCCGTTTCTCGGTTAGGATGTCAAATCCCCTGCTGTCGATGCGCGTGTGCCTCGCTTTCCCTTCGCGCTGCGCCTATCTATAGGTATCTCCACACACTTACACACACACATATATGTCTGTGTGTGTGTGCATGCGTGTGGTTCTCTATAGTGTGAGTTCCTCCCTAAATAATGCCTGCGTGTAGTTGGATGCGTCGATCCCAGCCTCGCGAGCCGGCTCTCTCGGCGCTGTGTCTTATCCTGTGCTTTCTGTGTCTGAGGATCATGGCACTCCTCTCACGTGTTTGATGTCTTCCTCTCGCCATCTCGCACGCCAGCAAGTGCGCGCCCGTTAGCGGGCGAGGGCTCTAACTTGCCAGCGAGAGCTACATGGAGCGCACCTCTGGACAATCTCAACCATCTCGGAGAGTAGTAGTCGTAGCAGCACATGGCCCGAGTGGGTATGTTCTTCAATGGTGTTGATACGGTCGTGGGTAATGGAATAAGTGCATGTGTCTCCTCGTGCCCTTTTTTTTTCCCGAGAAGGGGGAGGGGGAGGCCATGCGGTGTAGTGAATGTACCGCATCAAAAAGCCCGTGAAGTCCACCACACACAGCGAGTTCAAACAAAAGTACGCGTTTTTACTTCCCTGGCGGAGCGCACTCCACACTCTCATCCATTGAAGATTTACAGAAAGAGGAGAAGCAAACAAACAAAGGGAGCGTCAAAGCTGCGTGGTTACGGATGTCACCGTTTCCTTTTTTTTGTGTATCAATCTGAATAAGCGGAATGACCCCGTGTTCGAAGCGGAGTCTTATTTGAGGGACTGTGATCGAGTAAACCTCTAAACCTATTACTCCAAGCATGTGGCGTGTCTCCCTCTCGCTGCTCATGTGCCGGTGTCAGGGAACCGACACTCCCAAAACCGGATGTCTACCCCCCCCCTCCTCCCCCTCCCCCTATCTTGTCGCCCCTTTCTCTCACACTCCCACCCCATTCTCACACGGAGTCAAGCGGCTCTGAGTCGTCACGTAAGATCAGGGGGATTATTTATGCACACAGAGCCCCCCCTTTTTTTTTCTCCGGTTGAGCGTGACGCTTTCTCGGTAGCATGACACTTTGATCACTAGGGAAAAAACAATTTCTCATGGGTCCCGGTTTGTATTCCTTTTTCTTGCTTCGGTTCTCTTCCCCCCCCCCCCCCCCCCCCCCCCCCCGCACGACCACAGCGTGCCCTTGTGTGTGTTCAAGACTAGACAAGGCTTTTATCGGACAGCGGCAATAAAGGGAGGGGTAAGAACTGGAGAGGTACACCGCGCAGCTCTCAATTCCATTTTTTCTCTTCTCACACGACCAACTTTTTTTTGTTTTTTGAGAGGGGGGCTCTCTTTCTCTCTCGCTTCTGTGTTCATCCCCACGGTGCTTGTGTGTTTAGTTCATAAGTCTAAAACACCTCGCCCTCCCTCACCGTCTTCCCTCTCCTTGACCGACATATATATAAGTATATAAATATATATATCTTCACACACACACACACACACAGGCACATCCAACGCCGTATTTAGGCGCTTTATCCCTTGTCCAGACAATGATGCGTGCGTTGACATTGAAGGGCTTCGGTGGGGTTGACATGATGGCCATCAGCGAGGTGCCCAAGGCGGTTGTAAGCAAGGGGACCGATGTGCTCATCAAGGTCATGACAGCTGGTGTGAATCGGGCTGACGTGTCGCAACGGCGTGGTGATTATGCGCTGCCCGAAGGCGCGAACGAACTTCTCGGACTCGAGGTGGCGGGTGTCGTGGAGCAGGTCGGATCGAGCGCCAAACAAAAGATCAAGGAGGGTGACCAAGTGATGGCGCTGCTATCCGGTGGCGGTTACGCGGACTACGCCGTGGCGCACATGGGTTGTGTGATGCCGATACCTCAGGGCTATTCGTTTAGTGAGGCAGCCGCCATCCCCGAAACGTTCATCACTGCGTGGCAAATTCTTAATCGCCATGGGAAGGTGAAGCCGGGGCAAAAAGTGCTCATTCATGCCGGTGCCAGCGGTGTGGGCTGCGCGTCAGCGCAGATCACCGAGAAGTACTTCAAAGCGACCGCTATTACAACCTCGTCGCAGGAGAAGGTAGATGTTTGCAAGTCGTACGCAAGCGTGGCTCTGAGTCGCACCCGCGATGAGCTCGGCTGGGCGTTCGCACCGAAACTGAAGCGCATCTTTGGCGAAGAGAGCGTGAATGTAATTGTTGACCCGGTCTTTGGCGGCACGTATCTCACTGAGAATACACAGGTGCTCGCGCATGATGGTCATCTCATCGTTATTTCTTTTATGGGCGGGGCGCTGGTGGAGATGAACGCGCTGCCGCTGTTTCGGGAAAGGGCGCAGATCACCTTTTCCAAGCTGCGCTGCCGCAGTGACCATTACAAGGCAGAGCTTGTCACCACCTTTGAGCAGGAGATTATGCCATACATCAACGAGCGCATCATCTCTCCAATTGTGCACCGCACCTTTCCGCTGGAGGAGGCGGCAGCCGCGCACACATTTGTAGAGGAAAACCGCGGCTACGGCAAAGTGGTCTTGACTCTTTGCGAACCACCCAAACCGAGTTTGTAGCGCGTGGGGTCCGGGGGTATGGAGAGCGCCTCGTCCCACGGGAAGCAAAGATTTGATTCAGGGGAGGGGTCATGTTTTTTTTTTTCCCCTCCATCCACCTGCGTTGGATGAGAAGAGAGAGAGGGGGGCATATGGGAGATGTTTCGCTCGGTATTGCATCCCTTCACACCCCTTTTTCAATCCCTCGTTGGTGATTGGTGGTGGTGGTGGTGGGGCGGGCCTCCGCATATGTCTGTTTGTCTCCTGCTCATATTGTTTTGATATATTTTGTCTTCGCCCTCCCCCCCGTGCCTCTTGTGCGTGCACCCCGGTGTAGACTTTGTGCGTGGAGTATTTTTGAACTCCCCCCTCCCCCCGCTCGCTTCTCTGTTTTTTTTTTTGGCGTCTTCCATTTGTTGCTCACTTTCTCTTTTACCTTGGGTCTTTCGGAGAGCACTTCTCGGGTGTTACAAAAGAAAGAGGAAAGGGAAAGGGTGGGGGAGGGGCGCCGCGAACACATCGAAAGAATGCAACACGTTGAATGCGTCTGCCTCTCTTCATCTATCTTTATATATCTACGTTGATGTGGATATATCCACTACTAGACGAATGTTCTGAAACTTCGTGTGTTGATGTGGGATACGTGTGTGCGTGTGTGATATCTTCTGACGCGATCCACGTTGGTGAGGGAGAAAAGCGAAATGCCCTCCCCCCCTCCCTCCCTCCCTCCCTCCACTCCTCCACACACGCACACAACCAACAGCAACAAACGACACCGCATGTGTATATAAAAAAAAAGACACAGTGCACACCCCCAAAGAAGCCTCTGCGGAGAGCCATCGGCATACAAGAGTAGAAGTCTTGAGGTGAACATAATTTCTTTGACGACAGGGGGCAGAGCCCCCCTATCTCAGGGTCACCCAGAGAAGGTGGTGGTGGTGTCCAATGTGCTTCGCTCATCTACATTTGATCGGCTCTGCGTTACAGAGATGTGTGTATGTGTTTACTGTATGGTTAAATAGATGGCAACCATAGGCACGCGTGAGGCCCCCCCCCTCCCCCATCATTCGTTTTCAAATCTTTTCTTTCCGTTCCTTTGCTCATCTTCTCTTCCCAAAGGGACTCATCACCCCCCTCCCCCCTTCCCCCTTTTCGATGCTCTAGCACAGAGTCTGTCAGTCAACTGTCTATTTGCCCGAACTCGTTATCACGGGCTACTCACTTGGCTCACACCTTCGCTCTAGTTGTGCGTGCAACTCTTTGCGTCCAATGAACACGGGGACTAGAGCCCTCATCGTCACACAGGCAGCCGCGTCCTGGTCACCACCAGCACTGTCTCCGGCTGTGGTGTTTGCTGTGACACTGCTATCATATTCTGGACAGCGAAGCTGTGGTGCGGCACCACGATTAGCAGGCGTGCAGTGCCGACGTGCACAGTACGACACTGGTTGCAAGCGTTGCCCGGGTCATGTTGCACCGTTAGGCTCAAGGGGTTGCCCTGCTATTTGCTCCGGACTGCTGCACGTCACGCGTCTCTGCTACGAGCGCAACGTCGTACGCAACACCCTCGCTGATACGCCGTCTGGGTACATACAAGACCCTCGTGCGCATCCCGCAACGATGCCGCGCTATGAAGGCCTCAGTCGCATCGGGGCCGCTACACTGGAGGCGATCGAGCGCGAGCGGGAGCTGCTTGAACGTGAGGAGCTCGCGTACACGGGCTACACAACACTGCGCATTCAGGAGTTGAAACACACAGTCATGCGCAAGACAAGCACCACGGCAGAGTTGGAGCTCGCGGCAGACGCGCTTCGGGAGGAGCTCGCTGCCCTTTGCCCGTTAACCGGCCAGGAGGTTGAGAAGCCGTTGAGCAAAGAGCGGTTACTGCTCTTGAAGTGGCAGCAGCGCCAGCAGCGCCTGCAGGATCGTGAGAGCGCTTTCCAGGTCAACTCACCGAGCACCCCCGCCTTCCGCGTGGTTCCACAGGTGGACGGCACCGAAGTGATTGAGCGGCCGGGTCGTGACACGCCACTGGAATTTGTGCACGAGACAGACGACGCGTACCTGTCGCAAGCCGTGGAGGCGGAGGAGTTGTTACCTGAGGGAATCATTCGTGAGAAGACACTCATCACCGCCGCCGACGTGAACCACGTGCGGTACCTCCTGGGCCTTACGTATCGCCGACTGAAAAGGTGTGATGAGGCGGAGAAGATTTTCTACGAAATATTAGCTGACGATATCACAAACGTGGACGCCGTTGAGTCGCTGCTGGAGTTGGACACTGGCATGGAAGGATGGGTGCCGCGGATACGCTTGCTGCTGAACTACCTGGATGAGGAGTACACCAAGGCCGTGGCGGAGGGTAGGTTACAATCAGCCTCGGTATCGAACGGGGTACCGGTGATAGGCTCCTATCACACCGAGGAGCCTCGAGCTGCACCGGGTCGAGACGCTGTGGATACATCGATGTCTCGGTCGCAGAAACGATCATCCTCGCAGTCCTCGCTTGTGTCTCCCACGGACGCCGTGGTGGCGGAGGTGGGCACAGATGTCGCCTGCACGCCGACCCCAGAGTACAAGGCCCTACCCACCCTCGCCCCGGTGGAGGTAGCGCTATCCCTCTTATCTGACCTCATCGTCGAGGCGGCCGCACAGAAGATCTCGACCGACGGCGAGGGCGCAGCGTCGAGGTTCTTCATCGAGGCGCTGGGTCCCATTGTCAGTGCCATCGGCCGCGACTACGCATGTGCTCTTCTCGAAGCGCTCTTCCGCGCCATCGATGAGCAGCACTTCTTCACGCGTTTTGATTCTGTCGACATGTCTCCGGCGGCGCGAAGCTTCGCACTCTCTCTCGTGATCGCCTTCCTGAAGGCGTTGATGGCGCGCCGTATCCATGAAATGCTGCCCGAGCCCACCCGCTTCCATTTCTTTACGCTCGTGAAGCTGCACACTGCACTTCGCAGCGCTGGCCGCGTGCATGAGAGCTACAGAATATGCGAGCAGATGATGCAGCTCTATCGAGCCAATTCGCTGGTCCACCGCGCTCGCATGAATACCGCGCCGAGCGCGACTCTGGGGCCATCGCCACTGCCAGCGATCTCGTTATTGCAGTCGTCGCCGTATGGCGGGTGTAGTAGCGCGCTCGCTGCATCTGAAGCGAAGGACATCGCCACCGCTCCAACCGAGGTGGAGGCGCAGAAGGCCACTGATAAGGGCTGCTCGTCGCCAGTCCAGGCAGCCAACACAAACCATGAGCCTACTCCGGCCCCCGAGGGTCTTCCCAAGGAGGCGCTGTCGACAAAGAGCCGGCAGCCTGGCGGGCCGACAGGCATTCTTGACGATCAGGACTCCAACTACCGCGAGGCCTTTTTCCAATACGTGAGTGACCGCGCGCGCGACTCGCCAGCACTCGGGCGGCGTCTGTGCATGGAGGCCATGGCCGAATTCCCCCAATGCGCAGCGCCCTGGGAGACACTGGCATTGATTATGCATAAGGAGGACCCGAAGCGGAATCTCGGTGACGCCATTATTGCCGCCCGCCGCGCGATGGAGCTGGAGCCGTTCAACGTGAAGGTCATTGTGACACTCGCAAGCTTTTACAAGGCTTCACATCGATACGAGTTGTACGACCGCATGATGGATCGCTACCGACTCATGTTGTACATGGTAGAGGAGGGGGCGAGCGAGGCTGACATGGTTGCCACGGCTGCGGAGATTGCGGCTCTGGACGAACAGACACCGGGGGCGCAGGATCTGGTCGAGGAGACGGGGCGCACCATGAAGGAGTTTCTTGAGCGCATGGAGCAGGCGCTGACCTATTCCATGCCTATCGATAAGGAACCGCGCCCGTTTCGGGACGGACCAATCCGTTTTATAGCGCAGCAGCCGGACATGCGGCCGCCTGAGGTGGAGCCGCATGACAAAGAGCTTCTGCGACAGCTGCAGATAGTGGAGTCGCGACAGCAGCGCCAAGGGGAAGCCGCTGTTGACGAGAACAGCAAGGTCTTGTGTCCCTTTCCAACGCCGCAGCACCCGCGAGAGGGATAGAGGAGGAGGGGGGGGGAGAAAGAGAGAGGAAAAAAAGTGTGTGTCTCGATGTGGTAGTAGAAGAAGAAGCGTTTTCGGTGAATGCCTGGAGGGGAGACCCCCTTTTTTTTGTGTGAATTAGCGTGACGCGTACTCGCGTCTACTACGTTATCACCACGCCGACGACGTAGTAGACGAGTCCTCGTCAAAAACACAACAGCATAAAATTTACTTTTCACTGAGAGACGCATAGGTAGAAGGAGGGTGGTGTGTGAGTGTGTGTGTGTGTGTATGGCGGTTGGGGGGGGGGGAAGGGGAGAGAAAGAGAGAGAGGTGGCAGTAACGGTAGCACCATTCTCCCATACCACCATTTCCTGAGGGCAAAGGGGTTAGCCGGGAGGTGGTGTCGCAAGCGGGACTTGGCGCCCTTGCGTGTACTTTTGGTAGGACACCCCCCGGCTTCTCTTTCCTCCCCTTTACCCCCTTGTTATGTTTATGCTGTGGTGTGCGTGTGGGTGCTTGCACTGTTACACAGCACAACATTGTGAGGGGGGAGGGGGCGGGCCAGGATTCAATGCTGTATACACGATCTGTGTGTGGCGTCTTCCCAGTGTGTTTACATTTCTGACTCATCATTCCTCCCCCCCCCCCTCTCTCTCCCTCCATCCTGTGCTGCACCTCTTTTCATCCCCGAAACATATGTATACACACATCCATGTGTCCTTGCTTGTTTTCTGCTCCCCCCCCCCCCGAATGATGTCGTGGGTTTGGTTTTGTGTGCGTGTGTTCTCCCTCCCTCCCCCGCCGCTATTTTTCGTCACACAAACGCCCCCAAAACAACGCGCGCACCACTACAGCACATACGAGGGGGGGGTTCACGAGTGGCCCCTTCCCCCTCCCTCCCCCGACTGCGTTCCACAGCTGTGAACTGTTGAAAAAAAAATACTTCTTAGACATTTTCTCTCGACAGCTACACGTGTATGTGTGTGTGTGCATGTGTGTTTATATTAAAAAGGCCCGGCTCACACATTCGCCAACACGCCTAACGCATCGCTCTACTTTTAAAACTTTACTTTGAATGTGCATTTTCTTAAACAATCTGTTTTGTTTGTTTGTGTCTGTGTGTGTTCTTCGTTTTTAAATTTCAATAACTATTTTTCTTTTTGTAGAATTTCGATTCTTCTCTTTTTTTTTTTTTGCCCCCCTCCTCATCCCCCGTCCGTCCCCCCCTTGGTACGGAAAAGACGAGAGACTTCTGGGCGAAAGCCCTCCCCTCCCCTCCCCTCCCTTCCCCTCCCTTCCCTCCCTTCCCCTCCCTCCCCTCCCTTCCCCTCCCTTCCCCTCCCTTCCCTCCCCTCCCTCCCTTCCCCTCCCTCCCTTCCCCTCCCTTCCCCTCCCTTCCCCTCCCTTCCCCTCCCCTCCCCTCCCTTCCCCTCCCTTCCCTTCCCCTCCCCTCCCTTCTCCCCTGAGCGCCCTCCGTATTGTGCAGACCACCACTGGGCAGTTTTTCTGCGATCTCTGTCTCCCACAAAATATTGCTGGTCGCGTCCGTTTTATTTTTTTATTTATACCTTATTTTTCCCCTTTGTGTAGTTTTTCCTTTTTCGGATAACTCCCGTCGATCTGTCCGCGCCCCGATACTGAAAAAAAAAAGGATCGGCTTCTACTAGAGAAAGGCGGCTTTGAGGACAGGCCACTTGAGCACCGGCGAGCGCTGTCCCCAACCTCACATGATGTTTCGCCAGAGACTTATCGAAATAGACAGCTTCAACGTTGTCGACCGGACGGAGGCAGGCGGCGGTGTGCCCCTCATTGCCGCCGTGGCGGTGTGATGTTGTAGAGGATGGGGGGGGGAGGGGAGGAGGGAGGGGAGATGACGGGCGCCCTCGCAGGAAAGAGGGCCACGCCCAATTCTGCTTCTTTCCTGTTTCGGTCTAGTGCCGGCACTGGCTAAAAAAGGGCACTGCCACATTACTCGGAGTGCAAGGACTTGGCGAGCAGCGCTGGCATTCATCGCCAACGGCACCAGCATCCGCCCTCACCACGATCTCAGGCGCACCTCTAGTTCTAGCGAGCACCACAGGGAGCAGACGGGTGTGTGCCGCCGCTGGTGGTTGTTGATACCGGTGCGTACCGTTTTGACGATGCCAATGAAGGGCCCTCGACCTCTGAGATTCGCCCACAGGGAGGGAGAGGGGCACATGTGTGTGTGTGTGTGGTGTTTTGCTCTATCCGTGCGACGGCTGGGACGTACGTCTTCTCCACATCTCCGTGTTGGCGGCCCTTCCGCAGCCGCATCTGTGGACGCCGTGCGGTGACGAGAGACCTGAAGTGCGGTCGCTTCGTCAACGACGGCGCCAGGCAACGCTCGCTCTGCCGCCACGGACGGTGTGACAGCTGCGATGCTACAGAGCATGGGGCCTCAGAAACACGTTGGCCACCACCGCCGCTTCTACAAGACGCCTACACGTATACCCACAGAACGCCAACCACCCTTTTGGTTTTGCTGTACCCCGGCGCGGCGCGGGGACGGCGGCGCCGGTGCCCACTATTCGCGGTGGTCTTGCTGCCTTGCCGCAGGCAGCGGCGACGGCGGATCGGCACGTTATTGAGCGCGCCATCAATGATGCCCCACATCCTCTAATATGCGGGGCCGGCAGCTACCCTTCGGCGCTTGCGCAGGTTGCTTACAGGCGAGGTGTCGCCGCTGAGACGGGTCTTGTGACCCTGCGCAGATGCGGCATGGACCGCTGAGCGGTCTCTACGATCGTGTGCGAGGGGGAGCGGAGGAGGTAATCGTGGAGCAGGAGAAAGGCGGCGGCGGTGGTGGTGGTGGTGGTGGTGGGGGATCCACTCTGACGCACACAACGCGACTGCGTGTTAGGGGCTTGCGCCCCCATGAGCTGTACGACCCCATATCGGGGCTGACGCGGCGGCTGAATGAAGGTGCCGGCTGTGTATCTGAGGTCCGTGATGGCGACCGAAGCTGCCCGGAATTATTTCCGCCTCGCTCCTTCCCATGCGTGAACCAGCGGCATTGACAGGTGAGTTATCACTGCAACGACGATGATTCTTCCATCTCGATCATTGCGCCTGGTGACTCGGCCCCCCCCCCCCCCTCCCCTCGACGACGACGGGGCAGGTCAAAAATGGGGTGTTTGCTTGGGCTGACACGTTGAGTGGACTTGCCCAGATACGTAGAGAGCGGGCTGACTGCGCTGTCAGCACAGCTTCACTCCACTCGCAGCGTAACCGGACTGGCTCTTCATCTAGATGAGCGAAATCTGTGTTGGGCGGAGCATGCGCTTCTCCACACAGGTTCCGTGCGCAGGCTGAACCGCGGGCAGGGCTGACTGACGTGAAAGACACCCGGCGTGGTGCGCCATGGGCGGGCGCGCATGTGAGGGCGTATGTGCGAAGACCGAGGTGACGCACAATCATGAGTATGGCCCCGTTGACCTGGGCTACTCAGATGCTGGCAGCGACAACAGCGACGGTGGGGCAAGACCATTGGCCGCAGTTGCAGGCTCAAATCTACGAAGTCGTGTGTGTGTGTGTGTGTGTGTGTGAAGGGGAGGGGAGTAGGATTTTAGTCTGAGCTCGCACCGCCGCACCACGCCCGACATTTACCTCATGCCATCGCGCATAATCCTTACTCCGCAACTCCGGCTATGACTGCTGGGGGTGAATAGGGTTCTTGTAGGGATAACACCACCGTCCCATTGCTTGCATATGGGGGAGGAGCACGAACGGTTTGCCGGACTTTCAAGTGCACACCCAGAGGTGACCTTCGCCGATGCTGGAGATGATACGGGACCACGGCGCTCAGGCCACAATGACCACTGTCTTAATCGGATGCCTAGCGTTCACCTTGCAAAGAGGCCATCAGTGATGTATTTTGACCAGGGCGAGATCCCTTGCCTCGGCACTCGCATCTTCCGTATCAGCGTGGGTGCAACCACAATGACGGGGCGAGGTTATTCCTTCCCCCCCTGCTGCTCACACCTCTTCTGGAGGAGGTAGACGTGCGCTTACGCTTTCATGGGCCACCCACTACGGCCTACATGTGGCTGTGGAGCGTATTGGACCACGAGAGGCTTCTTGAGGTTGCCGACTTGAGATGAGATGAGAAGGGCGGCAGACGATACTGTGGGAGCTGGTGCGCATAATACGGGTCAGCTCAACCAGATGGCGCGGTGTCTGCTGCCACCTGAAAGGGGGAGGGGGGGAGGATAAACGAAGGGCATGAGGCTGTTGGCGGCTACGACCGAAGAGCCCCATTCGAATTCCCCCCTCCACTGTGTGTTCGTCTTTCTTTGCTCTTTGAAGGTTACGCGATGATTCTCTTCTCGCAAAAACTGGGATATGTGTCGCCCCCCCCCCCCCCACACACACACGTTGTGCTTTTTTAAACATAATACATCACTGACGCTCGCTTTGCGTTTTTTTCGTGTGCCCGCTGTAAAGGGCACAGCCTATTCTCACTGCGTCGAACGAACGGATCCAAAGAATGTCTTCCCCTCAAAAAAAAAAAGACAGAAGGAATCTTCATGAAGCTGGGGCATAATTTTCTTGTCGAACTATGGATGCGGGCTCTACACGCCCTTTTCATCTTCTCTGTGTATGCTGTATGGCGCCGGCAATCCGGCAGGCATGTGCGCTGGTTGTTCTACCGTTACCCCCCCTCCCCCTCCCCCCTCCACATCTCTTCCCCTCACCCCACCACCACCACCACCACCATTATCAATATCAGAGCCAGCGGCAAAGTTTAATCTGAAAACATATTTTCTCTCCCCCGCAAAATCTCCTTCCCCTCTTCTTCCTCCGGGCAGACAGCGCATGACACACACACACACACACACACGTTCTTGTTACCCCCGTTAAAAGCAAACAAACAAGGATTGAAAGAAAGGGAAACGAATAAAGCCGGAACTGAACATCATGAACATGTGTTCACGAAATAGTCGGTGCTGGGCGGTGCAGTGGCTGCTTCTCACGTTACTTTTTATGCTTCTGTGCTTGGGTAGTACTTGTGTAAATGCTGCCATCATCAAGACACATGCGTGGCTTAACCAACCGGCAGCAATATGGGCAACCATTACAGAAAATGAGCAGACGGCTGCTGCCGCGCAGTTGGCGTTGAAGAGTGACTTATCGGCTGCTGTTCACAGTATTGACAACGCAGCGACGACCGAGGTAACTGCACTGGCTCCGTACTCTACTCCGGGAGCCGGCCTGGCCTACGGCGCCAACGTGGAGTTCACTGTGACATCGGACGCACTGACGGAGGCAGATATACTCGCGGCGGTGCGCAAAGCCTCCCTGCCCAGCACGAGTTTAATCTTCTTTCCTAAAAGTGATTTCCCCGGATCCGTCAGTGTACTGGCGGCCGATGAGCCGTCGAGCATGACCTCCGTCGGACCTGCGGTACTGCCAGTGACAGGGTCGACGTTTTTCTGGAGCTTGATACTCACGCAGCTTGAGCAGGTAGGAGGAGCATTAGGCACAAATGCTTTGGCGGCTTCACTAGAGGCCGACATGCAATCGACTGTGGGCTCCACACTGACGCAGTTCCTTCTCCTTGTGGACATGTCGACCTACATCGTGAACGCGTCGAGCGTATATTTCCCATACTCAATGTGGGCCTTCCCTGGCACTGTGGTAACACCGACCACCTCATCTGCCATCCAGGCACTCGTGATGGGCTCGACGCTGGGCGAATTCAACAGGCTCATTCATGCGGTGCCAACACTGATCCCCACTATGTCCGACTACAAAGATATCTTCCCAACCCCTGCGGTGCCATGGACACCATTGCCTGGAAACCCCTTCGACCCCACCAGCCCTGTGGAAGTTCCTGTGAATCCGGTACTGCTTAACCTTACGGGCGATTACTTTCTCCTCTTCAGCGGCGAGGTGGAGCGGTGGGGCTCATTGTGGGAAGCACGTCGCGATGCCGTGTCAGCGTCGATTGAGAAGGCCATTCAAGCGATGCCGAGCGGCATGGAAAGCACGATCACCGCCAAAGTTCTTTCCGCCAAGACCGTGCCGAGCGACTCGACAAAAGTGGGCGGGCTGGAGGTAGTGTGCCAGGTTACACAGGGCGTCTTGACTTCCTCGGCGCACCTGCGGACCCCTGAGGAGTCGGCTGCAATGCTCTTACATGCTGACTACAGCGCCACGCAATCTCTTTACGACTCGACTGCTGGTGGGGTCATAACGCCCCCGGCGCAACCGGACGTGTCGATATTACAGTCGAGTGTGTTGGAAGCAACTCCCGGATCGATCGCCTCTACAAGGGTGGACTACGACTTCAGCTTTACTTTTACTGGGGAGGTAATCGGGGTTGTAGCCATGTCTTCCGCTATCGTCGGTGTGTCCCTTATCATAGGCATCGTTGCGTGCTCCTTCAGCTGCTGCTGCCCACAGCACGTCCCGACCGGCAGCAGAAAAAAGCGGTATGCGTCGTCGCGCAAGAGTAGTGACGAGAGTTACGCGGTGGAGGAGAACGCCATGAAAGTCAGGAACGTCTTGTCATATCCTGATAGTCAGGTGCACTCTGCAGATGACCAAGGGAGGGGCCGAAGTACAATGCCCGACGATGTCGCTTAACGAGACATCATGGTCAGGAATGCGAACCTTTCTCGGGCTGCGTAACTGGCCTTGCAGCCCTGGGATGGCCGCAGCGCGCTGAGCACAGGGGTGTAACCGGCCGCAGCGCGGGGACCCTCGTAGGTCGGTGTGAGACCCCCCCCCCCCCATCCTCTGTTTCACTCAGCCGCCGCATGCACACCTACACACGCACCTTCCTCCCTTCCCCTTTTTTATATTTTGTCTTCCCCCCCCTCCCCCCCCCCCTCACTCTTTTTTTCATCCACCGCATCCCTTACTTGACAGCTTCCCGTTACAAGGCAATCCCGTATGTGCAATATCAAATTTCTATATACTTTTTATTATTTTTGAGGGGGAGGGGGAGGATGGAGGTTCGTCTGTGCTGATACTCTATTTTCTATTGGAATGTCTTTTTTGCCCTTCCCTCCCATTCCTCTCATTCCTCATCACCCTGGAAAACAGTTCACTTCCCCTTTCCTTTCTTTTTTCTACTTCTTTTTCTTTTACTTCCCGACTCTCCGCTCTTTTTTTTTTGTTTTCATTGTGTGTGTGTGTGTGCGTGCATGTTTCACACACACGTCGATGAGCTCAACTGCGAGTCGTCTCGTTACTTCTTTGTGCTTCCTCTTTTCGTCTTTTATGCGTGTGAGCTGTTTTTTGATCTCGTGTTTCCCACTGTATTTGTTTCACCTATTGTATATCTTTGTTGTTTTCTCTTTCGGGGGGGGATCTCGATAACAGCCACAACAAAAAATGGTCGTCGTCTTTCTGTGTATCTGAGCGTGTGGTTTATTGTATTAGAGTTCCTTTTGAGAGAGTCCATGTGTTCCGCGCGGTCTTTTAAGTTTGTTTCTCTGCCATGAGGCGGTCATGGTGCATTTTACGTTTTAGTATTTTTTTTTGTGCACCCTCTCCTCTCTTTTTTTTTCCCCTCCAAGTGCGCTACGACTCCTCTCCGCGTTTGTTATCACGTCTCCGCAGTTCACCCCCCTCTTTCCCTCCCCCTCTCTCCCTCTCTCTCCCCCTCTTTCCCTCCCTCTCTCCCCTATTTCCCCTTCTTTCCCCCCCTCTCTCCCCTATTTCCCCTTCTTTCCCTCCCTCTCCCCCCTATTTCCCCTTCTTTCCCTCCCTCTCTCCCCCTCTTTCCCTCCCTCTCTCCCCCTCTTTCCCTCCCTCTCCCTTTTTTAGGTCAAGGCGGAAAAACATTTTTTTTTGTGTACATGTATATATTTTGTCACAACGTCTTCAAAAAAAACAGAGATGATTGAAAATCGAAGCGTTGATGTTCTTTTTTTTCCTTTGTTGTCTCGTATCAAATGTATGTGCTCTGGCGTTTGGCACGCGCTTTCGATCTTGTGTGTGTGTGTAGGTGTGTGGGGAGGTGGGGGGGGAGGGGGGCACATTGATCGCCTCTCCCCTCCCTCTTTTTCGCTTCTAAGGAAACCAGCGCAGCCCTCACCCCCGTTCCGTTGACGATACTTATTCTCTTTTTTGCCGTCGTTATTTCGTGGAGTCGGGCACGGACGGCGTAGGGGGAGCCCGAAGCGACTCCTCACTGGTGACCTTGGCGTTTCACGTGCCTTGGTGGCTGACGCCGGAGGGACACCTAACTCCCCCCATCCCCATCCTCCCCATCCCCCCCCCCTCCTCAGCATGGTTCTAAAATCCATATGATGGGGAGGGAGGGCGGGCGGGCAGGCGGGTCTCTCAGTGACTCAAGCGTATTCCTTTCGACCCTCAGTGTCTATGGATGGGGGTGCTGGTGCCAACTCGAGAGAGGCGCTCTGTGGCCGTCACCGTAAAAAGAAAGGCTGTGGGGGGTGGCCTTTCGAGCCAGAGTGTGCATATGATTTTAAAAAATATTGACCGTACTCTGAGGACTGCGTCGGCTTTGCTACAACATGTATCTAATATTGCGTCGCGTCCATCGACCAGTTTGTGTGACAAGGCCTTGTGCTCAAGAGTCTGGTGCTGTCGTGCAAATTATGTGTAGGAGGAGAGAAGAGGGGGGGGTGGGAGGACCATGCAGTACTCCCAACAATGCTTGTGTAACTCTCTTGTTGTTTCTGTTGTTACAGGCACGGGGAGGCTCGATTTCATATTTTCTGATACGCTTTCTTCTTTCTCTTTGGCTCTCTGTGGCTGAATGGCTTATGTGCTGGCTGTAAAGCAAACAACGAAAAAGATGGCTTGATGCCGTGCCTCCCCTCGCTTGCCATGTCCCGTCTCTTAAGCGCCAACCACCCCCCGTCTCTTATATCTACGACACTTGTCTAAGTGACTTGTCAGTATATTGCCACCTTCCGATCTCTCCAGCGCAGCTGTCTGGTTCACCAGTATCACCGCACTTGTATGTGGTGTTGGAACACTCACCAGACCAAGAGCGAGTCGCCAATGTTGGACCTGAGACATGAGCGGGGAGGGGGGAATCGGCTGGCTGACAATGTGGCACCGAGGACAAGAGGAGGAAAGGTGTGCCAAACCGCATCCTCTGTCGCAAAAAAAAATATATATGTATATGTATTCCAACTCAGGAAGCGTTTTTTTTTTCACTCTCCCCTTCTCTCCCCTTCTCTCCCCCCAAAAAAAAATGGAAAAACACCATGGGTGTTGTATGTCAGGGCCTCTCAAATAAACAAATACACATCCACCCACCCACACGCAGGCTAGCTCAGGTTTCTGCTTCTCGAATGGGTTGCGCTCTTCTTTCCCTCCCTCCCCTCGAGAAGTTTTTTTTTTTTGCCTTTCATCCCCCTTACAGACAAGGGTGTGAGGAAGAAAAAAGAAAACTTGAACCAAAACAACCAAAAACAAAACCGGACCCCCCCACCTCCCTCCCTCCCCCCCCCTCCCCCCCCTCCGGTTCCTGGTGTACTTGTACATGTGTGGCTACCACTGGATGGGCTGCAAGCGTTGATTCCACTCCCCAAGTCCCCCTCTCTTCTATCCTCATACGTGGCAGTTGACGACGATGCTCATCGCTGACCGCTACCTGAGATGTTCTACGGCCCCGTATATCTGCCACAATCGCCCTCAGGCCTCCCATGCCACATTGCCTTGCAATCATTGGGGGGCTCACATCTGTGTCTGGCCCTTGTGATGTATCTGATGTTCTACTCTCACCCATTTCTTTGCTTCCTCCTTTTATTTCTTCCCCCCCCCCCCCCCCAATTCTCATATTCATTTTCTGTGCGCGCGCTCTTTGCGCCACGCCTCGCCCTGGCCCGGCCCGGCGGATTCTCTTTGTGCGCTTCTCTTCACCCCCCCCCCCCCTTCTGTCTGTCTGTGACAGCCGCATGCACGTGCCTTGAAGGTAAGAAGCCGCATCTCTTACACCCCCCAAAAAAAAACGTTTGTGGGCAGAGGAGGAGGGGAGAGAGGTAGTACACCCACCCCCTTCCTGAGACCGTAAAAAAAGATGTTCGCTATGTTTACATTCAAGCAACTTTATTTGCCCAGGGTGTTGCTGCTGCTGCTGCTGCTGCCACTACTTGTATTGCCACTGTTTGCCCAGGTGTTTCCTTCACCCAGATCCCTAGGCGCCACGTATGCCTACGCTCATCCATCGACGCAGGCCGTGTCGGCCGTGAGCGGCTCGACGTTATTTTGGCAGACTCTGTTAATGGCCAAGGATTTGCATTCAGTTACAGAGTTTGGCATCATGCGATTCTTCGAGGCTGATCTGCAGAATGCTGCTGGTCCGTATGTGAAGGTGAACGTCAAGAATCTCACGGTCAATGCATCCGCACTGTTTATTTGGTATGATTACGACGTCTTCTCGGGTGAAAAGATGACACCGATGCAGATGGAACGCAGGTTAATGGGCTCCCATTTGTCGATATCAGAGGCGGCGGTGGCGGCTCTCATCGCGAAGACTCCATTGAGTGAGGTGAGGCAACTGCTGCCTACTACTGTCACGTTGATCAGGCCGCTTGTGTACGACCCAAATGCCCCGAACTTGACCCAAATAGTCGTCAGCGAAAGTGTAATGTATTCTGTGCGCATGCTGCTTACCGGCGAGCCAGCGAGCTGGGCCATCGTTCTGGAGCAGAGCAGTGCAGAATTGTTTGACGCGATTGAGCAAGCGATCGGGGCTCTGACTGATTCGCGTCGCCTCATCTGCACGCCGATCGTCAAATCCGCGACGGTGGTTCCGGCGGATCCGAAAAGGAGAACCATCGGCGACGGCAGTGGCGGTCTCCTCGTGAGCATTGTAGCGCAGTGCGGCGGCACAAAAGCCATGACTGGCCGCTTCCTTGACACGGTTGAGTATGCCAGTTGGCTTCTCTCTATCAACACAACTAACATCACAGCTGTGTTCCAGAACAGTTCGAGCTCACTGTCGACAGTGCGTGTCGCCACGACGACAGCTGGTGGCTCAGTCAAAACTTTTAGCTGCAACAGCCTGTGCAGGGGTGTAGCGGCCTTGGGCTTTTTTTCATTAGGCCTGATTTTGGTTGTCGTTGTCACGACAGCTCTCTTCTATTTTGTGCACTTTGTGCCGCCTGGGCCAGTTCAAGCTGAACTCCCCCAAAAGTCCCCCAAATGACACTTTCTAACCTGAAGCGCCGCTGACACACCCCAGACTGTTAGGGGGTGGGGTGGGGTGGGGTGGGGGCAGGAGGGGAAAGCAGGAGGGGAAAGCAGGAGGGGAAAGCAGGAGGGGAAAGCAGGAGGGGAAAGCAGGAGGCTCCTCCCCCCCCCCCTCCCCCCCTCCTCCCCCACAAGCACCACCATCTTCACCAGAGCTCTCTTAGCAGTTTGCGAGTCTACAAGGGCCTTTCCCTCGCCCCCTTCTTTGCTCTACCCCTCCCTCCAAAATACATTCCCTGTAGCCCTCCCTCACGTCCTCAGCCGCGCGTGCAAAGTTGCTCTTGGACTCTCCCAATCTCTCTCGCTTTCTCACTTTGGGGGTGGCGCTTGCGCGGGGGGTCTAACCGTAGTTTCTCGACTAAGAAAGATGGCGCGTACTGAGGTCTTGTGCAGTTCAGGCCCAAACGAAGTAGAGAGGAGGAGAGGGGAGTATTGTGGAGATGCGGGCTGACGGGGAGGGGGGAGGTAGACATGGGCAGGAGAAGGCCATGGTGGTGCTTGAAGGCAACGGTTGTGTACTCGCGGCAGAGGGGAGCTAAGGGCAGCTTCATTTTCTCTTTTTAATAATACGCTTCTCGCACGGTACTGCGCTTCCCTTGTTTCTCTTTGGTGTGAGATATAGGCCTTTTTTCTCCTTTCAAAATATCTTCTTTTTTTTTTGTGCATGGGTGAGTGGATGGGTCGTTGATGCGTGTCTGTGCTGTTCCGCTTTACTCCCCCCCCTCCCCCCTTCCCCCCTTCACGAGTGGGTGAAGTAAACTCGTTTGTTTTGCTGAGCGTCATTTCTCTTCCTCTTCAATTTTTTGTGTTTCCCGTTTTTTTTTTCTTCTGTGCTTCTTTAGGCTCTGTTCTCGGACATCTTGCCTTTTGCTTCTCTTTTCCCGTTTTTTTTTTGTTTCGTGCCTCTGTTCCATCTCCGCCCGCCCCCCTCCCCCTGCAATCATTGGAGAGGGACGAAGAGAGGACGTTCTCTTCGAGCTTCATCACGCCGCCAGTGCGGTCAAATTTGAAAGCTGACCATCATATACACGCATGCTGGCAAACATTTCTGCGGACACCGTCATTTATATATTTTGGTAGACAACACACGTATAATGTGTTTGCCTTTCCATTCAGTATACATATATACACATATATACACATATATACACACATATACACACATATATACACACATATATACACACATTGACAGGCGAGCCCCCTCGCGGGGAAAGGGGCAGTGTGGGAATCACAAACAAATGCGTGGGAAAATAAAAAAGGATGTTTGTGAATTCATCCTCTGTGCCCTGACTGTCTCTTGCTCACTCTTTTTTTTTCGTTTTCTTCATTTTTTTTTTTTGATGACAACATTGGGTTGTGTGTGTGTGTGTATCTTTTTTTTTGATTGTATCAGCGCGCTGCTTCTCCCTCTCTCGGTGTATGTTTGTGTGTGTGTGTGTGTGTTTGTGTTTGTGTTTTCTTTGAAACTTTGATGTGCGAGTTTGTCGTTATCCTCCCCCTGCCGTGATCTCTTTTTCTTCCGGAGCAGATGGTCAGTACTACTCTCGTCAATAAGGGTGACACATCGAAACCCCACGCACCTACGCAGAGGCTTGCATGGGCACCTCACACATCACGTTGGTCTTTTATCAAAAAACTGTCGATGCTTAGTCAACAACAAAGAGACATCTTTTTTTTCATTTATTTTGTAATTGTTTTTTCCCGGAGGTCTGATAGTCTGTAGGTACATGCACACATGCGTGCCCCCTTCCTCGCCGTATGTGTGTGTGCGTGTGTGCATGTGTGTGTGTGCCTGATGGGGGGGGGGGAGGGGGAGGTCAACAAGTGGTGCGCTCTGCACAAGGAGCGAGAGACGCCCTACCGACCCTCCACGTGTAATTTTTGCCCCCTCCTCTCACACCTTGTAGTTTCTCTCATTTTTGTTTGGTCCCCCCCCACAAATCTGCACTTCACCCCCCTCCCACCCTCCTCTCTCTAGGACGAGCACGGTGTGTGTGTGTGTGTGGGGGGGGGGGGATATACGGTCAGCTTCATCTACGAAAAATAGGCCTCGCATGCTGGTTGTGAAGGTACGACGGTGCGCACGTGCTTTGGATGTTGCACTGCATGGGCGTTTAGCGCACCACAAATCGCTCATCCCGTGAAGATGGAGTACGAACTCTGTTTTCCTCTCTGTCCCCCTCTCACTCACTCACTCACTCACTGTCACCTTTTCCCTCATCTCAAAATCCTTCTGATGCCTTTTTCCTTGTCACGTGCCCATCCGCGATACGCCCCAAAATACAAACACACACGCACACACATGCATTCTTGCGTTTCTTCACATGGGTCATCCTCCTCGTACACACACACACACACACACGCATTCGTCGTGCCCCTTCTCTGCGATACACTGCATCCTCCTCGTTTTTCTTTTTCCAATGTGCATCCACTGAATAAAACTCCCATACCTGAGCCCTTTTTTTATTTTACTAGTAGAAAAGTGGACGTACTTTAGCACCTGCACACGCCGCGTAACCCCCTAATACAAGCGCCGTTGAGAAGATCTTGTATCCCTTTCACAGCTCGCTTGCCCGCGGATACGTCCCCCTCCCTCCCCTCCCCTCCCCTCTCCCCCGGGGTGTTACCACAGAGCCCAGAGGGCTTTGTGCCTTGATTTTCACGGCCCTCCCCCTCCAAGAAGTTTCTTTCTGCTATTTTTTTTCCCACCCCCTTCCCCCCTCTCCTCAGTGTGAGGCGTGTGGATCGTCGTCTGTTTGTTTGTCCCTCCTTCCCTGTTGCTTTTCTTCATAGTCACCACTACGATTCGTTGCCTGTTTCAGGGGGAGAGAGAGAGAGCGTCTCTCTCACACACACACACACAAATATGCATCATTGTATATAAAGTCTATCGATTTATAAACAAATATAAAGCCACATATATAAAAGCTTTTTTTTTGGTGAAGCTGGTTGAGCTTATATATAAACTATTTTTCCTTGGATGTAGTGGCGCCCGTGCGAGCCTTTTTCTTGCGTGTGTGTGTGTGTGTATCCCCTCCACCCCACCCCTCTTGCACGACCAGTTGACTCTTGTGCTTTCACTCACCATTTTCCGGCTTTTTTTTTTCGTCGGTGTGTGCGAGTTCATAAGTTGCGGGAGAGGAATTTCTGTGGACGTGCTCATTCAGCCCCCCCCCTCCCCTCCCCCTCCCCGCTCCCCTCCCTTCGCCCATTCCCATTTCCCATTCCTCCCCCCCTTTTTTTTTTCTCCCCTGAGGTCAGGATGGCCCGTACAGCTACGCCACTCGAGGGCTCTGCTGATTCCCCAAACACAAATGACCCCGGATGTCGTAGTTTAAAGTCGTTTGAGGAACTCTCCGTGAGGATTCTGTTTGTCACGATGCTCATCTTTCTTGGCGGCACCTTCTTTATGACACACAGGCGCCGCATTCCGCTTCCGTACACGGTGGTGCTTTTTCTGTACGGTATCGTGGTGGGTGTGGTGGCTCGTTGGCTATTCCCCGGGGTTTCGGAGGCACTGGGCGACATGCCGCCCGAGTTGCTCTTCTACATTTTCTTGCCGGTGCTCATATTTGAGGGCAGCTATGCCATCAACATTCATGCACTGCGCCGAATCTTTCCGCAGATTTTGCTGCTCGCCACGGTCGGTGTCCTCATCAACACGGCACTGTTGGCGCTGCCAGTGAAGGGATGCTTTCAGGCTTGGTCGTGGTACGCGGCACTGCTGCTGGGTTCGCTGCTGTCTGCCACCGACCCCGTTGCCGTCGTCGCGCTCCTGAAGGAGTTGGGTGTGGACAAGAGCATGACTGCTATGGTGGACGGCGAGGCTGTCATGAATGATGGAACTGCAATTATATTGTTTAGTCTTCTTCTACCGGCGGCGCGCGTCGGCTTCGTTGAGAAGTCTGCTGGGATGATCGTGTTGCAGTGCATATCTCTTGCGTTATTGCCCATTGTGCTCGGGCCGCTCTTTGGCTTCGTCCAGTCCTTCTGGCTGCGTCGCACGGGGGATGGCCTCACGAAGGCATGCATCACCGTCTCTGTGACGTACGTGTCCTATTACATCTCTGCGGAGTTGGTGGGGACGAGTGGTGTTCTGACGCTGTTTTTCCAGGGCATCTTTCTCAGCTACTATTGCCCTTCCCTCTTCCCCGGGCGCGAGGGCAACATCATCTCCTCGACGTGGGAGTTTCTGGTCCACCTCAGCAACACAGTCCTCTTCTCCCTCGTCGGCGTAATCCTAGTCGCGGATGTGCTGCCCACGCTGAAGCTGTCGGACATCTTTGTAGTCATCGCATTGTACATTGCCATGATGCTGTCACGCCTGCTAATGCTGGAGATACTCTCGCCGGTTCTGAACATTTTTTCTTATAAATTTGATCAGAAGCGGATAGCGCTCATGGTGCACGCCGGACTGCGCGGCGGCGTCGCCGCCACGCTGGCACTTGCTGTAAAACAGGAGGGCCTCAAGGAGGGTGTCGACATATTAAAGATCACGTCGGGGATTGTGTTGCTGACGCTGCTGGTGAACGCGACCACGTCGGCTCGCGTTGTGGAGCGGCTCGGCTTCAAGTCGAAGCCAGAATACAGAATCGCGACGATGGAGTACGCGATGGAGCTCATGCGCAGTTCTCAGGAGCACGCACTGGAGGGCGTGAAGCGCGACCCCAAGTATCGCAATGCAAGCTGGATGCATGTGGAGGGTTTCGTGCGGGCCCACATCCAAAGCCCATTCCGCGATGCTGGTGTGGTACTGGAAGAGGATGAGGACAAGACAGTCAACAGAATGCTGATGTCTGTCTTCAAGGCGGCGCTGTGGCGGCAGAGGGATAACGAACTAATCACGGAGACGGTTGTGATGCAATTGGGTGCAGTCATTGCCACGCTCATTGACAAGGGTGAACTGTTGAACGTGGAGCAGATGTACTGGTATCACCGCCACCGTGGCACCCGCAGTAACGAGCCGGAGCAGCCGATTGAGACACAGTCCTCGCAGCGGCGGGCACGACTTCATTCATCTTTCGTATTGAGTCGTCGCAGTCGGGAATCGACACGGCAACGGCAACCACTCAGCGCATCACAGTGTTTGTCGAAGCGTTCCGCAACAGACGTCACGATTGATGGCGCGGCTGCGCTCCTTCCAGAGAGGTCAGAGGAGATGCAGAAGCGCTCTTCACGTGCTCCAAGTTTGGCAGGGGTGGTTGAGTCCACAAATGTGGTGGTCCGCGGCGGTGGCACCGGTTTCCAGGACAGCGACTCGACGGGAGATGATGAGTCGCGTACCGGGGCTGATGAAAACCACAACCGCGACAGCTCGATGCACGATGGGATGAGTCCGCGGCCAGGAGACTCCAGTGGCGCGGTGTACGGCGCAGTCAGTGGGGCGGAGAAGGCACAGACAGATCGAATGGTTGCCGATCTCATGCGTCGTCTGTTGCCTCCCTGGGTTGTACTTGTCGAACGCTTCATCTGCAGTCCGGGCTACTTCGCAGCGACTCACCGTCGTGCACAGGAGAATGCTTTTGTTGTGCTACTCGCCGTCGTAAAGTGTCTGACCGCCATCTCTCCTCTCAAGTTCAAGTTCACCCGATCAGAGGCGCAGGCGCAGCGCGTGGTGCGGTGGATGACCACACAGATCACAGCAGCCAACCGTGCCATTCGCTTCTTCTACGCTAACTTCCCTGAGGCAACGAACAACGTCGCGAGCAGCCGTGCCGTTGTATCCGTCGCCAACGCACTCGAGGAGACGACACAGAAGCTTCACTCCGAGCATGTCCTCGGCACACGGGCGACAGAGATGCTGGAGGAGATGGTGATGCACATGCGATCACACACGCCTCTGACATGGGAGAACAATGCATCGCAGAAGGCGAGCAACCTTGTCTTGCGCGCTGTCGCGGCGACAACGCTCGGAAAGGGGCTGCGTAAGGCGGAGATCAACGCAATTAGCTCCATGGGTCTCATCCGTAATTTTAGGGAGGGCGACATCATCACGTTGCCTGACAACGCCTTCCTGGTCGTTGTCTTCGGGAGCCTGTGTGCCGTTTATGGGCAGTGGACGACACTCAACGAGCATGACCAGATTGAGAGTTTTGGTGATACGATCGGCCTCGAGGCCCTCATGTTGCCACAGGAGTTCCGCGTGGATCAGCAGCGGCGCTGGCGAGTGATCTCAACCGACTCTACGGCGCTGATCATCTCTTTCAACAGCATCAAGCCGTTCCTGACGGAACGTTCCTTGCGCGCGGTCAAGGCGCTGTGGCGCGCGGCCGCGGTGGAGGTACTTCTGCCAATCTTTTCGCGTATGGTGACGGTGCAAGACAGTGAGGCACGGTCCAAACGAGAGCACTTGGTGGAGCTCATCATGGCTGGGACGCCCCTCATCGGCCCCCATGCCTGCGACCTCGCAAGCTGTGAAACAAGTCTTCATTTATACTTCTACCTCCGCGGGTCAGACGTGTCGGGGTTGTTCAACAGCCACACCCCTCCGTGCTACATCTCTATCTTCTTCGTCAGTCAGTTGCGTTGGGTTGACGCTGATGCAGTGCTCTACGCGATTCCCACGCGGGTTGGGGACGGTGGTTACGTGCCGTGGACCACGACCGCCAGGGCAGCTGTCGCGGCCCCCACGTCGCCTGCCGCGTCTGAAGAAGATGATCGCGTGGGCGAAGAAGGCAGTGTCGAGGGTCTTGAAGGGGTCGTGTCCGTGGGGGGCGGCTCGTCGGCTGTTGCCCCTTCCGTCTCTTTGCCGCTGTCTGCGCTGGGATCATCGTATGAGTTAGCTGTCAACGGGCCGGCACTCACTCCTGCGAGGTGTTCGAGTACGTGGGGCGGCCATGTCCAGCAGAACCGAGACATCAGCGCACATGGCTTCAGTGGAGCCCACCCAGTGGGTTCTCCGGTAGCCGACCGCAACGAGAACAGCACTGCCGATGCTTTCTTTATGGGTGGTGTGATGGGGCACACGGGTGTGCCATCACAGGCTCTCTTTGGCGAGGGCAACGTCGCCACGCACGCTGGTGCAACAAACATAATTAACAACGTACTTCTCGGATGCTTGCCCGAGGACTTGGATGATCCGTGGCTGAACACATCCAACAGCGCCGTTGCAGACCCGCTTGATCTTACGGTTTGCCCTACGGTGTCTCAACCCAGCTTCGACGTGTTTCCAAACATGCCGGCACTATCGGAGCGCCTGAGCCGTGCAGCCGCATTGCACGACATGACTGACGCAGAAATCAGCATTTTCTACACGCTTGATCGCTTCGTGACGCCCATTCCTTTCGTCAATCAGATGTTTGTGCGCTACGCCTCCTCTTTGGAGCAACTCTGCATTGCCACACTGCGCTACCTTCGGTTTCCAGCCGACCCTTTTCACGTGCGCCACGCGCAGACCACGTGCGAGCAGACCGTGGAGTTCTTGCTGAGCTTTTGCGTGGTGCTGTCAATGCTGAATCAGGCGTACCGTACCGTGAGTGAATATCACCACGAGGGCACCGGCGTTCTGAACGCTCTTCACACAAACAGCGACATCGACTCCGCGTTCCAGGCGCGCATCTGCGCGTGGGTCCGTCGCCACCGCCTGAACGGGAAGTTTGATCTCAAGGCGATGGTGACAGAGATGAATAAGTATGCGAACCAGCGCTTCCCCGAGTACGTGGCCGTGCTAAGACAGATGGTGGAGTTGGAGCCCGGACTGAGGGATGTGGAGACGGCCGAGGGCATGAACTCGCTGTGCCACCAGATCGTCAAGAGTCGTCAGGACGCTCACAAAGGGGGTTGAGGCCCCCCCTCCTCCTTTCTCCCCCCTCCCCCCAAAAAGGATTTCGAATAGCGCGACAGTAGTGAAAGACAGAGATGGGAAGGGAGAGGGGGGGGGGAGGGGGGACGGACGAGTGTTTATGTGCATATTTTGGGTCTGTGGTCACTGCGCAATTGTCTGAGTACGTATCATTGTGTGTATAGAAATATTTATGTATACATGGCCACACGGGGGGGGGGGGAGAGCTGATCTGGCGGGAGTGGAGCTTCCTGACGAGAAGAATTCAATACGACGCAGGCGGTGTAGAGTGAGGTGGTGATCATGTGTGTGTGTGTAAATGTGTATTTGGCTGACATGTTGGGGTCATTCAAATTGGGTGCTGTTACCACTCCGTCAACGAGGGTAACGAAGGTGTCATGGGTGAACAACAGAGGTCTATGCTCATTGAAGGGGTTAAAAAAATATATATATAAAAGGAGAAGCGGTTGGGCGCGTCCGCTGCTTCCTCAGCTCACGTGCTGAGGAGCGCTCAGAGAGAGAGAGAGGTGTTGGCGTGGGATATAGACACACACACGCACACGTCTTTGGTGGTGGTGTTCGTCCTCCGTTGTTGTTCGCTTGGGGGACGCGCTCGCGGGGTGTATTTCAGGAAGATGACACTATCAGAGCTCGCCTTGAATAAGCTCTCAGACGATTCTTCAGGGCGACGGGAGGGGGGGGGGGAGAATGGGGGAGAGGCAGCTCTCCCCCATCACTTTGGAGCCTATGTGGATGTCTCGTCCCCCTCCTCCCCGCGCAATTCATTTTTATCTGTGCGATGCCTGTGTGCTTCGGGTTGTCCATCTCTCTTGTGTACTTTTTTACTTGCTTTTCGGCCACCCGTTGCATTCCACACCCCCTGTCTCGATAGTGGAGAGGTGCCCGTTCCTTTTCCTCCTCTTTCCACCACCACCACCACCACCTTCGTTTCTAGGCTGTGTAAATAATAATAATAATAGTATATATATATATGTGTGTGTATTGTCCGGTGTTCTCACAGCCAGCTGCACTCGCTTACTTTGCTCTCGTACACATCAATCCTCTTCCCCTCACACACACACACACACGAAAGGCGCGCTTTGTGTGTTCCTCATTATTGCCCCCTTCCCCCCCTTTTCCCCTTGTGTGTTCGTGTGCTTATAGGCCTTCTCACGGCGCCGGGAATGGACTCTAACGTGAAGGCCGTAAGCGAGTTGAACACCATTTTTGACCGCCTAGGGGTCCCGTGCAAGGTTTGTGTGACGAGCGAGGAGGGCAAGCATGTGAGGGCAACCAAAGACATGGAGAAGGGCTTTGCCCTGGTAGAGGAGATTCCTATCGTGTCGTGGCCGGCACCCTCGCTACTGGCGCTGTCCATTCCTTTCTGTTTTCACTGCCTTCGTCTCAGCCGCCATCACCTGTCATCTGCTGTGAGCGACGCCGAGTCGCCGTCCGTCACGCCTTGTTCATCGCTGACTTGTGCCACCGGTGCCGCTGCTGCTGCTGCGCTTCCCGAGTCGTGGTCAAAGTGCCCAGACTGTGTGTCCTATTTCTGCTCTTCTGAGTGTCAACAGGCTAGTGCTCGCGTGCACCGTTTGCTGTGTTCCTGCCTACCTGAGCTGCGGGCGAGTCACAGTGGTAGCGGTGGGTCTGGCGGTAAGGGAGCTGATACGGTGACGGCGTCTGAGTCCCCCTTTCCTACCACCAACTCACCCGCGCCGATCTCTGCACCATGTGCGATCACGTTGGAGGCGCTTGCCCGCGGCGTCGCCTGGGTCACCCACCGCCTTTCCTACGCTATTGAGCGAGAGCAGCTTACACACGAGGTGCTCCAGGCAGACTACGTTCAGCAGCAGCAGCAGCAGCAGCAGGAGTCTGGCCACTCTGCCAGTGTTGGTGACATGTGGTCAACTGCCTCGCTGAACTATCAACTCTTCACCCAAGTCGTCACGCCGCTTAATCGACTCATCGGTCTACCAGACAACGCGACGATCAGAAACGTGCCGCTCGCCTCCTGGATAGCGCAACTGCGTGTGTTGTTGGCTGATGTATGTGTCGAACATCTTCTCGTCGCCAGCGGTGCGACGCTGTCTTCTGTTCAACGTCACCCGCTGTCGTTTGGGGAGGAGGAGCAGCAGCCAGCCGCCCTGGCGCCCGTTTTACTGTGGCCAGAAGCGCTTGTGCAGGTGCTCCTGAGCACCGACACTCTCAAAACGTTGCTGGGTCAGATGGTGTTGAATGCACACGCTGTGAACGACTATGTGCTACCACCTGTCGAGTCGGCGTCGACTGGGGGGTTCGATTGGATCTTGAAAGGGGGCGGCCTTTACTCTCTGCTGTCTTGCTTCAACCATTCGTGCGTACCCAACGCTGTCGTCAGCAACGTGGATGGTACGCATGAGATTGTGCTCAAGGCGACGCGGCCCATTCGGGCTGACGAGCAAGTCACAATCACTTACATTCCACTTGACCCAGGTACCAGCACCCGTGCGGAGCGGCAGGAGCTACTAAACAACTACTTCTTCACCTGCCGCTGCCCGCAGTGCACAATGGAGGTGGCGGAGGGGGAGGGGGTGATGTCCTCTCCAATAACGAGAAGTAGCGATGCCGCGTAAACAGTTGTCGTCCCAATGCCGCTCCGCCTGGGGACACTCCCTATTGTACCCCTGTGCCCCCCCCCCTCCTTAGCCCCCTCCTCCTCCTCCTTACTCACTTCCCCTCGGTTTCCGTTCGAACGTTTCCTGCGTGGGTTCTACTCTTGTGACTCCTCAACTAATGTCTTTCAGGGGTGGTGGTGGGGGGGCTGTGGGTGGTGGTGGTGGTGGTGGGGGGGGGGGCTGTGGTTCATTACTCGTTGTCGTGTGGCGGTTTGTGTAGTTGAGGATGCGTTCCATCAGGCCCCCCTCCCTCTCCAGCCACTTCTGCCGGCGCCTCAATCTTCAGCGGGAAGGAGGGTGGCAGGGGTGATGGTGATGCAAGACCCACTTAAAAACATATCAACGGCATAAAATAATATTGGAGGGGGAAGGGGAGGGGTACAACTATTTAACCTCCCCCCCCCCCCCTCCCCCCCCCCCCCTCACACACACACACACACACACCGAATGCTCGCTCTATTTATGTTGTAACGCTTTGCGTTTCCCCCCTCTTACTCTACTGATCTCCTTTCGTTTTTCCTCTCGCCCCCCCCCCCCTCCTTCCTTCCCCTTCTCCCTTCCTCACCCCGAGGGAGTCTCTGCCTGTGTGTGTCTTTGATCAGATATCTGTTTGGTGCACTATTGGACAGTGGCGCCTCTCATTGCCACCACCCTTTTTTTTGTTTGTTTCCTCTGTGATAATTCACCACCACCACCGCCACCACACGTCTTTTTCTCTGTAGACCAGTTCGCCTCCAGACTGGAACACACGCGTGCATGTCTGCTGGCCAGCAGAGAAAAACACCATCGATTTCTCGTGCAGCGACTGTCATGTGCCTGTTGATCCCGCCTGGCCGACTCCCACACTTCAAGTAGCCCCCCTCCCCGCCGCTTCGTTTGTTGCCTTTTCGATTTTTTGCCCGTTTTCAAGCTTCTCTACAACACGAGAAGAATGTGCCTCACGCCACTCGAGAGGGCTGCAAAATATGCGGTGCGCAGCCCTCGCTTCGCGAAGGTGACACCGAACCACCTGGCCTACTTCCAAAGTGTCCTGGACAAGCCATGCAGCACCTCTCAGCGGAAGGGTAAGATGTTGACGGACGCGGAGGCGATCGCGCCGTTCAATTTGGATTGGATGCGACAGGTCCAAGGCTCCGCACCGGCTGTCTTGATGCCAACCTGCACCGCACACGTGAGCAAGATTCTCAAGTATTGTCAAGCGGAGAGGCTGGCGGTGGTGCCGCAGAGCGGCAACACAGGCATCGTCTACGGATCGGAGCCGGTGCACGATGAACTAGTCCTATGCACCCATCTGATGAACGCGAAGCCGGTGGTGTCGAAAAACACGATGTCGGTTGAGGTGGAGGCTGGTGTCATCCTTCAGCAGTGTCAGGAAGCCTGTGCGAAGGAGGGGCTTCTCTTTCCGCTCATGATGGGCTCGAAGGGGAGCTCGATGATTGGCGGTAACGTGAGTACGAACGCCGGTGGCATCCACTTTGCGCGTTACGGCTCAATGCACTCGAACGTGCTCGGCGTTGAGGTGGTGACAGCGAAGGGCGACGTGCTGAACCTCATGTCTACGCTGCGCAAGGACAACGCCGGCTATGACCTAAAGCACCTGTTCATCGGTAGTGAGGGTACTCTGGGCGTAGTAACTCGCGCCGCCATCCAACTGTATCCGTATCCAAAGTCGAAGCAACTGGCTATGTTCCGCCTGATGAACTTCGAGTCTGTGCTGGAGCTCTACCAACTGGCGAACAGTCACCTTGCCGAGTGCTTGTCGGCATTCGAGGTGATGGACGGGGAGTCGTTGGCGATGAGCCCAGCAAAGGAGGTGCCCTACGAGCGCACGTCCAAGAATGATGTGTTTCGCATGGGCAGGGACTTCACCTCTGCGTACTTCTGCGTCCTAGTGGAGACCAATGGCAGCAATGAGGAGCACGACTTTGACAAGCTCTCCGGCTTTGTGGAGGCGGCGCAGACAAAGCTCGGCGACCAGCTGAGCGGTGGCGGCCAGTACGAACCCATCCTTTCGCAATCTGCTTCTCAAACCGAGCAACTCTGGGCTCTGCGCGAGGGAGTCCCGGTACACTTGTCGAGTAGCGGACTCATCTACAAGTACGATGTTTCGTTCCCAACTGACAAGTTCTACGGCATCGTTGAGTACACGCGTGAGATGTTATACAGGCAGCACAAAATGAATCCGGACGAGGTGATTGTTGTCGGCTACGGCCACTTTGGGGATGGCAACGTACATCTGAACATCATTGATTTGACCCGTTCGCACGGAAAGCAGCTCGACGCGGCGCTGTACCCAGCCGTGTACGAGTACTGCGCCAAACACGACGGCAGCATCTCGGCTGAGCATGGTGTGGGCATGCAAAAGCGTGACTACCTTCATCTTTCCCGCACGAAGGAGGCTATTCAACTCATGAGGGACCTCAAAACGATGATGGACCCGAATGGGATCTTGAACCCCTACAAGGTGTTGCCCCTGGAGTAGGAGGAGAAGGGGAGGTGAGTGGTGGTCATGCGTAGCATGCGTGGTCTCACATACTCCACAGGTAACACTCCCCCCTCCCCCTCCCCCTACTGCTGTGATGGTGATGGTGCTGGTGCTGCTGCTGGCTGCTCTTTTTTTTTCTCGACGACCTTGATAATATTTTCTCCTTTTTTTTCACCCCATAAAGGTACTGCATGTTGCTGCGCGTATCCAATGGTTGTGCCCCCCCCCCTGGAACTCACTTCCCCTTCTCTCGCCTCCCTCATTCCTCCGTCTCCTACTTTCGGGCTGCTTAACCCTACGGCAGGTAGGATGTGTGATGTACTCGTTGTGACCATGTATGTGGGCCCTCATCTTCGCTGAAGTATGTGCTGCCGCCTTTTTTATTTATTGGTCTGCACTCTCCAGGGCTTCCGATCAATCTCTTTACTCTAGACCGCCCTCGTCATGATGGATACATGAACGGGAGTGGGGGGTGGGGTGGGGTGGAGAGTCCCAGAGGTTGAGGATCCACTGTGTGGATAAACCGGTACAACTTCTGTACCCCCCCTTTTTTTTCCCATGCCAGAGCCGCTTCTAGTGGTGACAGACTCAAGCGCCCTACATCGTAATGGAAACCGAAAGCTATTCATCCGATGATCGTGCCAGCGTGAAGGTCTTGAAATGGGGCGCCATGTCGGAGCGGCCTGCAACAGCGAGTATAGTTGACCGATTCACTTTATAGACTCAAGATATATCGATGCGGCTTGACGGCATTTTACTCTAGTTCCTTTGCTATCCTCTAACTGGTAAGGTGTGTGTGTGTGTGTGTGTGCGTGGGTGGAGACGCAGTGGGTGGGGGGGGGTGGGGTAGTGGTGAGGCGAGGCGAGGTGAGGTGGGCCCGTTCCCTCTCTTCACGACGCCTTGAGTGTACGCACCCGTCCAGCCCCCCCTTTTTTTTCATGTTTTTTTTCCTCTGACGACGTCTTTGTGGATACTTGCGTGCTCAAGTTTGATGGTTTCCCTTTTTCGTCACATGAAAGGGGGAAAAGGGGGTATGAAAGGACACGTGCTGCTGCGCCCGTTGCTTGCTGCAGCATGGGACAGTGGTAGGGTGTGTGTGTGTGTGTGGGGGGGGTCCTGTCGAGTTCATGTCCCTGCACTCCCTTCTCCACTTACTCACTCACACACTCACTCACTCACGATAGCAGCGTTTGTCATGAAATTTTTGCTTTTCTTAGTGTGTGTTTGGTTATCCGACTCTTACCCTTCCTCTACCCCCGTTTCCCAAACCTTCACATACCGACAGGACATTGAGGGTCGACGCGATGTCTTGTAGGGGCAGGTTGCGTACCCGATCGTGGCCTTTGCGGCGCCTGTTGCACGCCCGCATGCAACTATTGCCGTCTATCGTGGCTTCCCCATCGGGACTCTTCAGTTATGTGCTCACGTCGGATCAACGCCTGCATAGAGGAATCGGATGTGGTGGAGATGCGCTCCTTCTTTCGCGAGGTGCGACATTATGCCCAGCGCGTGCCGCGTCGTCACGGTCGGCGCCGCCACTGTGTGAGGAGTCGATCGCCTCCATCGTTCCCGGCGCAAGAGAGTGGAGACACTATTCGACACCCTCATTTGCTTCACATTTCTCAGCATCATCTGCAGACAAGCCGAGCGAGGTGGCTGCCAACACTGCGATGGATTTGAGCGGTGCAGCGGTGAGCACCGCATCCTCAGCCGCATCCTCTGCCGCTGACATTGCGCCCCCGGCGACAAGAGAGAGGCGTGTGCGCGGCACGGATCACCCGTCTGAGGCAAGCCGCACTCGCCAGATGCCGTCAGCCGCCTCAATAGGCAAAAGTAAGCATAAACCTTTTAGTGAGGTGAAGATCAAGAAGAAGGCGCCGTGGGGCGCGCAGCAGCTGCGTGACTCGTGGAGCGAGGATGCCATGTCAAAACAGATTTCTGAGAACATGAGCGAACGCATTCACAGGGAGTACCGCTACCACCCCGACGAGTTCCGCCGGCATTACATACGCTACACCGCACTACTCACCATTCCGTGCGTGACGCTTGGCATGTCCATCACATACTACTTGGAGACGGGTCAGCCTCTCTGGAACGCAGACCCGCAGCACTTACTGAATCTTTTGCGTGTACTAGACACCTCGCCTCGCAGCAAGCTGTATGCGTACCGGCTGGCGGATACGCATGACTTGCCAGAGCATGTGCTGCGGCACCGCTCCGAGAACGTGGGGAGGAGGGAGCACGACGAGCGTGTGTTTCGGTTAACGCACTCGGCTTTTGAGAGACCTAGCCCGGACGAGTTGCGGTTGCTGGAGCTGGAGGAGCAGCTGAAGGTGAGTGAAATGGCATCTGAGGCTGCGGCGCTGGCAGAGGCGTCAGCGGTGTAAATGCGGAGAGGCATGTCATGGTGCGACTTTGCAGCAGCTTGCTCGTCCTTTGATAGGCGTGTACACACTGCTATCGATCTGTCTGTCTGTCTGCCTTTGTGGTGGGTGTGGTTGGCTCTGTCGGGGAGGGGAGGAAGGGGGTCACTCGTCCACCCACTCCACCCCCACCTCCCGTTTTTCTCTGCGTGGAATTAGCGGTGAATCAAAAAGTGAAACAAATTGTCCGTCAGCGGGGGGGGGAAGGGGGGGGGTGCACGCACTTCATGTTCCCCACCCCCCTTTCTCGCCTTTTTGAATGGGGTGCATGATGTTGCGAAGTGTGAGTGTTCCACCAGGTGGCGCACGTTTAGTTAATACCTTGAGCGACTCTCAACGGCGTCTGTAGGGGAGATGACTCAGTTTATTGTTTCGTTGCTCCCCCCGCAAGTGCGTCCAATGTGCCTCAAGATAGTCCTTGTTGGCTTGTTTCCAGCTTCACGGACGCTACAGGGGAACTGGGGTGGCTCTAACACCTCCCCTCCCCCTTCCCCACACCCCGGTGCAGACCTTCGTACTTTCCCATTCTCCGCTCCCTTTCCTTTGTTTTCGAATCTCTTGCCGTGGTGCTTATGGGAGCTTGTTGTGTGGCAACATCTTCTGCCGTAGACACCCGGGGCAATACGCCACACAGGTTCGCAGTGAACCTCATTTGCGCATCGCCTCACGCACGCTCTCTCCGCGCCTCAACCTTTCGCCCCAAACACCGGCAGGGGGGATAACTCATACCCGCGCTTTTTCTTTGTCTTCCCCCCCCCTCTCCCCCCCGTTTGCTGCGGACTGTAACATCAACTATGCCCGCAGAGGGCAGAGCTCAATTGCCGTATGCGACGCTTTCGCTCGCCCCTAGAGAGAGCTGCGTCTCTCTCACCTGTAGTTTGAAGGAGGAGGCGGGCCGGCACGCTGTTGCGCGACGTCGCATCTCTCCCGGTGAGCTTGTGCTCGCGTCAGCTCCTTATGGGTTTGTCATGAATCCAAATTACTGCCCCAGCGCCCTCTATCTCTCCGCAAAGGCCGTCGAGACGGTGCCCGATGCGGTAACCACAGCGTTACAGGCGGTCCGTGGTGGCAAGGCCTCGACGAAGAGAGCAGGGGGACATGGCAGCAGCAATCAGGCAAAGGGTTTGGTCTCCACAGCGGCAGCAGGCGGGTCGGCGTCTGCGTCGCACTACACGCATGCGCTGCAAGGCGAGGGCGACGCGCAGAACAAGGTGTCTGTGGCCACGACGTCGCGCTGGCACACCACCATCCCCGCGTGGTGCTCTGTGTGCTTTCAAGAGATTCCTGCAGGACGGTGGCTGTGCAACCGTGGCAGCCTTGCCGAGCTGGCAATGGACGTATCCGAGGAACAAGAGGTGCTTGACCGTGTTGTCAGGGTGGCGGGGACACAGGCCACCTGCGCTGACGGCGATGACAGGTTTGATAATGGCGGTGCCCCGGTCGACGACGCGGCTTCCGCGGCGGCGGCTGCGATGTTCCGCAAGTTGAAGAAGCCCTCCAAATCTACCGAGACCCGCAAGGACAGCGCGGTGGAGTTGAAGCGACGTCTGCTGGAACGAGCCCTCGGACTGCGGGAGGAGCTTCTCTTCAAACGGCGATTGCAGCGAAGCCGTCGTGTGGATCAGGGACTGCCGGTGGTGCGCTGTGAGGGATGGGATGCGCCGGTATTCTCTTCTTCGTCGAGCGAAACGATAGCGGGGCATGGCGAAGCGGCAATGTCTGGCTGCGTTGGCTGCGGTGTACTGTGCTACTGCTCGGAAGCCTGCTGGCGTGCTTATCGCGACGAGCACGAGCATAGCGGCGAGTGCGCAGTACTGCGCGGCCTATACCCTCGCCTTATGGCTGAGTACTACGCGATGGGTGTGACCAGCTCCTCGGCAAGCGCTGGCCACCGGGGTCGTGCCGGCGGTGCAACGTCCAGCACTGTCGTGATGCCTGGCGAAGAGCCGCTGCACTGGGCGCGGTCTACAAGTGAGCCACGAATGCTCGAGTTCCAGGCGCTGTTGTTCAACGCCGTTGTGATTACACGTGCGTACCGAGATGGGTACCTGACGCACTTCAATCCCACAGCGGAGGATGCAGCCGTGCCCGGGGAGGAGGGTCCGATCGCAGCGCGTCTAGAAGTGCCCCCGGCGGTCACTGACGGCTCAGTCTCTGTCGAGGTTGAAACACAAGCCTGTGCCTTGGATGTGCAGTCGCGGCTGCCTACACGTGGTCGCGACTGCACATCCGACCGAGCCGAAGAAGGCGGCAGCCTACACGAGCGGGGGGAAAACTCGACGTTGGCAGCGAGAGACTCCGTGGTCGTCCCCAAGGAGGTCTGGTCTATTAACGAGATCCGCGCCAAGGCGGGGCTGACCGGCACGGTGGAGGTGCTCGACCCCGACCCCGAGCTTCGACGCATCGCTTCTGCAGCATTGGGTTGGAAAGGCCCCTTGGGCACTTTCAGGAAGCGTGACGACTCCACCGACTCCGCTGTTTCTGACCAGTCTGAGGTCGGAGCAGCGAATGTGGTGTTGGCGAGCACGCGCACCGGAGGCAACGGCACCAGCGGCAGCGGTGCCGAGGACGGCCCTCTTGCGCTGCTCAGTGCAAGAACTCCGCAGTACGCCATGTTTGCTCAGTTGGAGACCAATTTATCGGTCATTTCGAAGCAGCACCGCAGCACATATCAACGTTACTATCGCGTCTTTGTGAAGCGGGTGCTACCGGTGCTGCAGCACCTCCTCCCCCTCCACGAGCGAAGCGGTACGGTTCGCTGCCGTGACGACGACACCGCTTCGCAGCCCTCGGGACATAATGAGAAGAACACCAGCGGTGTGTTGCAGGTATCGGAGGTGTACTTCCAGCGGCTGTGCGCCGCTGCGCAGTGCAACGGTTTCGGGGTCTATGACACGCAGGATCACTGCATAGGTTTCGGGGTCTATCCAGAGGCCTCCTACTTCAACCATTCCTGTGTACCGAATTTGTGCCGCGTCATGTACCACGGCGGCCGCGTCGCCGCCTTCTATGGGCTGCGAGCTATAGAGCCACAGGAGCCGCTGACGATCTGCTACACGGACGTTGAGGAGATGAACAGCGCCGAGCGACGCCGAAACCTCCTCGGGACATACCGGTTTTTCTGTATGTGTGAGCGGTGTAGCAGAAACGCGGAGAATCCACAGTCAGTGATGGCGGCCGTCGGTAAGCGGGAGACCATAGGCGATGCGCACTCGGACTGTACCGGGGTTTCACCCGCGCTCTTTGAGAAGCCGCTGCTTTTGTGCTCCGAGTGCGCGATCCGTGGCTATCTGCGCCCGCTGCCCCCAGCGTCTTATACCTCTTCTTCGCCTGAGTCAACATCGTCCTGGACCATGCAGGAGGTGGAGGCGCGACAGTGTACTGTGTGTCGTTCACGGGTCGTGCGCGAGGCTGTGGCTGCTACATCGACGGATCAGTGAAGCGACTAGAAAGGAAAAAGAGAGTGTCTTGTCTCGTGTGTGTGTGTGTGTGCCCATGTGTGTTTCCTTCTTCCCCCTGCTCCCTTTTGCCGCCGTCTTGCGATTGCGGCTGCGCCGGCTCACACTCTTAATCGCCCAATCACGTTCACCATCCTCTGGGTCTACACACCTACGCTTTCTCCCCCCCCCTCCCCCCCAAACCACGCGAGATACATCCCGGCACTTTTCCGTTCATATTGTGTACCAATCGAGTGTAAGTCTCTAACGAATAAAATCAAGAGGAAAAAAAAGAATGAGCGAAGGCGAACGCGTCGTGCGTCATGCCATGTGGCTGAAGAAGAGGGAGGCGTTGTGTGTTGTCTGGCACCCTCATCTCCCCCCTCTTTCGTGGATTTCCTTCCACTTCACCTTCCCCCCAACACACACACACACACCCCAAAAAACGATTTGTGATTTTGGGTTGCACGATTTGGCGTTTGCTGTTTCTTCCCTCCTCCTCTCTCCACCCGCACTCTGTATTCACTTGAATTGTCCAGTGTACGACAGCGCCCACGTTTTCTCACGCCAGCGGTGATATTCACGTTTTTCGCTAGTTACTCCCTTTCTCGTGTCGTTTTTTTTTTCGCGTGTGCGTTATTCGATCATAAAGGAGTAGGCTTGGGCAGCGATGCTGCGCAGCTTTCTGGAATGGTGCACCTCATCGAATCCCACACCACAGAGCGCTTTCAAACGCGCGCATGCACGCCTCGCCTGCCCGCCACTGTCGAGCACCGCCACCGCGGACAGCACTGCTGCTGCCGCACCACACTTTCGCATTGTTGACCCATACCACTTCATTGTGTGTCAGCACGGTGTGCTCGGCAGCGCAGCGGACTTTGAAAACCTCATCACTGATTTGTTTGTTAGCCATGAAGTCAGCGTCCTGGATGCGACTTCCGTGCGCGACATTAGACACGTTGCCAAGAATGCATTCAGAGAATCGGCGCCGAGCGCAACTTCTAGTATCTCCACGGCTGAGCATCGTGCGCGACGCGCCGCGTACAAGGCCGCCTATCGCTTGAAGATCGAGAACCCGAACCGCACAAATGGGCGTCTCTATCGCAGCGGCAACTTACAGTGCTTCTCACCGGGCAGCAATGAGTACCTGCGCACGGACGCCGGGACACAGGTTTGTGCGCGCAGGATGCTGGCGGAGGTGGTGCCCGCTCTGCACACGTGGCTAAACGAGGTGGAATCGAAGGAGCTGCAGCGTCGGGGCATGTGGGCGGTCTACGCTCGCACAATGGGCACGACTGACGCTGCGCGCCTATCGGCCGAGGCCTCGGCAGATCTTCCTGTATGTCTTTCGTTGATGGCACACAGCTTCGGCGGCATACTTCAGCGCGAGTTTATATATCTCCTCCTTATGGATCAAACTGAGACGCGTGAAAGCGACGCCGCTCTTTTCGATGCTATCGTGACACTGCGCCAGCGGCTGCAGTCTCTTCACGTGTCCTTTGAAAATTTTGTGACTGTTGCCACGCCCCACTGCGGCGCCGGGGAGTGTCTTTGGTGGCCTATTTACTTTGGTGCGTGGTGCCTCGCTCGCATGAACTTGTGCAAAACCTACGACGAGCTCATCTTGACTGACGCGGACCGCGTCCTGCAGCACCGCCTCCTCGATGAGCCCCATCTGCGTGCCCTGCAGTTGTTTCGGCGCCGTGTGCTGTTTGCGAACACGCACCGCGACATCCTCGTTGGCTTTGGCACGTGTTCACTCATTTTCGAAAACGTCGACACGGACCACACAAAGTTTATCGGTGTGGCGCCCCGCTTAGCGCACTGCGCGGCGGCCTTTGTGAGCGATGCGGTGGAGGTATCGAGGCCAATTTTGCTTCGCTCTTTCGACGACATGGAAGAGGAGGAGAAGGCGCACAGCCGCACCGGTTATGGTCAAGGCTGCGACCGCCCGCACCCTGTATCGACGCGGGCGCGGTCATACACTTTGGAGGATCTTTTTTCCTTCACAGTGTCGTTACCCATTTCTGTTGGTGGGCCGGCAGTACGTCAGGCGCTCTGCTCATCTGCAAGTGAGCACACGTACAGTCCTGTAAAGGTCACGGAGGAGGGATACGGCGAGGACGACGGCTTTCGAACAGCAACTCCGAGACCCCAGGCCAACTCATGTTTCGCTTCGGGTTTAACGATGTCGCCGTCGTCGTTCCTTTCGTCACAGCCCCAGTGGCCGATGTCTGACAGCAGCACCGTGGCACGGACGCAGCCTTCCGCCATCGCTACATCCTTGACTATCAGAAGCACCGCACCATCGCATGATGAAGAGGTGGTGCGCGTGGAGGATGTCACCGTCTTGTGGGCCGACCGCGCCGTCGAAGGTACTTACGAGCGCGACAATACCTCGAAGCCATCGGTGCCGGTTTCCTCTTCGACGGCGGGCTCGAGACATTTGCAGTCCTTTTTCCTACTCTGCCGGCGCGGCACTTCCACTCTGTACTCGGTGCCTCAAAGCCTTTTTACGCCTGACAGCACCGGCACCGATGCAACAACGAGTGACCTCAGCGATCTCAACTTGGTGACGTCGTCGCACCGCAGCCGCAAGACAAGCACAATCTCCTCTCTTCTTTTGGATCCTCGTTTGGCCTCTGAGCATGTCCGTTGCGTCGCTTCCACCCTGCACGCCGCGGCGAAGCGTCGGCTGAGTATGCCAACCACAGGTGCATTCGCGGGCCAGACGTCGGAGTTTGACGTGACTGCTGTGAGGGCTGCCATGCCGGCGAGCAATGCGGTGACCCTTGTTGAAGGTGCCCCCTCTTTCCAAGCTCCATCGACGGATCCTTCAACAATGCCGCGGATGTCGGATAGAGAGGCGCATGCTCCGCACTACCGTCAGGCCCCTCGTGCCATCGCTGCGACGCTGCGCCAAAAGATGAGCTGGCGTGTTCGCGCGATTCGTCTGGGCAACATCCTACCAGCCGGTCACGTTGCCTGTCTGGGAAACTGGGCCTTCTTTGGCCGCTCGCCGTCAGTTGTCGAGGCGATTGCCGAGGAGCTTCTCACCATTCTGTAGCGTCTCACCCTCTCTCGTGCTCGTGGTGTCATACAACATGCCATGAGAGGATGATGCAGATGTATGCTCGTATATATTTTGTTGAGGAATGGAAGAAGGGTCTCTCCTCTTCACATTTACATCAAAGCTGGTTCGATTAATGTTCTCATTCGCCTCCCCGCTATTCTTGGCGTTCGCACCGTCACGCAATGGCGTATACACATACCCTCCCCCCCTCCCCACGAGGCACACACGCACACACACAGTCGCCTCTCCGGGCATGCGTCCGTGGATGCGTTGTGTGTGTGTGTGCGTGTATCTTATATATATATATTTGTATATATACACTTGCTGGTATCTCTTCTGGCGCGTTTGTTTCTGGAGTTTGTCGGTGTGCGCGCGCGCGCGTGTGTGCGTGTGTGCACATTTGATGTGCGCCAAATCTTTCGTACTGCCCGCCCGCCCTTTTTAAAGCTGGTTGGGCGTATATATATGTATATATATATATAAATATATATGCGTGCGTGTGTGTGTTTATTTGCTCATGTGATGCCGCAAGTATATATATATATATATATACGGCGTGTCAACTGTGGCAGTCGTAAGGCAGCCGCCCCCCATCCGTTTTACTTGTGCTTCAAGAGCCCGACATACTTGTTAGGCAGCACTCCTCCACCGTTTCTCTCTAAGCCTTTGCCTACTCGCATCTTTCCCACTCATTCGTGTTTTCTCACTTTTTTTTTTCATGGAAGCCCAACTTTGGCCAGAATCCCCTCCTGCTTTGTCTCTCTGCGCCTGTGCGCCGTGAATGTTTTGGCCCCCTCCCCTTCTCTTTCCCTCCCCCCCTCTACTATGCCTTGAACCCGTGCTACGATGTGTCTATAGTGCTTCTACTCTCCCCTCTTTGTGTGTGTGTGGATTTCATGAAAAGATCAAGTCTTGTACGCGCTGCCGGTTTTCTCTTTTACGGTGTGGGGGGACCTGTCCCCGGTTTCCGAGCCCCTCCCCCTTCCTTCGAGCTTTCTTGCTCCTCTCAGGGCGGTAGGGGGACATGTGCGCGCTTATGAGTGCATATTCTCCTCCTCCTGCCACTTTCCCCTCCACCCCTCCACCCCTCCACCCCCCCACACACACAAGGGGGGGGGGAGGAGCGTGGCAATGCTTGTTTATATTTCTTCTTGTTTCCTCTTCCCTTTTTTTTTCATGTTTGCTTCACGGGCTCTTTTTTTTTTTTGCGCCGGTGTATATATACTTGAAAAATATGTGTATATATATGTGTATTTGTATATGTAGGTACCTTTGTGTAATATATATATATATATATATGCCGAGAGCTTGTGTGCGTGACGCACACTGTGGGATGGCGTGACACTGTTACGATTTTATAATGTATGCCGACGGCGTATGCTTTTATTAGCATTGTAGAGCGTATCTTCTACGTTTTCTCCATGTTTCCCCCTCCTCCCCTCCCCTCCCCTCCCTCCCCTCCCCTCCCTCCCCTCCCTTTTTTTTTGTGTGTGTGAGAAGGTACGAGGATGCTTTCCTTATTTTGTGCTGCAAGAACATTGTTGGAATATGCCGTTACACGGCCCTCCTCCCTTCGAGAGGATGCGCCAAAGACTACGCACGTACGCGCATCTGTGATGTTGCACAGGAACGCTCTCTGTTCCTGCCGGTACAGCTTTGGTGTATGAAGCATGCTCATTCACCACCCCCCCCCCTCCCTCCCTCCCTCCCCCCCACACAGACACACACACACACAGAAGTCGAATAAATTGACGCGCCCAACAGACTGGCTTAATGGTGGCAGCGGTGTGATTTTCATTTCTCTCTCTCTCCCTCTTTCCCTCTTTCCCTCCTTCTCTCCTTTTTTTTCCCATCTCTTCCTCACACACTTGCGCTGGCGAAGGATGGAGGGAAGGGATTATGTACAAACACCATCGAAAGTGCATCTTCACTGCACGCATATACACACAACACACATACACACACATGTGAAATAAATTATGCCCCTTCTTCATCCCATCACGTCTTAGAGTGGACATTTTTCTTTCCTGTTGTTCTTATATCTAAAGTGTTCCCTCCCCCCTCCCTCTCCTCCTTCTCGGGTTTCCCGTCTCACTTCCCTTTCCCTGCTTTCGCGTACGCTGCGTAGGTTGATATCCTTCTCATCCTCTCCTCTTTCATTGTCCTATGTTCTTTTTTTTTACTCATTCACCCACACCCATTTGCTGTCTTTTGCCTGCCATGCACCACCCACCGTCACCACCACGCATCATTTCCACACATCTCAACACCACACAATCGTAGGAGGTGGTCGCCTCGTGTTCACCCCCCCCCCCTCCTCCCTTCCCTCCCTCCCCCCCCTCCTTCCCTCTACACTCTCCCACAAAAATTTTTCTTCTCCCTTCATTTCTCTCTCATTTACTCTGGTGTGCGTACGGGGGTGGTGGGTGATGCTGGGGTGGTAGTGCGTTCGAACAAATTTACTTCTGGATCATTGACTGCCACTTCCCTATGTGGGCAACGCTACCGCCTGTTGTATCAGTCGGCACCACTGCTGATGAGCTTGCCGGGGTGTCGATGGCCACGCACTCGTCTGGCATGATGTATGAGTCCAAGTGTGGCAGTTGCACGCACTGCAGCACGCTCGCTAACTCGGATAGTAAACCAATTGCGCTCGCGACATCGCCTATGGCAAACCAGCTCCCCAGCGAGCGTACGGCGCTGCTCAGCGATCCACAGTGTGGGCGCTTCAATGCTGCCCCGTTCTCGCTGTCGGTGGTCAGCGACTGCGGTGCCTGTGGGATCCCCTTACCGGGTACAGTAGCAACACCGAGTCGTGCTGGGAGTACTGGGGCGTCTCAGGATCCCCAGGCTGCACTAACCTCGCTGCAGCGACAAAGCCATGAATCCCCCCTTTCTCAACCAGCAGTGTGTCTGTCGCCCCCGGAGTCACTGGTGCAAATAACGACGTCACCACCGGCGTGCGTTCGCTCGGTGTCAGCGGTACCTCGACAGGCCGCCGTCTTCCCTGGGCAGCACATCCCCAGTGGTGGCCTGAACGGAAACCCCAACGCTTCCTCACTGATAGGCGTCACCGAGGCAGATACACGAAAGTTCCCCGGTGTGCCCCACCTGTGTATGTCTGGCCCCCATCAGGGTCAGCTGTCTTACCTCCAATGCGAGTCGCCCGTGTCGATTACGGCCGGGGAAGGACGTTTAGGTGGTGCGGTGGACGCATCCGCAGTGATAGTCCCCTCGTCCCCCTCGCACGCCCATTTGAGGTCAACGTTGCCGGAAAACAGTGGGGTCTCCGTTGCATCGTTGCAGCCCACTCCGGCTGGGGTTCCCAACGGACCTGCCGCCGCAACTGCGACTGCAGATTCTTTCCAAGGTTTGTGTCGCCCTCCACTTACCTCTCCTGCGACAACGGCGACTTCTGAGGGCGAGGTCGTCTCACCTTCGCGGGCCACTGCCGAGTACACGATACAAATCCATCAGGGGCCTGGGCCTCTCGGCGGTCAGCCCCACGCGGAGCCTGGTGCATCTGCGCTCCCCACTCCGCCGCAAGCTTCGGCCACGAGCAGCGGTGGCTCTATTAGCTCCATGTTGCCACCTGTGCCCTGCTCTTTGAACCCGCAACGCGGCGGCGTGGGCAGTCTGTGTGATACCAGCGGTGATATTGGAGAGACATCCTTGACAATGTTTGCCTCCATGAGTTGTCTGCCTCGAAAGCCCCCAAAAGGGTGCGCGGGCCTTCACAGCCGCTATGTACCGCCTTTATCTCACTGGAAGGCGAGTGACATGTCTTCCAGCAGCACCGGCGGGACGACGTCGGCTCCTGCTACTGATGGGGCTACGATAGCGCTTTCTCAGCATATGACACCGAGAAGCCACCGCATCACCACCACCCAGCCTGGCAACGACGGCAGCGTCAATGCCAATGCCAGCGGCGTGGGTCACATACACTTTCAGGAGGTATCCCCAACTCACTCTTCTATGCAGCTTCATTCCTCAACTCTGAAGCGTCTTTCTTTCACGGGCACCGGGCAGCAGCCGCTGGTACAGGCAGACGACAGCTCCCTCAACTTCACTGGGCCGAGAAGGCACGTCGAGAGTTTTTATACGGGCACTCCCGGCAACGACAGCCTACGCCGGAGCTTCTTTTTCCCCTCAAGTTCCCCAGGCCACGCAGCTGTCGCAACCGAAGGTGCAGGAGGTTCTTCTTTCATGACCGCTAGCGGAGGCGCGCTGAGCCACGACATGACATCTCACCTGCATTTCCCAAGCACTACACGTGGCGGCTCTCTTGGGCAGCCAACCCCGCCCGCCGTGGCCATCAACGGCGCGGCCCTCGCCAGGAAGTTTTCTGCAGCGGGCTCCATTCTCGCGGACTCCTATTGCTCACCGACGCTGCTCGACGCCCCAGAATTCCCATCTGCATCACACCCACCGCAATGGCAGGAACCGTCATACCCGCTGCCTTCACGGCTCCAGCATTCATTACAAATCACGCCTGCCACACCAGCCAGAGCTGTGCCGCCGCCAGGACCTCACCGCAACGCTGTCTCCCAAGGTCTTCAAGTCGCCTCGCACCACGAGGCACCGCCGGATATCGGCCAACCGCCGGACGCGTCGTCCGTGCCTGGTATGGACAGACGCGAAAGTCAGTGCCAGCTCCCTGGTTTGCTGCCGCTCCATCCCAGCGATTGGCGATCGCTTTCTGTGGCTGTCGCGTCTGCGTCGGAGGCGGGCCGTAACACGGCCCTTCTGGAAACGTCTTTGGTCTCGCCCACGCTGGCCCGCTCTCAGTGGCGGTGCCGGTTCGAGGAGTCCTTCTCCAGCGCCGAAGAGGCATTTCAATCTGCAGATGCGCGCGCGCAGATGCCTGCGAGCGCTGCGGCTGCTCCTGCCGCCGGTGGTGGGCGTGGTGGTGTCAGAGCGAGGTTGACGTCGTTGACTTCGAGCTCAAGGTTGACACAATCGCCTGCGTACATCCTCGATTGGGAGCGGAGCCTCGCTGCCTTCAAGGATCGCGCGGAGCGCTACTACTCCTTCAAGGGCATCTGCACTGAGACGTACCTGACCCTCATTGAGCACAGTGTGGACCGCTTTCTCGTGTGCTACTTCAGCGGCGGCAGCGGCACTATCAGACCGGAGGACGCGGTTCAGGTGGCGTTGGCAAGCCACACAGGCTCCGCGACCCGCGCAACGCCTCATGTCCTCGGCGACACCTCTGCAGGCAATTCGGATGTGCGCGGCTCAAGCAGCCCTGGTCCTGGCGGCAAAGGTATTCAGAAGATGCTGCAAGGGAGTAAAACATTGCAGAAGCTGAGTGAGACGGGGTCAAAGTGGCTGGTGCGGATGGGTGCGAACCTGCGACGGACAGGCGCTGTCGTGACATCTGTGCCAAGCGAGCCGAAGACGTCACTGATGAGCACCACCAGCCCTGTCAGCCAGAACCCGCTCACCTTTGGTGATACCAGAGCGTCACTCCAGCGGGGCGTGGAGGGGACTATCCCGGGCTGCAAGATGACACCCACGTCAACTAGTGCGACCGTGGCGGCGAGCGCGGCGATGGGAATTAGGGTGCCGGATACGACCTACGCAAGCTTGTACGGCGACGACCCACTTGACCTGCGCTCAGCTCTGGGGCCCCCTCCAGAACAACCGCACGCCCCTGTAATCAACGGATCAGCCCCATCGAAAAGCACAAGCCAGCTGTCGCTGACGTTATCCGTGCACCAGGAGGTGTCGGCAGGGATGGACTGTAGCGCTTCTACACCGGACACAATTTTTCCGTCTTGCGTTTCACCCGAGGAGGCAGAGATTCAGTGTCTGCTCCAACTCGGCCATTATGTGGCAGACGTGATCCCAGACACGTTCATGGATACGAGGCCCAGCGACAGCGTGATACACCAGGTTCGCTGCAACTACGCCATTCTTTTGTACACGCTGCAGCACATCTTGCGCGATTCGAGCATTCGCAGTAGGCAGGGAAGTGTCAGCGACTCGTTTTGTACAGACGGGGCTCCGTCGCTTTCGTTTGCCCTTACGCAAACGCTTCGGCCGACATCGTCTACCACGGTGAGGGGGCCCCTACCTCTGACTGTAGATGAGCTTGTTTGCCAGCGTATTCGCTATGGACTACTGCTGCCCACTATCCAGACCACCTGGCGAGATTTCTTGGCCCCCCTTGAAGCCAAAGTGCAGGAGCTGGTGCAGATTGCCAGCACAAATATTGACCCAATCCTTGGAGAGCTGCAGGCAGCGTGCGATAAGGAAGCTGACATCGACGCTGCGACGGCCGTGTCTCCGGCGTCTCTGGCAAACCCCGGGAGTGGCGTGCGGCCTGACTCGACGGCTGTCGCCGCTGCCTTGGTGAGGGGTAAGACTCTTCCTTTCAGGGAAATCACGGAGACCGAGCGAGCGGCTCGAGAGGCCCTGCGAGCCGCATGGGAAGGCCCACTTGCTCGACTGATCCGGCTTCTTCGCAAAGATGAGGAGTATCTTTCTACTATACACACAATGGACGACGAGTTTGTTGAGAACGGCACTGCGTGGCATTTACGTAGTGCTCAGATGCGGATGTGCTGCACGGCGCTAAGCGACTATGTGCCCGTGTACGGGCTAGTACTTTCGAGACTCCATCGTCTAGAAATGGAGCACCGTACCGTGCTTGAACTCTGGGGCGGCAGTGGTGCGGCTGTAACAGCCGGTAGACAATGACATGCCCGCGTGTAGTCCTCGGGGGCGTATGTCTGTGGGCTTTTATCCTTCCATGACTCTTCATGTGTATTTCTACGTCCTTTGGACAGGGGAAGCCACGGTATCTCCAGGAGATGAAGGGGGGGGGATTGTGTGTGTGTGTGTTCATTCGCACGTGTTTCGAAGACGTGCTTTGGCGTTTGAAGTCTGATCAAAGCTTCAAGAAAAGGGATATATCAGCAACGCAGGGGTTCCGTGCGACAGAGGAGAGGCGGCAATACGAACCACAGCGGACGCGACACATTTTTCTTGAAATAACACGACATCTCATTGTATTTTTTTTTTTTGGGGGGGGGGCACTCTTGAATTCCTCGCATTCCCTACACGCGCGCAACGAATCCCTCATCTCCCCCCCCCTCCTCAACTTTGCCCCCACACCCCTTCCTTCTCCTATACCCAGCTTTTACGGTTGCAACCACCAAGGGAGCTTCTGAAGAAGAAGAAAAAGGGGGGATATGGGGAGAGGGGGAGGGGGGAGGGAGAGGGGGGGAGGAGGAGGAGGGAGTGAACAACACGAAAGCGCGATCTGCGACTGGTCATCGCGGAAGACCAGTCGCAGCTAAGGCCGCAGACATATTCGAGCGATGCAGACACAAGCTACACTTGTTTCCCAATGTTGAGGCCTCTGTCCGAGCTCAGCGGCACTGGAAGAGAAATGTGACGTCTTTTTTCCCCCTTTCAAATGGCGCCTGCGGGGCTGATGTGTCTACGGTCCAGACCCGCATATTACTGGATCGCTTCTCGATGGTCGCTCTTATATCTGTTTTTTTTTCCCCTCTTTGGCTCCTCCTCCTTCGCCTCTTCCACCATGCAAGAGTGTCAGTGTACGCTGCCAACGCGTGCACATCTTTTTTTCACGTTGTGGAGTAGCATTAAGGGAAAGAGGCATGTCTGTTCTTGCCTCTGGTCTTTCACAGTACTACCCTCCCTCCCCGCCATCTCACCCCTTTTTATTGAATCGCACGATCAAGAGACCTGTGCTGTAGAAGCAGGTGTGTGTGTGTGTGTGTGCGTGTGTGCCACCGGCGGCGAAGGGCGGACATCTTTTCTTTTTTTGCATTTTCCCACATTGTTGGTTTCGCATCTCTCTGCAAGGTGTGGTGTTTGGCTCTGAGTGGCGGGGAGGGGAGGGGGGAGAGAGAGAAAAAAAAGCGAGACAAACGAAGAATGCTTCACTGTTCTCTGTTGTTGTGCCGGCCAGGGTTGCCTTTTTTCCCTAGCGCGCCCTTACTCGCTTCTCGCACCGGCCACAACCGGTCGCGCACGTGGAGCCAACCAGACATTCGACAGCTCCGTAACACCCCGACGCTGCACCGCCTCCAGGGTGTACTGCAGCTCACCCAAAGAAACCTTCCAGATCCAGCAAGCCACCGACAGGGGCACACTTACGTGTCCAATGCGCAAGGGTCACTACTGTCGCGTCCCGGTGGGCGTGCCTCGCGCTTGTCGGACCCGTGCGCCACGTTTCATTACCGGAGGCGTACAGGGCGGCCGCCGCGGGTGAACACGCAGGCGTTTCGGAAGTACTATAATTCTTCTTGATTAGTGGTTGTGTGTGACTGTCTGTGTGTGTGTGTGTGTCGTTGGGAGCGGCAGCCGGTGAACTGGGGGTGTGTCTTTCGGTGAGCTCCAACACTTCCACCCATTTTTTTTTCTTTCTGCGCTGTGATTCCGCTTACTCTCGGTGGCTGACGCGTCTCTCACAGACTCCCTTCCCCCCCCCCTTTCTTACACCACGCGTGTTTCGCATCTCACCGATTTGCCCTGGCATCTTATATAATCACAAGATTTACGCACAAAAAAAAAACACACACCCGCTTTCTGATTGCTCGCAGCTGTGCAGCTTTGGTTTATCCAGCAGCTCTCTTTTCCTCCCCCCCCCAAATAAAGACTGTAACGACAACCCCCCTTCCCCTTCCCCCCTCCCCGCGGGCGGGCTTCCATCCTGCAGAGCGCAATGGGCGGGACTTGGAGATGTGACGTGCTGAAAGCCATGTGGAGTCGTACAAACAACGAAGCCCCCTCTCTCCCCCCTACCAATGGAAGAGGAGAAAATAATTAAAACGGGTGCGCGCTTATCAGGAATTTGTGCTTGTGTGTGTGTGTGTGTGCACGCACTGATGCCAGATTCAGAACAAGAAAACAGACGCCATAGCCAGCCCCACCACCACACCAAAAAAAAATAATATGTACACGCGTATACATAGTGGTTGCCACGCTCCATTACTCCCTTCTATTCCTGCCTCTGCCCCGCAAGTTCTCTCGCTCATTTCTTGGCACAGAGCACATCACCCTAACCACCGCTCAACCTCCCTCCCTTTCCCCCCTTCCGGCGGCTCGGACTCCCTCCCTCGTTTTTCTTCTTGCTTTGGCTACGCAATACTGCAGGATTGGCCCTCGTGTCTCTCTCGCCACTCATACATTAAACGTTGCTTTCGCCTTATAGAGAAGAGTCTCCCTCCCCCTTTTCCCCATAGAGACAGGCGCGCTCACAGAGCAGATCGACATTGAGAAGGTGAACGGCCACACAAGGGAACCGAAACACACACACACACACACACACACACAACACGAACACATAGATTTACGTAAAAAAAAGGAGGCGAAGCGAACAATGCTCCGTCGCGTGTCTTTGTATGCGCTGCTGCCTCACGTGGCCCCTGGCACTGTAGTCGCCACCGCTAATCGCAACATTGTTGTCTTTAGTCAGCAACACCACGTTCTAGAGAGCAACCAGAGGGCCCGCAACAGCCCCAGCAATGTGTGGATCGAGGACTGGGAGGCAGAACGTATAGGCATTAAGCCCGAGCCAGGTGCGCTGCCCACGCAATTGGTTTTGGATAAGCAGCTGGAGCTGTACAACTTTGATCAGCTCCTCTCGCCCCCGGAGGTGATGGAGGCGCCCAAGCACAGCAGCTATAGCAGCCGCAAGGTCTATGGTGAGCGCCTTCAGTTTGAGCTTAATGACCGCGCACAGCGGCACAGCTACCAAAGCAGGTGGTGGATCACCCGTGGTCAGGCATACAAGGATAACCTGCAGTTTAAGGCGAATGCGCGACCGAGCATCCTCCTGACAAAGTCGCAAATAAAACTCTTTCATTCCAGTCAGCTCAGCGGCGGCGATGCCCTTCAGCAATACCCCGTCAGCGGTGGCACGCGTCGCGTGTACAGCAAAAAGGGAGAGGTGTTCCAGATACTGCAAGACCACATCAAGTCGAACGAGTTTAACAGCGGCTTGTACTTCACCCGCCGCCAGATGGAGTTTTTCAAGCTGGTCCCGCTGCCGGATCAGGTGCCGGTGGTGCAGGAGACTGCATCGGGTGATCGACACCTTATTTACAACGTGGACCAGCTGGAGGACCCGCATTTGGCGCTGAAGACGCTGCAGCGTGCGCCAGTAAATCTGCCCACCTTTCTGCTCTCTGGGGAGCCGATCATGTCGGACAACACCAAGAAGTTCCCAAAGACGTTCCGCAGCAACTACTGGCTGACAGGCCGTGACGCAGAACTCTATCAGTGGCCCATCAAGGAGACCGAGAAGCGCCGTGGTGTGCCCTTCAGTAGCGGGACATCGTCCCCCATCCAGTATGAACTATTCAACGTCGAGCAACTGTCGAACCCCGACGAGGCGTTTGCACGTGCAGGTCTCTTCATCCAGTAGACTTAAGTAAGTTGAAAAAACCGAGAAAAGGAATGAGAAGTAGGGGGAGTGCGAGAGCAGAACAGGAAAAAAAGAGGGAGAGGAGGGAGGGAGAGGAGGGAAGGAGAAGGGGTGGGGTGGGGGGTAACGCACAATACACGAAGTCTGAGCCCTTATGCGTCGCGCATGTGAACATCAACTCTCCACCTTCCTTTTGCTGGTGGGACTTAGTCTGCGTCTCTGTCTCGTTTTTTTTTTTTACCGTTGTCCGCATTAACTTGCTGGGTTTAACTTTGGGGTGAGGTGTGTGGAGGGGTGTATGTCGTGTGTGTGTGTGTCTGTGCCCTATTCTCTGTCTCCCCCCCCTACCCCCACTCCTCCTCCTTTCCCATTTGGCACTCTGCTTGCATCATGAAGGTTTCTTTGCGTGCCGCCGGCATGCGTGGGATGATGATCATAGAAGGTTGCCGTTGTTTTTAGTCGTGACGAACACACACACGCACACATACACACACACACAGCATACAGCCCACTCCCTTCCCCTTGGCAGTTTCAGCGGCGTTATGATTGCAGTGTTTCTTTTCGTTTTCGTGTGCAGATGCTCGTCCTTGTTGTCTAGTCTAACTGGTTTGACGTCATTAGAGAAAAAAAAACAATAATCTCAGCGGTGTGCCGCCGAGGAGGGGGGAAGAAAGAGAAGGCAAGATTTGAAGGTATGCGAGGTACAAAGAATTTGGTAAGAGACTGAAGGAACGAGGGATAATCCGAGGAGGGCAACTAAGGGTGCCGGTGGTGATACTTACACTCTGGATGCGAGACAGAGGAACAAGGGCCACGTAGCCATTCGTGAAGGTGAAGCTGAGGGTTTGGGGACGAGGAGGGGGATGCGCTGGGGCGCGTGGTGGATAGCAGCCGCCCGCCCCCTTTTTTATTTCCTCCCCAGTTTATTTTGAATTCCTCGTTTTTTTTTATTTTCTAATAGAGCACTCTTGGCGTTGCCCTCTGCATCCCCCCCCCCCACTCACGCTCTTCTCTCCTCTTTCCCTTCTTGATATATATTTTTTCGTGAGAACGAAACATGTTGGCTTCCGCTCCCTCTCCCCCCTCCTTTTTTTTCTTAGTACTCTGGCGTGCTGCGCTGTTTTGTGATTCTCCTTTCTAGGTTTATTTGGCACACCCTGGCTGTGTTGTTTTTTTTTTTTGTGCCTGTGTGAGTGTGGGGGTGCTCTTGCCACGAATGTAGAGCGTCGGTCAAGTGTTGCGCACATGTGCGTGCGTAGGTGAATGCTGTGGTAGTTTCTGGTTTGGTGCGCACTGTGAGTATGGCGGGGGGGGGGCTTTACTCTTCCCTTCTTCTCCCCCCTCCCCCCCCTCCCCCCCATTTACTGATAACACTTTTTCTCTCTTCTCGCGCTGCCAGACACACTTTGGTAACGCAGTACGATACGCGGGGGTGGGGGGAGTGGGGGGGGGTCAGCCCACTTTATGAATCAGCCCCGTCTTCACCTCCCCCCTCCCTTGACACCCATATGCGGCGGGGGGGGGGGAGGTGAAGATGAAGATGAAGATGAAGAAAAGCAAGACTCGCAACGAACCCGATCAAAAAGGGGGAGTATAGACATATATCATGAAAAATCACCACCAGGACGTGAGAGGAGTATGAGCCCCATAGGAGGGGGGGGGGAGGTACTTGCACTGCACCGGACATGGGTGTTCTGACCCACGCGCTTGAGAGGGGAACCAGAAAAACTGGCACGCCCCCCCCCCCCCCCCCCCCAAAAAAAAAAAAAAAAGCGCACTCCGCCTCCAACTCACTCTCGCACTCCCCCTTCATAATTCCCTCATCTACGGTTTTGATCCCAGGCAAGCGGTGAATCACTCTGTGGTGTTAGTGAGCTTGTCTGCCCCCCCTCCCCCACCCCACCACACACAAAAAAAAAGGGGGAAAGAGGGAAGGCAGGCGAGGGCTGTGCAAAGACATCATTGCATCCAAGGTTGTATTCGTGCACCATTCAATGCTGAGGTGTACGTGTCTCGGCTTGGTGGTGTTTACACAGGGCTTCCCGGCCCTCGAACGTTTTGCGCAGCAACACTTTTTGCCATCAAATCCGTTCTCGTCTTCTTGTCTGTGGCTGGACGAGGACGACTTCCGCAATGCACAAAGGACGGCATGCGCTCTCAATGTGCCGAACCCTCTCCGTATTGATCCCTACGCCCATCACCCACGCTTGTCTCGCTTCGCCCCAGCGCAGGCGAGGAGGGCTGTCGACCAGAACACAGAGTGGGGGGCCAAAGACACCGCACCTAAGGCGCATAACGGCACAACTGCGGCGAAAACGGTGTCAGCCTACGGCGCATCTCCGGAGACCCCAAATGCTGCCGGCGCCGAGGCCTGTGGTCAGCTGCGGGCTGCGGCGAGTGATGGTGCGGCGACACTTGGGGCCTCGATGGGGCCCGCGCCAATGGGCGGTGTTTCAGATATCAGCCCTCGGCTCAGCACGGAGGAGGCAACCCTGTCCCCTTGCCAAAAGGGGCGACAGTCGGGGAATACGGCTAAGCGTGCGAAGCACGGAGGGCAGACCCACCTGGCCGAGGATCTCTCCAACTACCAGGCTCCCATCTGTACCCTTATCCTGACAAAGCCGCTTTATGTCTTGAACATGGATCAGATGTATTTGTCGGAGGGCGATGGCACCTCCATGTCTCCACTGGCGGTGGAATGCTTGGGCAGGGAAGGGGTGGTCGACAGCAACGACCAACACAGCTGCCCCCTCACTATGTGGTCCTCGCAACACCTGGGCTTCACCGGCGGTGAGGGACAGCTTGCACCCACGGTGAGCCCATCTCTATCTCGGGATGGTTTGGTCTCCATGCCCAGTGAGCGGGATTCACTGACGTGGTCTCAACAGCAACACATCGCTGATGGGATGCGGGCATTGCAGCTGCATTTTCCTAATCCCATCAGTGATGGAGTCAACCGTCGAGAGAACCGGCGCATGTATTCGATATCCACGCGCCGCCCGTATGCCCCGCAGCGCGAACACGCTCTCAACACCCTTGTTCATCGGCATGGGTACAGCTCGCACTGGTGGGGCACCCATGGGCAATGGAAACGCATCGGTGCTATGCCGCAACCTGGACAGGCTGAGCACGTTGTGCCGATATCAGTCGTCTCCAAGGTTGTGCATATATCGCTGATCGAGAATGCCGAGGCCGTGCTTCGGAGGAGCGTCATTCTGGCAAAGAGCCGAAAGCTTTTACTTGTGCACCCCCCTTCCTTGGCCCAGTGCGGCGGCCCGGAGAGCGGTGGTGACGTCATGGAGGCGCATGCTGTGGCAAACGTGCACCGGGGAGAGAGGTTGCCGTTGCGCTCTGACACAGGAAGACATCATCACTACAATGGAGCAAGCCGCATTGAGAAGATTCTTCTTCACGCACTGGACGACATGCAAGTTCAGAAGTGGTCGCTCCCGGTGTACTTCTCGTTGCGTCAGCTCCGCAGGCTGGGCTTGGAGCTCCGTCCTGATACGGCTGGGTTTCGTCCAACCGTAAGTGAGGCGGCAGGCGTGGGCGACGGCTGTGACACCGCCGAGTCCGAGCATGGGGGGCAGGCGAAGGAGGGGGGAGGGGGAATGATGGATGCGTCAGACAGAGGGGCTGCCACAACCGAGAGGGCACCCGCGGCTACCGACAATCCCGGAGCATCATCGCCACAACTTTGGGGCTCCTCGACTCCACCGCTTGCTGCTGCGACGAACACCTCCATACAGAATACAACGACGCCTGGGCGAAGCTCTCCTGGGGGCTTCGAGTACTGGTACCACATATCGCAGGTGTACTTTCCCGACTCGTATCTCGTGCCGTCCGCCGTCTTAACAGCCGAGTTCGAAAGCCCCGGCGTGCCGCTGAACGGGATCAGCGGCCGACGCCTGCTTTATCCGGCCTTGCTCTACGAGTCTCTGATCAATCAGCATCCCGAGGTTGCCGAATCCGCGCGATGCGCTTCTGCTACGGACGCGCTGCCCCACACCGGCGACACAGCTTCGGACAAGCTCTCGGGGTTGCCGGATGTCCACGGTGGCGAAGCAGATGCTTCGGCATTGGTGTCTAGACGGGAGGGTCTCCCCTGTGAACACCAGAGTGTAGCGCCACCCTGCGCTTCCTCCGCTGCACTCATGGCTGATTCTCCAGGTACCAAAGTGGACGAGGAGGACGTGGCGATTTCTCGGTTCGTCGCTACCCACGCTTCGCCCAAGCACACACAGGGCCGCTCGTTGTGGTACCAGGCTGAGGACGTTCTCGCAGCGGGTGGAGTGGTGGACGTGAACTCTGCACCCGTCGAAGTTATGGTGCGGTCGGATGCGCACTGGGTTAGGCAGTCCGAGATTGGCGGCTCGGGACTCTCAGGATACAGCGAGAGGGGCGAGCCACCGGGCAACGTGTTCTACAATGTGGAGTGTTTAACCGATCCGGATAAGGCGCTTCGCCTACTTTCTCAGCCATTCGATCCCGTGTGAAGAGAGGTCTTTGGTCGCGCGCGCGCGCGTGTTTGTGTGTGTTGGTGAACTCACGCCCCTGCCGCTGCGCGCCGACTCTTTGATTCCCTCTAAAAAAAAGGACTCAATATAGACCAAAGCCCGCATCGCCCTTGCTCGTGTCGCCCCCCCCCCCCGCCCTCCCCCCTTTCCCCTCCCCTCCACACACACCCACACGCTTCCCCACCTCGGTTTTCTGCTGTGCTGTTGCCCGTGTCACTGGTGTTTGTTGTTGTTGTTTATATATAGTTGTTTCCGTTTTGCTCTTCCAGAAAAAAACAAAAACAAAAGGAGCATATCCCAGAAAAAAGAGAGGGTGAGGTGGAGGGGGGAGGGGGGAGCGCAGCAGGAAAAAAAAGAATCGAAGATCGTATACACACACACATACACACAGCGGGGTGAGAAGACGTCATATTTTCGCCCTCCACTCCCCCCCTCCGCCCCGCCCCCTCATCATCTCTGCTGTTGTCTTTTTATTTCGTAATCTAATATACACACTCATATATATATATATATGTATATGTTTTTTTCGCCTTTATTTTTGTGCTGTGTCGTGTGCGTCGAGAGAGAAGGGAGGGTGGGAGGGTGGGCTGCTTTCCTGCCTTACTGCGAGGTGTATGACGCGGGTGGTACGATACACCGTCAGAGTTTTTTTCCTTTTCGGCCCCTATTTCTTTACTTAGCAAACATCTCTAGCTTTATCACGTTTCATGTGTGAAGATCCTTTTCGTGGGCTCTCGGCTGTCCCTCCCCCGCTTTTTTTTTTTTTAAATATGTGGACCCCACCGGCTTTTCGCCTTCCCAACGATTGCCTTTTGATCTGCTACCTCTGTCAATCCCGTGTCTTCATTTTCTCGTCGTGTTTTTTTATTTTCCTTGTTTGACCATACGCGCTTCTGCCTCGACGATCTCAAGAAACAGCCACATCACATTTGGTGGTGTCTTTGTGTGCCGCTTCCGTGTTCTGTTGTTTCTCTGCCCCCCCCCCCTCCCTCCCTCTTCGTCAGACAGCCCCAGTTCAGCTCTGGTGCAGACTTGGGGAGGGAGGAGGCGTTGAGGCTCGGTGTCTCATGCGTGAGTACACATGCACGCGCACAACACAGAATACAATGTCGAGACGAAGAGTCTCAAGCGGTCGACTCTCTGCTGCTTCGTAGAAAAAAAAGGACGCTCACGAACGGGATGTGCAGATCAATGTTGCCCCTTGCTGTTCCGGGGACGGGGGCGTATACACGATGACGCCTATCATTTAGGGGAGTCTGTGTGCGTGTGTGTGTGCGTGTGTGTTCCCGTGTTAACTATTTTTTTTTTCATCGAGTATCCCTCCTCCCCCTCCTCCTCCTCCTCCTCCTCTCTCTGTCTGACTGTCTGTGTGTGTTTATGTCTCGACTTGTGCATCTCTCAAGTCAAAGTATGCCGTTGGCAAGACCAAAGGAAGTCACCAGAACGTCTGTCACGGTCTTCCCTCTGCATTTTTTTTTTCGCATACATGTGCGCGGGTATGTGTGTGTGTGTGTGTGTGTGTGTGTGTGTGACAGCCGTAAGGTGGCATTCCATGCCCCCTCCATCAACACACACACACACACACACACACACACGCCGACATGAGCTGGGCCTCCCCCTTTCCCCGTTGAGCTGCTGCTGCCTTGGATGTATTCCCTTCTCGCTCACTCTTTCCCAACACCCTTTGACGCAACTTGCCTTGCTCGTCTCGTTTCTCTTCCTCCTTTTCTCACGCATTTACAAATGTACTTTCTCGATTTTTTTTTTGGGGGGCGGTTGTCGCGGCACAACGCCTTTCACGGCCTGAACACGTTATCACTGATTTATGTTGTCTCTCCTTCCTCCTCTCTGTACTCGACACGCAGCAGCAGCAGCAGCACCACCACACGAGCGGCTGCTGGCATTTGTCGGTCGTTATTCCTCTCAATTTTTTTTTTCATTTCATCTCTCTTGAAGCGCTGAACATCTCGTCTTTTTTTATTTGGAGGAGAGAGGGGGAGAGAGGGAGAGAGAGAGCGGTGCTTGTGAGTGTGCCTGGATCCCATTTTTCTCCCATCATCGGTCATCTCGGCGTCAAGGCTAAAAGTAGGAGGCCAATACGGGGCCATGCGATCAACGGTGTCCGCCCGTTTGGCAGTCCTCTCTGGGGGACCGCTGTGTCATTCACGCTCGCTGCTAAAAGAGGGATCACCGCATAAGATCGTCATTCCTCCGCTCTCTTCGTTTGACGGCGACCCGGCTGGGTCGTCGTCCACAGTCTTCTCCTCTCCATCCCTATCGCCCTACGCCAGGGAGTACGAGGAGAACAATCGTGTCAGTCCTGCTGTAGCATCGTTTTTGCCACCGGAAAGCGCGGCGGAGCTGCTGCGTGCGCAGCAGCTGGACGCCTTTAGGGAGGGCAATGATGCGTTCATGGAAAAAGTGTGGCGTGACTCGAAGCCACACCTGCGCAAACAGCAGAAGCTCATCGACGAGTACGGTGTAGAGGGAGCCGTGCGGGAGACGCTGCAACCTAGTACCACCTCGTTTCGTGAGCAGCTTCGCCAGCGGCCGCTTGACCGCGCCATCTTACAAGAAATTTACTTTGGCTTGCATGGCCGCCGAATCGAGAGGAGGTTGAAGCGCGGTGTCTCGTGGGAGCACTGGATCACGAAGGGTGATGGCACGGCGCCGGTCTTCAATACCTCCAACAAGGCTCAACAAACATTTGCGTTTGGTAGCAACATCCAGCAAGTGCGCTGCGCCACCCACCCACAGCAGTTTCCCGTACTTCTCAACCCCGCTGCAGCAGGCTCGACATCATCGGCCCCCACCGCCGCGCACGGCAAGCACAACGGCAAAGCCGACAAGCATCCAGCAGGGCGTACATACGGACACCTCCAACGGAGGCCGTCGTCTCGGATGGAGCCACGGCAACATTTGCTGCCCGAAGTAGCGTTTATTGGCCGTACATCGAGTGGGAAATCGTCCCTGCTAAATGCCGTAGTGAACGCGATGATCACACCCTACGGTCACCTGCGAGGCACGACGAGCTCGCTGCGCTTCTACAACGTTGCGCACCGTTTGATACTTGTGGATTGCCCCGGGTATGGCCACTACGATCCCATGTGCACTCCCGCGATCGACGCGGAGAACGCCGTGCGGGCGATGCGGGCGTACCTGAGGATCAGTGCAGCACCTGGTGCCGTGCAAAAGATGGAGCGACGCCGCCAGCGCCGCCATGGAATGTCAGGTGCTGTCCATCACCCCCAACTTGGCAAGGGAAGCAGCGAGTCGGCGGAGGTGGAGACCAATGAGGCAGAAAAGGAAGAGAATAGCTTCGACAGCGATCATCATCATCGTGGGGCGGATCCGCTGCTGCTGTACCAACCACGAAACATCAAGCGTGTGTTTCTCTGTGCATCTGCTCAGGGTTTGCAGCACCTTGACTACGCGTACTGCGACCTGCTCGAGGCTTATCAAATTCCTTTCAATGTGGTGCTGACCAAGACGGACGCAGCCCCCATCCGCTTCCTGGCTCGCCTGACAGACTACACGCGCAGTCAGCTTGTGCGCTACACGCAGTGTAAAGAAATACTACTTACGAGCTCGCTTCGTATTGCGGGGATCGACAAGGTACAGGAGCTGCTGGGTAGCTTCGCCATCCCCGATGACCCACTGCACGGTGCGACAACAGACTTCAACTCCATTGTATAGAGGGCCACACGCGAGGGGGGGGGGTACAGCAGCAGCGACACACACACACACACACACACGCACGCACGCATGCACGCTCATGTCTATTTTGCATCCACCACACTTTGTGTGGACTATGCGTATATTCTTGTTAATGCCGACCCATTCTGCCTTTCTACTGTCATCATCGCTCTCGAGTGTGCCCATTCCCTGCCCCTCCCCCTCCCCCTCCCCCTCCGTCCCTGGAAGGCAGTGTCACGCCCAGGGAATTGAACATTCTCTATCCCGGCTGTGTGTGTTTGGTTTCCTTTTTTGCTCCGCAATGGATCAAGCTCCGGGATGGGTGCGCATGCACATTCAAGGGGGAGGGAAGGGGGTGGAGGAGGTGAGCACGAGTTGCTGTTGTCGTTTTTTCGTTATCTAGGCGCGCCTCGAGGATCTCGAGTTGCGCCACATCCGATGCCCCAGTGTTTCTCATTAAAAAAAAAATTTCCTCTCCCTCTCCAACTGGCGGCCTGACATTTTCTTACAGAATAGTGAGAGGCACCATGGCGTACTAAGCCGCTCGCTGAAGTAAGGCAAGCGCAGCAAACCAAGCAGGAAAAATAAGAAGATTCAAAAATACACATACACACACGTTTATATATGTGTGTATATATGCAATGTGCATAGCCAATGCGCACGACATCCTTGGAGGGAATGCTCTTTGCCAGAACTTGTCGCAGTCTGGTGCAGCTCAGTCTGCTTTCCTCTTCTCCAATCTGAAAGGGCCGCGGCGTGGACGATTGCCACGCTTTTCCCCCCTTTTTCTCACTTATTTTCTCGCAACTTGTAAGCATCATCCCTCTATGCCCTTTCTCCTTCTCGTATGGCCTTGTTTATCATTGTCACTCACCTACCGCATTGCGCCGATCCCCTCCCCCTCCCGCCCCCCCTCTCTCCCCTAACACACCCACACACCCACACACGACACAAATATACACACCCTCATGTGTAGTTTTGTTTTCCTTTCGTTTTCTGTCGTTTCGAGTTTCCTCTCACATACTTTTTTTCTTCCCTCGTTGGGCAATACCCCCTCCTTCCTCCCCCCTCGGGTTGTGTGTACGTGTAAGAACGTATCTTTCACTGCCAGCCCGTATAACACTCCCCTGCCTCGTTGTCGCTGTCATCGAACGGAGAGATTGGAAAAAAAAAGAACAAGAGTTGACGTAATACAAAAAAAAAGAAAGGATCATCTTTACATACACACACGCGCGATTACATACAAACGCTTTGAGCTGAGGCCGTTGCCCTTCACATCTTCCCTCTCTCATAACCTTCTCCCCCCCCACTTTTTTTCCTCTCCCCTCCCCCTCCTCTGCTGGTTGTTATTTGCTGTCCCTCCCCGCTTCTTTGTCAGTGTGACACGTATATCATACCTACCCCCTTAACTCACCCCACCTCGTCTCCCTCTCTCTTTTTCCCCTCTTTTCTGGGCTTTTTATTTTGGTTTCTCGTTTTCTTTTCGCTCAGATTTTTCTTTTCACAGTTTGAGAGCGCCTCCCTCGCCCTCCACTTCCCTCCCTCATTTTTGGTTACTTTGTAGTTCATCAGAATTAGCACCACCCGTTTTCTCTTGTATTCTAGTTTTTTCTTTTTTGTTGTTGGGGGGGTGTCCTACCCCTTTTTTTTCCCTTCCACCTTTAGTTCGACCCAGCGAGTGTGTGCGAGTGTGTACGCGCGCGCGCGTCTCTTTTCGCTTTTTGTGTGCGTGTGCTTTTTGTTCCCCCTCCTTTTCTGGCGTGTGTAGCAAATTACTATTTTTTTTCGATCTCTCCGCGCCCGTACTCTTCTTCTCTGTGTGTGTGTGTGTGTGTGTTTTATCTTCGGTTTCACCGCCCCTCCTCCTCCTCCTCCTTCTCCCCCTGGTGTTGTTGTTGTTGTTCCTCTGCCTTTTGGTTTGAGGAAAGCCCTATCCAACGCTTTTAGATCTTCCGTTGGTGTCCCCGTTTTTTTTTTTCACCCTCAACCCACTCGACACAGTCTTCAATTTGTTGGCTCTTTTTTTTTTTGCCTGCTCGCTTCTCCTTTAGTTGTCACGAACCTACAAGAACGCAACGACAAAACCTGCCTGGATTTGTATCGTCGTCAACCGGCACCAGCGGCGTGGAAGGGGCGGTGATTGTCTCCCCCCAAAAGTTACACACACACACACACACACACAAAGATCATCTGGGGACTTACCTGTGTCTTGTGCACAACTCCTCTCTCGTTTAACGCAAGCAGGACCACATCTGTCGAGAATCCAGCGGTGACACAAAAGGGTGATATATATAAATATATATTTAAAGACTCGGGGAAAGGAAGAAAACAGAGGAAGAAGGGGAGAGGAAGAAGAAGGCGAAGCGCTTGACGAGGGGGGGGGTTACCCACGGCCCTGGCAACACGTGACTCTAGTGAACTGAACGGACACCTCACGTTGCGTTGTTATCCAACACCTCAATCAGACGCGTAAAGATCGACGTTTGACTCCCTTTTCCTTTTCCGTGCTTAAATCTCCTCCCTTCCCTCCCACCCCCCTTCACCCCTGCCTCCTTTTCTGTCTTTCATTTGTTGTTTCCAAGCAAAGAAACAGCAGCAAAAAAAAAAGAAAGAGAGATCCACCCGACATTCTCTCTCTCTTGTTTTGTAAATATTTTTGTTTGTTGCTCAGTGGTCCCCCATCACCCCCAGCACGTCATTTTATTATTTCTTCCCTTCACCGTCCCGTCCCGTCCCTTCCCTCCCCCCCAAACAAAAAAAAAAGAGAGAGGCCGAGAGAGGCAAACGTATACATACAATTGTTGCTTTTTTTTCAACCTCCTCTTCCCACCCTACTTAACACGCACACACTCAAGCGACACATCTTTTTCCAATTTTTTCTTTCTTTCGTTTCCTTCAGAAAAGGTCACTGCGGTATTTTATATATATATATATATACGTTGTGCTTTGTATTTGTTTATCTGTATTTTCCCATTTCTCTCGTCTTTTTGTCCCCCCCCCTCCCCCTCCCCCCTTGTCTACTCCCTCTTTTTGTTGTTCTCCGTGTGCGTGCGTGTTGTTGTTGTTCACTCCAGTATATATGTTTTTTTAGTCGGCCTTTCTTCCCTTCTTCATCTTCTGTTGTATGATCGTCGTCGCTTATCCCCCCACGCACACACACACACGCACACACACTCTCTTTCTCCTCGTCTTACTTTTTTTTTTCTGTTCTGTCTAGTCTTATTCCTCCTCTCTTCTTTGTTTTTCTCTTTCCACTTTTTGTTGTTGTTTGTCGGTGTCTTCCGGCCGGCCGGCCCCCTCTCCTCCTCTCCTTTCTACTCTTTGCGCGCGCGTGTTTGCGTCTGCGTGTTTGTGTTTGTGTTTGCTTATCGTTGTTCTCGTGGTTCCTTTGTTTCTCTTTTAGTTTCGTTTCGAATTTTAATTTTTGAACTGCTTTCCCAGTCGAGTGACGCGCTTGTTTGTTCTCCCCTCTCTGACTCACTCACTCACTCACTCTCTGTGCATCCCCGAGCGTGTCTTGGATTGTTGTGTGCGTTGTCGTGTCCGCCCCAGCTTTTTCCATTTTTTTCGTCCGCCATCTCTCCCCCCTCCTCCTCCTCCTCCTCCTCCGCCGTTTCGTTTTATTCTCTCTGGGGTCGTATCGCGCCTCTGTGTGTGTTTGTGTGTGATCTTTCAAGCTACTCGCATTGTAACCGACCTTGGCAATCGTTTACTTTCTCTTCCCTCGTGTTGCTGTCTTTTCTTCTTCCGTTTTGTATTCTCTCCCTCCCTCCCTCCCTCCCTCCCTCCCTCCCCCCCTCCCTCCCTCCCGCAAGCACCTTGGTTACCACTACTCGGCTCTGCCCGACGCACGGGGACACACCTATAACGTACACCCACCCATCCCCACATACACACGAGGAGGTTCGAGATATAAAAGGCACGTGTATCCCAACTTGCTGACTACTACTACTACTACCCCCCCCCCTCCCTACACGCCCCTTCTCTCTATTGACACAGTCCAAAGCACCCAAGTTACACTTTTACGCTCCATTCGCTTTTTCCCCTTATTTTCTTCGCTTTTTTTTAGTGTTTGTGTGTGCGGTTCATCTTACACGCGCGCGCTGTTTGTGTTTGTGTTTGCGTATTTCGTGCGTGTTTTGTGTGTGTGTCACTGTTGTTGCTCAAAAAAAAATACCAAAGGAACAACTCTTTCGCACACACGCTTCCGTTACCACCACCATCACCACCACCACCTCTTTATTCGACCGATAAGCAACATCATACAAGTGTATATTATCGGTAAACATATATATATATATATACATCTCGTGTATTGTTCGCAGTAAAAAAAATTTATTCTCCCCTGGCGGAGACAATCTCAGGCCTTTCTCCTCTCTCCTCTCTCTTCACTTTGTTTTTTTTTTACTTGGTCTGAGTCCCCATCACGTGGTGCTATTCTGCGCTCGACTCCCCGTTTTTTCGAGTGTTTCTGTGTGCACATCGAATCACTCACTTGCTCGCGCGCTTCTTTTTTTTTTTTCCTGTGCGTACCTGAGCGACTCCCTTTTTTTTCTTTCTTCTTCTCTTGTCTCCCTCCTTTCTCTCCTGGCCCCCTTTCTTGTGCTTCATCATGAGCACCTCGACTATATCCGACGCGTGCCAGAACCCCAACTCAACGAAGGAGTTCTCGCTCTCGTTCAGATCCCACGGCAGCGGCTCGCAGAGCGAGTCGGGCATTTCGCAGCGTTTAGAGGGCACGCAAAACTTCACAACACCATCACTCCTGTCGTTTGAGGCCGCGCCAACTACGGGCACGATGACAGATCAGAAGCCGCTGCCATCGGATGCGCTTCTCGCGTCTGGTGCGCCTACGAAAGCAGCACCGCCGACAACGTCAAAGAAAACTGGCAAGTCGGCTTCTCGCGCCGCGACATCTACGACAAGCGGCTCTCCTTCAACGGCTGGGGATGCGACGCCGCTGGCAGAACCAGCGAAGGTGAAGAACCAAAACGTTCGCCGCAACGTTTATATCTCGGGTGTGCCACCGACGTACCGCTCGGAGGAGTTCCGGCAGCTCTGCCAGCAGTTTGGTCGTGTGGAAGCAGCGAAGTTGTGTGTAGACAACCGCAACGCCCCGACAAAAGCCTACGGGTTTGCGCTGTACTACAGCGAGGAGAGCGCAGCGAGTTGCATCCGCGGGCTAAACGGCAGCTTTTTGCAGGGCCGTTGTGTGCAGGCTCGCCTCGCCGACTCGCATGCCACTCCACAACCGCTCGGGGACGCTGGTGCTGCCATCAACACGACGTTGCCGTTGCCTAACGCGCAGAGAGACCGGCGTGACAACAGTAACCGCACCCGCCGCACAGACGAATCTCGTCGCGGCTCGCAAGGCCGTCGGTCTTTGACAAACAGCGCCATCCCTGGTCCGGCTCTTGTCGGAAGCGCCATGCCGATCCAGGTGCCGTTCAGTCCGATGGCGATGGCTGCCACCGCTCGGCACAGCAGCGCAATGCCAATGCCAATAACGCAGTGCTTCCCTTTGATGACAGCGGCAGGTGGTGTCGTCCCACCCCCGACCGCCACCTCCTCGACTTCTCCCTTGGATGCACAAATGACCGTCAACGCATCGCCATCGACGGCCTTCTTCACGGTCACCCCAGCGAGCTGCAGCCCGCGGACGGACTGCGGCTTTGGTGCCACCGGCACACCTATGGTCACACCTCTCTCCCCCGACGGTAGCGCCACCAATGTTGCCCAACACGGGGGTCTTCCCGCCGCCGGCTCAACATTGTCACCAGCGTCCATGGCGTTAACCCCCCCACTGATCTCCTCACAATCATCCGACGCATGCTCCTCCCTCCCGTCACCAGGAGCGAACACGGTGGAGAACACCAATGGCGGCGCACCCGATGCACTCAGCAACAATAAACCTGACGCGACGGTGCCCCCTTTTCCTCTTCCCTTCCCATTCCCGAACATGACATCGATGATGCCAGCAGGGTCACCGCAGATGATGGTCACGGCAGCAGCAATGAACAATTCAAGCGGCGCAACTTCGACGGAGTGGGGGGCGCCGCCGCCACCGCCAGCGACATCGACACCCGCCTTTGTGTACTACTCGCTGCCCACCGGCGGGTACGGTGCCTTCGCCCCCACTGCGGCATCTGCGAACGGTGTGAACGCCTATCCCGGCTCATCCCCACAGTCGGGAATGTCCTCAATGACAGCTTCTGCCAACCCGATGCCTGGTGGTGCTGTCCCGTTCACATGCTTTCCGATGGGTGCTCTTCCGGTGGGCGGCTCTTCGGCAGGAATGCCGGCTCTTCCGCCCTACTTGCCGCCGCCACCGATGAACGCCAGCAACTCTGGTACCGAGGGCTTCAGCTCCGTGCCACCGAACGTGGTCATGATGGACAACGGGATGGGTCTGCAGCTGCAAATGCTGCGCTGAGAGAGGCGCACACGCACAAAGACTAAAGTCCCCCCCGTAGGTAGTCTACTCGTGACTGAGAAGGTAATCGTCAGTACCTATGTAACCAAGCATTATGCGGCGCTGCCCTGGATCGCCACATGACGCTTCGGTGCGTGTGCGCTTCTCTTGTTTTTCTCCCGTTCGTGTATCTGTGCCGCCCCCCCCCCCTCTTCCTCCTCCTCCTCCTCCTCCTCCTCCCCCCTTCCTCATGCGACGTGTTTTGTTCGATCTCTCCCGAAATATCCCTGGTGTGTGACATAGAAAACTTCAGTCCCTACTACTCCCTCCCCCCCCTTTCCCCCTCGTCTCCGTTTTTGTTGTTCAACGTACGTGGCGCAGCGTGTCGTAGAGATCTCAAGCAATTCTCTGCCCCCCTCCCCCCCGTTGCTACTTTCTTATCCCCCCGCTCCTCTTCTCCATACAACATACTCGAAGCCCGATGCCCCCCTGTACTCCTCTCTCTTGCAGCGCACATATACGCGTATGTAATGTTTTTTTTTCCCCTGTGTGTGTGTGTGTGTGTGTGTGTTCGTGTCGGATTGTTTGATGTATTCTCTTGTGCCCTTTCCTAATGTCTTTTCGCTCATCAACCTGTGCGCCCTCGCTGCTCTGTACAGGCACGCGTTGGTCTCCCAGTGCGCAGGTGCAGGTGTTTCACATTTTGTTTACGCGTGTAGTCGCAAGCATGCAGACATATATATATATATATACACTCTCAGAACGTACGTGCACCTACTGATCTCTTTATTGATCCACAGTTGAAGTCGAGATGGCCGTTTTTGTGCCACCATCGCTGTGCACCGCGAGTCCCTCTTTACTTCGCCGCTTGCCACGTGGAGTAAAGGAGAACAACCACAAAAGAGGAGTAGTGTGCTGTCTTTTTTATTTTTTTAGAAAGATTTCCTGTTCATCTGATTGCGTGATCTGTATCGGCGAAGAATGCCGGACTCGTGCCCTCCTTTTTTCTTTCTTCCCCCCCTTTTTTTTCGATTGTTTGCTTTTCTTGTTTCATTTCTACGTTTATTCGTTGTGCACTGTGTGTGTGTGTGTGTGTTCGTGTCGTCACCATTAACAGATTGCTTTACACGTGGATTTGAGCCGCAGAGGTGTGCCTTCATCCATGCAGAGAACAAAAAAGACGGGAGGGAGGGAAAGAGGATGGGAGCGCCCCCCACCAAACGATGGAGGAAGAAAATAAGCAAGGGGGCTTTTTTTTTTTACATCAACACGGTTCTCTTTTTTTTTTCTTGAGGTCTTTTCTATTTATTTTTTTATTTTTGGATTCTGTCGTACGCGTCAGTGGCTGTCAGGGGGCGTCAGCTCTGTTCTCCCTCAACTTTCTTCGTTATTTTGACGCTCCTCCACTCTCTTTGAGCATCTTTTTCCCCCCCCCCCCCTTCGTGCTTTCGGCGCACCCTTCACAAACATTCTCTTCTGCACACACACACACACACACACACACACACAAACTACAAGACGTTTGTATACCGCGTGTGTAGGACCCCCCTCCTCTTTTTTATTCTTTTTTTTCTTCGTCCCCCCCTAATCCTTCCCCCTTCCTCCTTCCCCCTTCTGTATATCCTCATGCGGTCACCTTCCACTATAACCAGGAACAACAAACAAAGCAAACAACAACCTCAGAAAAAAAAGGATAGATAGCGCACACACACACACACACACACGTGTACATTCCCATATGGATGCAAAGAACAAAGAGGGAAAGGAAAAAAACATACACGAGCACAATACGATGGACGATGGCCCGTGAGCAGAGTCCCATCACATAGAGAAGAGAGCGAAGCAAGCACAAAGAGGGAGAGAGGAGGTGGGCATGTATATATATATGTATGTGTGTATGTGTGTGTGTGTGTGTCAGGTGGTATGTAAAAGGGGAGGCAGTCATTTGAAAGTTGTCTCAAGAGCCATACAACTTGTGATGAGTAAAGATTCTTATTGTTTACACGCGCATTGGGCATGAGAGCAGACATCCCCCCTTTTTTGCCCATTTTCTATTCCCTCCCCATCCCTCCCTCCCTCCCTCCCTCCCTCCTGCTCAGTCTCAGATTGAGAAACGGCACATGTATAAAGTAGGCTCCATTTTCTTTTTTCAAAAAAAAAATATTTCCTTGCCTTTGCCTGGTTATGGGGAGGGGCGCTCCTTTTTGAAATCGCCCTCGAGTCTGCTCGATTGTGTGTGTGTGTGTGTGCCTACGCAATATAATTATATGTAATCAGCTGTGAAAGTCTGGGTGCTGCAGGCAGGGGTAGGCCGATACAGTCTCGTCATCCAGTTTATATATTTTCTCTCCATTTTCTCTTTTGCCCCCCCCCTCCCCCCCCACACCCCGTCATTTGGTTTTTGTCTCTTACGCACTTGATGCTTCCTCTTCCTTTCTTTTTGGTTTTATTTCTTTCCCACCTCCTCTTCTGGAGTAGCTGAGAGCTTTTAAAAGTCTCATACACACACACACACATATATATATATATATATTATCTCCCACATTAACTCCTTCCTCCCCCACACCACCCTCCGCCCCACCGCATTTTCACCTCCTCTGGTTGTATGTCTGTGTGTATGTTTATGTGTGCGCTTTCTTTCGCTTGATGCACGTTGATCTGTGTATAACTCTTTCTCCCTCTCTGTGTTGCGCACTCTTCTGTTTCTGTTGCTGATGTTGTTGTTGCCGTCGCATCTTGTAACTTTTCACGTGTGCTGCGTTCCCCCCTCTCCCCCCTCCCACCCTGTCTCGTTATTCTTGACTTCGTTTTTTGTTTCCTCCTTTTTTTTGTTTTCTTCAACGCAGTGGCAGGGAGGGGAGGGGAGGGGAGGGGGGCGGAGGCTTTCTGTGTGAGACTGAGGTTGGGAAGGCATGGAAAAGAAAGGCGGCGGTTAGTACAGCGGAGTTAAAAAAAAGAGAAGGTACACGAAGAAGAAGCAGGGGTAGGGTAGCATTGGTGCCTTGAATGAGGATTCCCTTCATCCGAACCCTTGAAATTGCCCCCCCCGGTGTGTCCGGCGAACTCCTTTTTCTTTTTGACTGCATTTATTTTTTTTTGCTTCCCCCCCCCCCCAACGGCAGCGTAGTCTCTTTTTTTTTTCTTCTCTCTTTCACAGGTCATCTGCGTCTGTGCCTGTGAGAGAGTCACACGGTCTCTATTGTTGTTCAGCTGCGCGCCTGCAGGGGTTAAAGGGGGGGGGTGGGTGGGTGGGTGGGACTTCTTGAGTCTCTCTCTATATTCTTCCCGGTGGACTGGTGAGCACACGATGTTATGCGTGTGTCCCTTACCTGAGTTGTGCTCTTCTGGTATGGGCGCGTGCTGGTCATTTATCCCCCCTTTTTTTCTCTCTATTGGTGGGTGTTTGTGTGAGACTTCTTTGTTGCTCGCATGAACCGAACGGCGTTTTTTCATCTTTTTTTTCGGATGGCCGCTTCGACTTTATTATTGTTATTATTATTTCTTTTGTTGAAGGATAATTTCCCTGACGAACCCTCGGAGCTTTTTTTTTTTTGGACTCCCCAATGCTTTGTACAGTGTTCATATCCAAACGTCTCTCTGTCTTTCTGTTAGTGTGTGTGTGACATGAATGGGTCATGTTGGTGCTTTTAGTTGTTTGTCGCTTCGTTACCCCTCCTCGTTTCCTTTTGCGCGTGGTGTGTGGGTGTGACTAGTCCCTTCACCCTTCCCCTGTTTTTTTTTTTTTTTTGGGGGGGGGGATGCTCTTCGACTCCATTTGTGTGTGTGTGTGTGTGTGTGTGTGCGTGTTGCGCTCTTTAGGTGCCGCTCTCTTTGACCTCCTCTTCCTCTTCCTTTTCCTTCTCCTTTTCCTTGCCCACCCCGCCTTCAACATGCCTGGATGTGTGTACTGTAGTTATTTGCGTGCCGTATACAACTTTCGATTGAAGCGAAGAAAATTAGGCATAACCGCAACTGTATTCTTCGTTTTTGGTTCACGTCTCAACGCGTGTTTTGTGCTCTCTCTTCTCTCTTCTCCCCCTCCCTCCTCTTCACGTGTCGCTTCTCGTGCACCATGAGATGGACGATACATACACGCACACACACATATATAAATATATATATATATAAATATAAATATATTTAGTAAAAAGCCGATGCTTTGAGAGGAGGGGCAGCGGTCATTGCGCTGAGACCACTGACGCGAAAAAAAATCTTTTTTTTTTGGCCCCCCTCCCTCCTCCTCTCTCTCTCTAGTCCAAGGAACACTTTGGTACGGCGACGCAGAGGCGCTTAAGAGTGTGTGTGTGTGTGTGTGTGTTGGATTGGGTGAGGGGGGAGAGGGTTGGGTGGCACACTTCTTCGCTCTTGCAAAAAAAAAATACGGTACACAGATGTGACTGCAATATAACTTGTTGTTCGGCCTTTTCCTTATATCCTCCCACCACCGATGTTTTTCTCCCTCGACACACGAGTTTTGAGCCCGACGCCGCCCACCCTCTCCCCCCCCTGTCCCTCCCATTTTTCATCTTGTTTTTTGTTTTTTTTTTGTTTCACTGTCCTGTGCTGCCTCATCTCTCACCCCCTTTGGGGGGGTACGTATTCGAATCTTCTCTCGTTTTGTTTTGTTTTGGAAGGGGGCGGGGCGGGGGTGGCATCATCTGACCGGATGTCTTTCCCGATTTTACAGAGCATCGTGCAGTGCTTCATTTCCCTCCTACATATCCACGTTGTTTTCTGTTGCCGATGTCGTGTATGTGCGTGTGCGCATGTGTGTGGCTGGTTGGTTGACGTTTTCTCTCCCTCTCTCGTCTGCATCTTTAGAGGTGCGACTGTGCGGGTGTGTTGTGTGTTTCCCCTTCCCTTCCTTTCGGTCATTTACTTCTTTATTTATATCTGCATGTTCGCGTTCGCGATTATGCTCTGATCGTTCTCCCCTCCCCTCCCCTCCTCTCCTCTCCCCCCATCACCACACTCTTTTCCCCCCTCTGCATATTCACATTTAGAGATATATCTATTTACTTATATATATATATTTCCCCATCTCAACTCACTCCGTTCCCTCTGTGATCTGTCATTATTATTATTATTTTTTTTTTCACGTACTGTGGGAATGGAGGGAGGGGAGGGGAGAGGGGGGGACGCAGAGCACTTACACAGGTTTACGCATATTTTAGCGACTACATACGTAATCGTACCCGCGCATACGAGCGCTGTGTTGCTCCTTTCACCTCCCCCTCCTCCCCCCCCTTTCTGCAATATGTCATTTTTTTTTGTTTTATGTTGGCTGCGTTTCATCCTCTCTCTCTCTTCCCCCACACATATCACCCCAATGGTGACTGGGTGAGTGGAGGTGGGGTGGGGTGTGTGAGAGGGGCTCTCTCGTCTCTCTTGCTCACCATAATATCCGTTGGAGCGTGTGGTACTCAGCATCCTGGTTCTCCACTCTCTTCACCCCCCCCCCAGCCAATCCTTTCCTTTCCCTCACTCCTCCTTTTATTTTTTTATTGGTAGGTTGGCCTGGTTCACGCTTTTTGGCTCGTTGTCCCCCCTCTTTTCCCGTTCTCCTTCACCCGTCTTGTTGTGTGAATCCTTTTTTTTTGGGTTCATGGCTGGTCTCTCATCTCTTCGAGGCATAATCGTTTCTTTTGTTGGGAGACGGACGCTCCCCCCCTCCCCCTCCCCCCTTTTTTTTTGGCGTAGGAGGATTGGATGGGGCGGGGGATGGGGGGGGGTTGGTGTGCTATGCGAGGGAAGAGAGGCACATATATATATTTTTTTGTGTGGGTGTTGTAGACTTCTTTTGTGCATCGTTTATGTGCGTGCCACTCTCGTTGTTGTACTGTTTTTGTTGCTCTGATAACCCATTCTTTTTTTTTCCCTTGCCCCCCCCCCCTCGCACGAGGGCCTTGGATATGCTTTGCTGTGTGTGGGTCCCTGAATCTGCACTACCTTTGTTGGTTTGTCGACGGAAAGGCCGCTCGGAGGGGCTGGGTTGCGTCGGTGGGGATAGTGCGCAGAGAGCCGCCACCTGTCTTTTCCTCCTCATCTCCCCCCCCCCCCGCTCCCCCTCCGCCTATGGCACTGGGGGGGGCCTCCTCCTCTCGACCTTGTCTTACCTTCTCCATTCCTATGGAAGAAAGAGGTGTCCACGTGAGTAAGAGTGAGGCGGTGGTTCCAGGACGGATGCGAGTCTGTGAGCGGAAGAGGAGGAGGGGCTAGGCGAGAGGGAGTGGCCAACAGCATGGATAAACATAGTTGCTTGCCATCTGAAAGTGGGATGGTACAACTGGGGAAAAGAGAGAGAGAGGGGGGCACGCGGTCTGGACATGCATTAGGTGTATGTGTATGTGTATGTATGTGTGTATATACATATATGTATACCCACACCCATACACCCACATATACGCATATACACATATATCCTCATCAAGTACGATTTCTGCAATATATATAGCTGTATGCCATACTGTTTTTCTTGGCACACGAACCCCTCCTCTCCCTCCAATTCACGCACGTGTATCAACGGCGCACACTCCCTTAATCATTGTTTTTTTTTACTTTCACCCGTCCGTACAGGAATGTGAAGCGGCGTACTTCTCGGCTAGTCGCTATGTCCTTGTTGTTGTTTGCTTATTTTTGTGTGACAGCGAACCCTCCTGGCCCTGGTCTTCCCCCTCCCCTACCCCTTCCTCCCTCCGCGGTCTTTCCTCGGGGAGGGACTGCTTAGCTTGTGCGGTGCAAACAACAGCGAAGGACCTCGCTCTTGACCTGTCATACCGCTCTTCAACGTTTTTTTCTTTTTTTTTCTTCGGAGTGACGGAGATGGAAGCCACTGGGTCGATATTGTCTGCGCTTGAAGCTCACCAGGAGGCGGGCACAGGGGCACATCAACAAAGAAAAAAGGGGGGAGGCACTCTCGTACAAGATCTGTAGTTACATGTCTAAGTAAGACGGTAGAGCGCATTATCCCTCCCCTCCCCCCTTTTTTTCTCCTCTCTCTCTTTCACCCATCACACGTCGATGACAAATATATATATATATATATATGTATACAAGGCAGAACAAAGAAAAAGTGGGTTATTAAAAAAAAACGCACACGAACTAAAAGAAGGGGTCAAGCCCCAGGGTCATGGCTGGGAGGAGGAGGGAGGATGGAGGGAGGGGGAGGATGGAGGTTACTCCCCTCCCCCTCTTCCCCCATATATTATATTATTGTATATTATTATTATATCTCCTATCTTTTTATTTATCTCTCATAAAAAAAAGAGTTTATTTTCTTTTTTGTTCATTTATTTATTTATTTATTTTTTCAATTTTTGGGCGCAACTTTTCTTTTTTCCTGTTTTTTTTTGCTTTTTTCCCCCCTCCTCTTATAATAATAATATCGCCACACACACACACACACACATCCATCGTTGTGTGTGTGTGTGTGTGTGTGTGGTTGATCCATTCCTCTCATCGATGTGCGTAGTATTTTAGCACCACATCATCAACTCTCGCTCTTGCTCTGTTTGTGCGTTGGACCAAAGAAAGGCAGATGGTGGGGGAGGGGGGAGGGGGGGGTGGAGAGAGAGAAAGAGAGGCCATTGTCTCTGCATCGTACGCACGGCTTAGTCTGCCAGGATTGAGGGATCCATCTCTGTATTGCTCACGGCTGGCGCACCTGCACTACACAGGACTCACACAGGCAGACATGTGCGCCAGTTTGAACACCAAAGAAGGAGGGACAAGGGTCTCAAAAGAAAAAGAGGAGGTGAACCCCTCCCTCCCTCCCCCCACCCTCCCCCGGATCACAGCTGGCGTATAAAAGTTTCCCGATCGAAAAATGAGCTGAAGCAAAAAAAGCGGGTGACTTTTTCTCGGGTTGACTTGGAGACAAGAGTCGAGCAGAAAAATAAAGCTGTGAAGCGCTCTCATTGCTTAACCCCCCCCCCTCCAATCGCAATTTTTTCCCCCTTAGTTTGTGTGTTTCTGTATTCTTCCCCTATATAGGTGCCACCCCTTTTCCTCCGGCTCACGAAGACGGCATTAAGAGGCTCAGATATGGACACCCCAAGTGGGAGGATGGCGGGGGGGGGTGAAGCGGTGTCAGTATATACATGGAAAGGGGAAGTCTTCGGGTGAACCTCAACGGCGTTAGACAAACAAGCAGACAAAAAATACATGGATATTATCATATACAGGCTACCTTCCACGGTTACACCAAAGAGGGTGCTCTAACAGTTGACCTGTTAAGGCACCTGCCCATCACTCTCTCCCCTCCGTGTCGAGAATCTCTCGTTTTGCTTCGACCCCCTCTTCTCCCCCCCCCCCCCCACCTTTTCCCTACCTTTTAAAATTATTATTGTTTTTTTTTTCCAGATGCTTGTGTGTAGTGTGACGTTGCTTGTTCGTTGTGTAATTTGTTTTCCTCGCCCCTCCCATCTCACCCTCTCGCCTACCCCACTTTTTTAGTGGACGTGCGTAGGTTGAACAACAACAACAACAACAGTGAAATATGTGAGACCGTCTTATATACCCCCCTCTCCCCTCTAATTTAGATGATATATACAGATCAACCAATGCCTGCCCACACAAATTGAGAGGGGCGCAGCAGAGGAGGGAGGGAGGGAGGGACGGGCGCACAGAAGGCGATTGTGGCTGCTGACGTTTTTGTTGTATTTGATTCTTTCTTCTCCATTTGTCTTTCTTTTTATCCCCAGCACGGTTGCTTCATCTAAAATCATACACACTTTCTCCTTTTATGTCCCCTCTATTTTTCTTCGTTTTTCCCGCTTGAAGTGTGTGTGTGTGTGTGTGTATGATGTTCGTATGATGTTTGTGATATGTTGGATACACTTTTTTTTTGTGCGTGTGTGTCTCTCTGCAGGGCTGTATGGTGTTCTTCTTGAAGTTTTTTTTTTATGTGCTCATAAATGTGTTGTTGGTTCCTTTCTTTTCCTCTCTCTCTCTCTCTCGAGTCCGACTGAATCAAACAAACAACAACGAAAGGAAAAAACACGACATCCCAGAATCATACAGACATGCGGACATTATCAACAGCAGAGGCGGGTGCGCCTTCCTCCTCCCCCTTCTGCTAGGGAGGATCAAAGTGAATATTTGTGCGATCTCCTGGGCTGCTGCTCGCAACATGGTGGCGTGTCCGAGTATGAAGACATTTCCTTACCCCCCCATTCTCGGGGGATGGGGTGGGGTGTACGCTTAGAATGTGCTGCTGAATGGGTTCAAGTATTACAGCTGCATGCTTCCCCCCCCCCCTGATCATTAACAAGTGACCGCAAACCGCACACACACACACACACACACTGTGTGTTTTTGAGGCGATTACAAGATGTGTGTTTTTTTTTTGGTTGTTGAGAAGAAAAAAAACAGGACAAGAGGCGGTCAAGGAGGGAATCCCAACGCTAGCTTCGCTGCTACTTGAGCACTGATGTTCTACAGCAGTGCTTTCCGCTTACCAGCTCGACTGCACGCCACAGACAAGGCACATAAATGACGAGCCCCCCCTCCCCCCCTCCCCCCCCACTCACCCACCCACCCACCCGCTCACGTGCGCAGTGCTGTGCCACTCACACCACGTTCACCAACTCCTTTCCCCCCTCTCTTTCCCTAAACGGATCGTGTCTCGTTCCCCCGTTTTCTCCCCTGTCGGTACGCATCATCATTTTTTTTTACTGATCGGGTGCTGCTGCTGCTACTACACATGCGGGTCTTTTGGATGGCCACACATCATCCGTATACTTTGAAAAAAATATTACCGCCATCACCATCTGCTCAGTTTTACAAGTGAGCGGCCGCTACCGACCGACAGCACTCCTCCTCTCCCCCCCCCCTCCTTCACCCAAAAGTAAAAAACAACAACAGCGAAGTGAGTTTCTATGCATAAAGGTATATAGTCAGATCTATATATAATATATATTATATTATATTATATTACATATATGCATACATTCATTTATTTATTCATTTATATATACACCGTATTCTCCTTGTTTAGTAAGACGAAACCAGAAATCGCCGGAGACACGCGTGCACGTCTGTCGCTCTTTCAAAAAAAAAAAACTGAAAGACAAAAGTAAAAAAAAGAAAGAAATCTGTTCAAGCAACTCAAGTATCCCCTAAAAAATCAAAAGTTCATTAGGGTAGAACAAACAGAGGGAGGGATTCTTGCGGTTTGTTTTCTACCGTTCACACTCCCGTCTCTTCTTGCACGCCTCGTAGTCGCTCGTCTGCCTTTCGCGTTTTCGTGTATCACCCCTTCCTCTTCCTCTTCCCCTTCTTTTTTTTTTTCTTCCCCCCCATCCCCTTCTTCTTCATTTCTCTTCACTCGAGTATTCTTGTCATTTTTTCTTTCTCTCCCCGCTTTTTTTTTTTTTCTCTGTGTGGGGGAGATCATCTCGTCTTCTTTCCTTGTACCCCCTTTTTTGTGTGTGTGTGTGTAGGGTTTGCCCGCCTCCCCCCCCCCCTCCCCCTCCCCCACACACACACACTTCTCGTACAGCACATATATATTTATATATATACATATACGTCAACTCGGGAGGTGGACCTACATCAGAACGACACCCACTTCCCTGGCGCTACTTTTGCTTTCTTTTTTTCTTTTTTTTTTATACGTGTCCGCGCGTGTGTGTTTGTGTGTTTCTTCATTCTTTTTTTATTTGTCAATTCGCTCTTCTCCGTCCTTCCCAGTAAACGCATTAGTCGTACACGAACGTGCATCCACTGAGGACAATATCAAATCGAGGCTAAAAAAAAATCACTGCAACAAATACTTCAATCACAGAAGCAAAAGGAGCACGCACACACACACACACACACACACACACACACACACACACACACACACGAACAGAGAAGAAAAAAAGGGCTCAGGCTGTAGGTGACAGAAGAACCGATCCCGAACGTACTTCTTGAGAGCCCTCGCAGACATTTTCGCTCAAAGACCAAAACTGCAGGAAGAGGGGAAAAACATAAAGAAGAACAGTGGCAGGAGGGAGACAAACGTAAATTCAGAAACGGGAAAACAACGAACCCCTCTAAAAACAGAAAAAAAACGAAGAACAACTCGCATCACCGCGATTTTTTTTTTGCTTTCTTCTTCCCCTCTCAGACTCTGTGTTTTGTGGCACACGTTTATTTTGTCTGTCTGACCCCCCCCCCCCCTCCGCACACACACACCCACACAAACACACACATCACCACCACCACCACCACCGCACCTCCGTTTGGATAATCTCCAACTTTTTCTTTTTGGAAGAGATAAGAGGAAAGGCCCAATTTATCGCTCTTGACAGGCGCCAGCAGTCGCAGCTGTGAACGGGGAGGTGGGGAGACAGGCGCTTCGGGCTCTTCGTTTCCCCTCTTCTGGCCATTGTGTGCCTCGACTTGGTTTTCTTGCCTCCCCAGCAAACGAGGTTTCTCTCCCCCAACCCCCTTCCTGTTTATGGTGTTTCGCTCGTGCTCATTTTCAGGTACACTCCTTGCATACCTGAGAGTAAGCCTTGCTTTGTACGTCCTCACTCCTCATCGCCCCCCCCCCCTCCCCTCCCCCCCACTACTGTTGGTGTTGTTCCCCCCACAGGTGTTCTCGTCTCACGTTATTCTTCTTCCCCCCACCCCACCCCAAAACAATTCCTGCCTCGCTTATAAGGGCATAAAAGATCCAAAAACGTTCAGAGAATCGCCCCCCCCCCCTCCTCCACGCACACACACACACACACGTAGGAGGAAGAGAAAAAGGAAAAAAGGGTGAGAGCACCCACTCGCACTTTCCTTGTCTTTGTGTTGCGACGCATCTCTGTCACACTCCGCCGTCACCACTTAATCGTTTACAGTCAGAAGTTTTTTTTTCTGAAAATCCCTCTTCATTTTTTTTTTTCTGTTACTGTTCCCCCCCGCTTCTCTGCACGCCTCTGCATCTCTATATTTTGTTACATATCGCCTTGAGTTAAAAAAATTACAGAAAAAAGTGGTCCTCACTCCCCCCCCCACCTCCCCCCCCATTCTCCCTCACTCCCCCCTTCCCCTTTCTATTCCCATCTCATTTCTGTTTTTCCCCTTTTATTTTTAACGTATTTGCGTGTGCTCGTTCAAGGTTGTTTCTCTTTGCTATCAGGCTGTCTGTCTGTCTGTCTGTCTGTCTGTGTGTTATTATCCACGATAAATATTACATAACTACAAACACGGCAAGCACACACACTCACACACATACATACGGCAGCACTTCTCGGTCATACCGAGTTGGCGTACACCTCGTGTCATACAGCCGTTATTTTTTTTTTGCCCCGCCCCCCTCCCTCCCTCCCCCCGCCCACCTTTTGGTGCGTTACTACATATATATTATATATATAGAGCGTGTGTGTCTGTGTGCTTATGCTCGCTCCCTGTTACCGTCTTTTCTCTTTCAGTTTTGTGCATTTTTTTTTTTGACATAGCCCTCTCTGACGCCATTAATTTTTTTTGATTTTTTTTGTTTTGCTTCTCTTCTTCCCCCTCTTCTTCTCCCAGCTGGTGCGTGTGTCCTGTAAGTTGTTCCCTTTTTTCCCTCGCTGGTCTTTCTGGTTTATACTCTCGGTGGCTCTCGCTCGCCCCCTCCTCTTTCGCCTCTTCTTATTCCGTTCATCTCCACGCCGTCGGCACCATCACCCTCATCCTTCCATCTGCGGTGTGCTTCTCTTCGTCCTTGCCCCCCCCCCCCCTTTCTTCTATTCCTTCCGTATCTCGTGCATTGCATTCGGGAAGTTACGGGGGTTTGTCGAACTTGTTGTGCGTCCTTCCCCCCCGCTACACTCTTGCATTTTTTGTATCTTGTTACAGAACCCCTCTCTCACTCCCCCGCCCCGCTTCTACTTCTTTCCTGTTTCCCCTTTCTTTGCAGCACCGTCGTTCTTGTTGTGCTCTCCTCTACCCACTCCCCGTCCTCGTCCTATCAAGGCACTTACTCGTTCTAAAATCTTGTTTGCCGTATCCCCCTCCCCCGCCGCTGTCTTCGTTGTTATTTTGCATATTATTTGCCTGCCTCTCTTCTATCTCCCCCTTCTCTCCCCCCGTTTGTTTTCCCTTTAGTCTGTGTGTCTTCTTTTTTTTTTATTGCGTGTGTGATTGATATTATCGTCGGTTCTTGTTTCTGGAGGGGATCATCTGTTCGCTCTTGTCAAACCCACGCATTCTTCAGCCTCCATCCCCCCCTTTTCTCTCTCTCCCTCTCTGTCTGTGCCTGTCTGGGGGGGGGCGTGACAGTGTTGCGTTCACACGCCGCTCGGTCCCTCTTGAGTGGTTCTCTCTTCCCCTGCTGGTGTTGTTTTTATCACTAGTCTGCTGTGTTTGTAGACTCCTTTTTTTTTTTCTGTGGTGTCGTTGCCCCGCTCCTCTCTCCCCCTTTTCTCCCCGCCTAACCTATTTGAATCCCTCAGCTTTTCTTTGTGTTGTGTACTCGCTCTGTCTGTCCCTCCCTCCTCCCTCCCTCCCCTCCCCCCCTTCCTTTTCACTATACTATACAGATTATATTATATATATATATATTAAAGCTACTTCTGGCGCCATCCCCCCTCCCCCCCCCCCATCCCCCCACCTCCTCCCACGCTTCCCAGGCTGAGAATGGCGGACAGCTCCAGAGATGCCCCCAACTTGCCCAGCTGGCCGCTGTACATGATGATGTCTGGTCAGGCCGTTGGCGCAGACTCGTTTTGCAAGTACCCCAACGGGGGCACGGCGGCGACAACCTGGGCCCCATCACCTGGTGCTACTGGGACGGCAGGCAGCATGGGCGCTTCGCTGAACGGTGTTTCCACTCAACCAGCGAGCGTTGTTCCCGTCGGTGGCACCGGCTCCTTCTATTTCTCCTTCTGTGGGACCGATGGGCTCATGATTGGTGACACTGCTGATACGAACTTGAGCACCAGCTACGCCAACGCCGTCACATCTTCAACTTTTAGTGCGAGCAACACAACCACGAACAGCCAAGCTGTAAGCCTTACAACAACTAGCGCCACAGTTGTGAACGGAATGCAGTTGGCGGCAGTGAACCGTGAGTACTTCTACGGGATCCCCACCCCGAGTGTGCCGAACCGCGCCGACTGTGCCAGCTCCAGCGTCGCGAGCAACTGCAGCAGCATGAGTGACCACCACGCTGGCGAGTATGGGACAGCAGTGCCGCCACCGATGCCCACCAGCTCGTTGGTGGTCAAAAACAGTGCTGCCTCACCGGATGGGGTTCAGAAGGATGTCCTGGCTCTCATGGCCGCCGAGCAGCAGCAGCAGAAGTTCGTGTTGCAGCAACGCAACGTTTATATGTCAGGGCTGCCGGTCAACTTTCGCCCCCCTGCCTTCCGTGCAATGTGTGCCGTCTTTGGCCGCATCGAATCCTCAAAGTTGTGTATGGAGGCGGACGACTCCAGCCGCTGCCGTGGCTTTGGTTTTGTGCTTTTTTACGATGTTGAGAGCGCCACCTCTTGCATCTCATCCCTGAACGGGAAGATGATGCAGGGCCGCACTCTTCAGGTCCGCCGGGCCGATCTCTCGGCTGCTCCGCAGCCACTGCATCCGGTGACGCAGCGCAACCGCACTGGCTCAGGTCTCGTGACCCCGCCGTCCCAGGGGCAGCAGACATCGTCAAACGTGGTGCTGCCCGGACCACCAGTGCCCGGCCTTCCTGTCTACAGCCCACACCCGTCCCCTGTTGGGCAACCTAGCACCAATCCGATTGTCATGTCGGCCGTGCCCTTCACCTACGCCACACCGACGGGCGCCACCCCACCGTTGGGGTCAACATCACTGAAATCGGTGTCCACCGCCAACTCTTTTCTGCTTGGTGCCAGCACGCCGGCGTCCAGCTCACTTGGGGCCACTTCGACACCGACCGTGATGTACGCCTCAAACAGCACAATACACCCCACCATGAGGGGAGGTGTACCTGTGATGCAACTGATCACTGCAGTATCACCGGGTAGCACGTCGGCAATGGTCCATCAGCCGCTCTCGACGATATCGCACACGTCCCCCAGCGGCCGCGACGGTGCCACCTCGCAGAACGAAACTCCGTCGAGTCTGGCAAGCTCCTGTGCACCCACGGGCTTCTCCTCCTCCTCCCAGCACCTCATTCAGCTTCAGTCACCGACAACGCAGCAGCAGCAGCAGCAGCAGCTACAGCTACAGCAGCAGCACGGCATACCTGTTACACAACTGTCCCCAGTTCAACCACATGCGCAGTCACAGAGACCGTGCAGTGCCTGCACGAACATGACCGTCTACCACGCCCCCGAAACCACTTCAGGTGCCGGGAACCTGCACCTCAACCCAAGCGCTCGTCCTAGCGCGGTGCCAAGCGCTTACAGCACCATTGGCAACCTCGCCCAGGACTATCTCATGGGCGTGGACCCGACGGCGTCCTCTTCCAACGTCTACTACTTTATCTCGCAGTAGAGGTGCAGGGCCTATCAAAAGACGACGAGGGCCAGCGCATGAAAAAGAGGAGAGGGAAAGCAGAGACAAATGAAAAACGGCACAGAGAGAGAAAACACAAGACAGGGGCTCAAAAAAAAAAGGAGGGACGAGGGAAGGAAGACTCACATTTTCGTACTCTATTTTTTTTCGTGTATGTCCGCGTCATGAGTTTCATCTCTCTTTTCGCGCTTGTTGTTGCCCTGCCGTGATTTTGCCTACACATTTTCCTTTGTGTCTGCCTGTTTGTGTGTGTGTGTGTGTGTGTCTGTCTGTCTGTTATTCCACCACCTCTTTTTCTTTCTGTAGTGTAATATTTGGCTGGCTCTATAGAGATTATCGTAGATATATCTGTGTATATATATATGTATATATATATATGTATATATAGTTTCTGTGTTTATACGCTTAACATTTTTATGTGTTTGGTTATGGTTCAGGAGATGAGAGTGTGCGGTGCGCCCCCTCCCTTTTCCTCTTTTTTTTTTCTGTTCACTTGACTTCACTGGATGAATGGAATAGGAGGCAAGGCTAGGAACGCTCTTGGCGCCGGTAGTGGTGACAAAAAATTCGTATGCAGAAACATATATATTCAAACATGTGTATGTGTGTGCATTATATACAGGTACACATGAGGACATACATGTATGTATTTTGCTCTCTCTCTCCATCTCTTTTGGGAGTATTTGTCATCCCGGCGCGCGCTGCCTTCTCAACTTGCGGCTTTCTCCGGGGGAAAAAAATGAATTGTGCTTTAGTAGAGGCAAACGTAGTTTCGCATCACAACAGTTGCTCATTTTTTGTTTTCAGTCGCTCTCGGAGGTTGTTGGCCTCCCCCTCCCCCTCCCCCTCCTTCTCCCCCTCCATCCCCTTTTCCCCCTGGTCTATATTCTTTTTTTTCCGGCACATTCTTTTCCCGTGCACGTGTGTGTGTGTGTGTGTGCTTGTTTTCTTCTGTTGCAGTTTTTTTTTTCGGAGGGAGGATCATGTGTTGCTTCACGATGTTTACGACGACCTAAGTCTTCCTTCCACCATTCTTCTTCCTCAATCTTTTCTTCAGCGTGCATTCATCTGCACAAACATATAAATATATACATGAATATGCTATATATTTATGTTGTTATATATCTGTTTCGTTCGCTTAGTTATATATATGTATATATATATATATATATATATATTTGTTTTGGCCGCGGTGTTGTGTTCTCCTCCCCTCTCTCTCCCCCCCCCATTCGCTCTCAGCCGTGTCACCCATATTTTCGTGGTTTCCCTTTTTTGTTTTTTCCCCTCCTCTCACCCCTTTCCCCCTTCTCGCGCTTTTTTTCTTGGGTCCATACGCTTGCGCACACGTGCCCAGCGCACAATAGTTCTGTATTGCCCAAAATTTTCTTTCGGAGTCTTCTCATGAGTTGAAGAAGAAATACTTCTTGTTCCCAGATCTCTCTCCCTCCCTCTCTCCCTCCCTCTCTCCCTCCCTCCCTCCCTCCCCCTCGTTCTGGGGCAGGGGGGGGGGAACTCGATGGATTCAAATGATTATTATTTTTTTCCCCCTCGATAGAAAGTGTTCATGTTGTCCAAAAAATCTCCGATCTCCGTTGACCATTGCACGCAACACGGTTCCGCATTCCTGTTGCTTTTGCCCCCCCCCCCCTCTCCCTTCCCCCCTCCATTCCCCGCAATGGAAAACATTTCAATTTTTGACACACACACACACATACGGGGGTGTACTCCCCCTCTTTTATTCATTTCAAATTTTTATTTCGTATTTTCTTCACGGCCCCCCTCCCCCTTCGCTTTTGAGCCACCGCTTTTTCCCGCTCACACACATATGTATGTGTGTGTCTATATATATATATATATATTTATATATATTTATATATACATGTCTTGTCAAGTGCACCGCTGTGCTTGTGTATTCTGTGTATTTTGCACTTCTCTTTTTTTTTGGTCGTAGTAGGAGTAGTGGTAGTAGTAGTGGCGTACATATTTCTTTTTTTTTACTGTCTTCGGCTGTCTTGTTGTTGTTTTGTATTGTTACGCTGTTCTTTCTCTTCCTCATTGCTGGGGTAAGTCGAATGCATTCGCGCACATTCTTTTTACCCCTCCCCTCCCCCCTCCCCCCTCCTCCTCAGGGTGTGTCTTCGCAGATGTCTCTCTCTTTCTTTTCTCCCTCTCTCTGTGTGTCTGTGTGTTCCTCGTGGATTCGCGCATGCTTTCCCGAGAATTCTTCTTTGTTATATTATTATTATTATTATTATTTTTGGGTCTGGAAAAAAAAACGAAGAAGAAAATGATAAAGTAGTTACACATGTGGAGATGAGTCCATGCGTTGATGTGTGTTCTTGACCACCTCAAACGGCGCGCACACGCACAGAGACGTATCCCCTCCCCTCCTCCCCCCTCACACACACACACAAAAAAAATAGCTTTCGTTTTTTTTTTGAGACGAAAAAAGCAGGGAAGAAAAAAGAAATCAAGAATTAATCATGTTGATAGTGGGCACCTTGAAAAAAAAAGTTCCCATTCACTCACTCTCTCACCGTAAATGTGTCTACTGGCCCACTCGTGTGTGTGTGTGTGTGTGTGTGTGTGTGTGTTCGCGCATCTTTGTTCTCAGGTTATCGTTTCTTTTAGTGCCCACTACACCCACCACCACCGCCTCCATGATCTTCTTTATACTCACCTCCCTATCCTCGGGGCGTTCATATGCGTGTTTCAGGGGAGGGGATGCGGAGGGGGAGGGCAGGCTTTGTTGTTATCTCCAGTTATCGGGTGTTGTACCCCTCCCCCCCCCCAATACCACATCCACACCATGCAAAAGAGTGAGGAACTCAGCGAGGTAACAGAGCCCAGTAAAGAAAATAGGAAGACGGCGTTACGAGCGAAACACTTTGAGCTGTGTAGTGTTCGGTTTGCTTTTCTTTCCCCCCTTGTTTTTTTTTTCTGTGGATCCGCTACTCTGCTTGATGATGCCGCTTCCCACATTTTGTGTTTTTGCCTTGTTGTTGTCCCGCTTTTCCCCTTTGCGTGTTTCACATGCCATTGCGCCTTCTCTCTGTCCGTCTCTGTTTTCTCTCTCTCTTCCCTCCCCCCCCCCCCCCTTACTCCTGAGCTTGAACGAGTCTCTGCCATCCTCCCCTTTCTCTTTTTTTTTGCCAAGCTGTTTGCTATACATGCGATACACCCACACACTTACACTCAAGAGAGAGAAAAAAAAGAGAGAACGCAAGCACGAAAGAATGGGGATGTTTGTGCATCACACAGACGCATAAATAAGCACAGCGATGCGATGCAGAACTTTTTTTTTTAGACGTGCTAGGTGTGTGCTTCACCACTGCAAGAAATAGGAAAACATGTGTATGTGTATACCTGCACACGCACACACGAAAGAAAACAGACTGACAGACAAAACAGAATCTTTGCAGACGTGATCATACCCAAAGAGCGCTCTTCAACCTCCCACTTATATTGACTTTGAGTGTGTGTGTGTGTGTGTGTGTGTCCGTTGTTGCGCCCTTGTAAGACTAGCGTCGGTAATGTACATTGTATACATGCTCTCCTGTTTTCATGAGCACCACTCTTTTCCTTCTTTCTTCTACATCCAAGCTTACTGCCCCCCCCCCCCCAAATCACACACACACACACACGCGGAGGCACACGTTGAGAAAACGAAATAACGTGTGTGCGCACTCTAAACAGCAACAAGGTGCTGTGACAGGTGTGACAGCAAAGCATAGAGGTTAGAAAAGTGAAAGACACACACTGCCGTGTGTATATATATGGCATTAGTAGTGCCTTGTCACTGCTACAGTATCGGTGGGATGAGGACGAAAAGAAATATAAGGGGAGTAAGCAAAGAACGCCTACAAAATTCATAGGAGCATGCTCGTCTCGGCAGTTGGTCTTTCTTTTTTTTTATCGTTTCCTGTTCTTTCCACCGAATGCCGCCAGAAGAAGGGGGAGGGAAAGGGTGAAGAGCCCTGCTCTCACTTCCCCATCGTTTTTATGCCTCCTCCTCTCCTTTCCCTCTCTTCTGTCCTCGCTACACCAAAAGAAAGCGGAAAGGGGGGACACAATGTTGCGGCATGAATTACACCTCTATGCTCTCCGTCTTACTCCTGCCCCCCCCCCCCCCAAAAAAAAAAAAATCGCACGTGCCCCCTTTTTTTCTTTCGCCCCCACTTCCTTTACCCCATCCCCCCCCCCCTCCATCCCCTACTCCCTGACGGATTAGTCACCGATGAGCTTTGAATAAAACGAAAATAAAATCACATGAGGTGACTTGAATTCTCCGCTCTTTTTGTTTTTCATTTTCTGATCCATAAAAGTATTCACTGGTGCGTCTGCACGTGACTACTTGTCTATCCATGCCTATTTTCTTGTTCTCTATATTTTTCTCCTTTTTTTGTTTTTATTTTTGATGCTGGCATTGGTGTGGGTGGGTGGGGGGTTGTTGTTGTTGTGGGGGCACCACTGACGGTTGGAGCGGGTCGAGTTTCCTATGATTCTCCCTCCGCTTGTGAGCTGGCGCACCTCCCCCCCCCCCCCCCCCCCTTCAAACTAGCAATCGCCGGCTCATTTCCCTTTCTTTCCCCCTTTTTAGTGTTCTCTAATTTCAAAATGACATGTTGTATTGCTTTTTTCCCCCTCTGCTACGTGTGCCTCTCTTTCTCTCCTTCTCTTCCTCCTCACTCTTTTGTTTTTCTTTCATCAGTGTTTTTTTTTTCGCATTGTTCCCTTCCCTCCCTCTCTCTGTGTGTGTGTGTGTGTGTGCGTGTGTGTGCGTGTGTGCGGTTTTATTTTATTATTATCATTATTACTATTTCAGAAGAGAAAGTGCCTGTGCTTCTCGTTATTTGTGTTCTCTTTATTTCTCTTTCGACCACTCCTCCTGTGTTTCTCCCTGATTGGTTTTAGTAAGCGCGCACCACCTGAGTGTGTGTGTGTGTGTGTCTCTCTGTGTGTGGTCGAATGGCTCTTCCTCCTCCCGTTTTCCCTCCCCCCTCCCCAATATATGGTCTCTTTGGCGTATCAATAAAAGTATACACATATATAAATAATTATATTTGTATGTCAAATAAATAATTATCTATATATATATATATATTCATTTTTTTTCGTCTCCCTTCCTCTTTTTTTCTCCATGTACTCCTTTTTTTTATCTATATACTTGTGTTTGCTTTTTTTTTCATTATGTTGACGCTGTTTGCGTTGGTTTGATTTCTGTATTGTTGCGAGGCTTCCCCCTAAAAAAAAACGTGTATTTCTGTCAATCCTTCTTGCGTGGTGTGTGTGTGTGTGTGCGTGTGTGTGTGTGTGTGTGTGTGTATGCGTTGTGTATTTATTTTTTATTTTTTCTTAGTGGCGTTAGGTATGCGCGTCGTAACGAGGCCAATTGTCTTGTCTTTGTCCTCATTTTTCTCTAAATGGTGGAGGTTTGGGCCTCGTTGTGTACGTCGTAAGTGGAGGCAAGAGTGGAGCAGCGGAAAGGGGAGGACACACACACACGCACACATACACATACACACATAACCACTGCGGCCCACAACAATACAGATTTTTTTTTGCCCTTCTCCCTTTTTTATTGGTGTCTTATTGTTGGTGTTCTTCTTCCGTTTAGCTCGTTTCTTGGCTGGGTTGGGGGAATGACGGGTAGAGAAACACAGGCGGGGGGGGAGGGAGGGGAGAGGAGGGGGCGGTGGAGGGAGAGGGAGGGGGAATATCTTTTCCTTGCCCCCCTCCTCCTCCTCTCTCCCTTTTTTGGACCATCATTTTTTTTTTCTCAGCAACAGAGGTGCGCCCCTGCACATTTTGCTCTTTGTTCCCCCCTTTTTTTTCTCCATTTGCTTCTCGCCCCTGAGAAGTCTACTTTCCCACCCACGAACCCCTCCTGTTGTCATCCCCCTCTTCATGTTCATGTGTGAACGCGTGGTAGTGCATGCATGTGCCGTAGTCATCTGTTTTTTTTTATTATTCTCCCCTCCCTCCCGCCTTTCAATCGTGAAGCAAGGACGAGTTCATGCTACAAAAGCGGTTGTGTGTCCTCTCCTCGATGTTGGGACTCGCACCCTCCACCGTTTTCCCTTGATGGCACATGTATATATATATTTTTTTAGTATAATATTATATATATATATTATTTTATGTATTTTACACAGATTTACGTTCCCTTTAAAAAGTTTGTGGTTTTTCTCTCGCGCTTTTTCTCGACTTGCCCCTCTCTCCCCCCCCCCCCCCCCAAAAAAAAAAACCCGCACCTTTTAAAGAAAATTTCGCCCCCTTCTCTTCCCGCTGGAGCACAATGACAGCGCATCAAACATCGCTACACCTGTGCGGATCCACGTAAAGACACGCACACATACACACACAGGCACGATCCCAGGAAGCGTGCGATTGTGACGATGATGGGTCTTAAGTCGCTTCTTTATTTTTGAAAATTATCGCCCACGCCCCCCCCCCCCCCTTCCCTCCCCTCCCCTCCCCTCCCCTCCCATGCCTCAACGCTTTCCTTCCTGATGCATTGGTGTTCGTCTTTACGTGTGGCTGCGCGCATTAGTGGTTTTCATAAAAACAAGCCATGCCGTGTTTTCTCTCCTCCAAAATCGTTGATACACGCGCTCTGATTGTAGTGGAGAGGGGGGAGAGGGGATAGAGGGGGAGGGGATGAAGCCGAGCGGCCTCCTCTCCCCCTCTATCCCCTCTTTCAATGAAAAAAATAAAAACAGCTCACGGGCGCTGTCAGAGTCAAGAGCCTACCAATGTAGGGGGAGGTCAGTGCGTTGTATCGATGCTGATGTGTGCGGTGATGTACTAGACGGCTTAGTGTTGAGGCAGCTTTCAAAGTGAGGGTGCCTGCTTGTATTTGATGGGCCAAGTGTCAGCGTAACTGACACGTATGCGACCCAGCCCTCTTCGCCAGCATGCCTGGGGGGGCGGGAGCCCACGTAACCTTTGAGGGGCCTACCACGTCCCGTCCCCCAGAAATGGGTGCCATTATGGACAAAGTCTGCAGAGCGGATGGATCGAATCCTGGGTGGATTTTTCGTTTAGATGTCTGCATCGACTTTGTCCATGACGTGTGTCTAACGTTTACTGCACACAACACGTGATTGACGTCTCGGAGTACGTATTTAACAATTGTTCTGTCAGCGAGTGAACGAGTCGATAAAAAAATAGGGTTTTCGCTCTCCCCCCTCCCCCCCACGAATGTGGTCAGGTCGCGTTGTTTGTCTGCCTCTGGTGCATCATATATATATATATATATAGATTGTCGCCCTCCCTCTTCACCACCACCCCTCCCGGTGGGGGTGAGGATGAGGAGAAGGGGAGGGGTTAACATCTCTCAATCGCAAGTTTCTGTCACTTGATGTTCTGGAGTACATAACCGTCTGCCCCTTGAAAAAAAAAGCGGGAAGTAATCACCGGCTGCTTCATCTTCACGATAGACCCGCCATCTCTCTTCTTTGTTCTCCCTCTTCCCCTTTTCCATTCTTGCAAGCTTATTTTACTTCCGTGGCACCCACCATCACTACTGCTGCCCCACGCCTACGCCCACCCACCCACCCACCCACACGTAGAGAACCTCATTCACTTTTCTCCCGTTACACGTGGCGACGACACACACACAAGAAGGAAAAAAGGGACACGTGACTTTTTATTTCTTCCCTGTGTGTTCCCATCATCATCCTCTGCGCGCAGTTCTGTGTGTTTGCCTGTCCGTCCCGTTTTTTTTTCCTATCAATATTATAGCACACCTGGTTTTTTTCTCTCTCTATTCTTTGGTGTGTGTGTGTGTGTGCGCCTGTGTGCGAGTATTGTTGTTAAAAGCTAAGCATTACACATATATATCAGTAGTTCCTTTATCATTCTTCTCCTCCTCCTCCTCCTCCCAGGCACGGCAGGGCGGGTTGTTTAGGGGAAAAGAAACATCTCTCTCTCTCTCTATATATACATTGCATGCATACAGGTTTGTGTGCATCTCTGCCCCCCCCTCCTCCGTCCGCAGTGCCCTTCTGGTTCCCCTTTTCTAGTTTCCTTCCGTTTTGTCTCGCGTGGTTTCTTTCTCTCCCCACCTCTTTTCACTTCCTCCCTCCCCGGTACATTGAGGTCAATCTTTTTTTTTTATGTATTTGATGCGAGACTTCGATACACGTAAATAAAATCCTGTCGCTCTCATACATACATATAAATATATACATATATATATATATGTATGTGTATATGTATATGTGTTTACATATATCCAAATAGTCGCTCCCCACCACCACCACCACCATCATTCTTTATTGCCGTGACTAGACACTTCTATTGCAGCCGCATAACGAGGGACACACACGCGTAAGACACACACACACACACACACACACAGAGAGAGGGATAAAAGATGAGCGACACGATTCTTTCAGTCACGCCAACCAACACGGGCGGCGTCTCAAGACCGGTGAGCTCGGACAGTCCGTCTTTCGACCCCCAGCACGGTCAGGACCCCAAGCATGGGCCGTCTAAAACGACTGTGCAGTCGGTGCAGGCGAACAGCGCCAAGTCACACGTTGGCAGCGACATCAAATCTCGCATGGACATCTACGACTACTCCGTGGAGAAGAATGACGCCTTCTGGGCCGGTATTGCGCGACGTGACTTTTACTGGAAGCAGACCTGGGCGGATGACCAACATGTCAAGTCGTATAACTTTGACAAGTCCAAGGGCCCCATCTTTGTGAAGTGGTTCGAGGGCGGGGTGACGAACGTCTGCTACAACGCGTTGGACCGCCATCTGCCGGAGCACAAGGATCGGGTGTGCTTTTACTTTGAAGGCAACAACCCGGGGGTGACGGAGAGGATCACGTATGGCGACATGTACACCCGGGTGGTGGAGCTGGCGAACGTGCTGAAGCACCAGTACGGTGTCGAGAAAGGTGACCGTGTGAGCCTTTACCTGCCCATGATTCCCTTTGCCGCGGTGGCCATGCTTGCCTGTGCCCGTATCGGTGCGGTATCGAGCGTTATCTTCGGCGGCTTCTCAGCTCAGGCAATCGTGACTCGCATCACCGATTGCAGTGCGAAGCTCATCATAACCGCGGATGCGTCTTCGCGCGGAGAAAAGCCTATTTTACTGAAGGCGGTGGTGGACAAAGCGTTGGAGGATATTCATATTCTCGGCTGCGATGTCCCATGCCTGGTTTTCGAGAATGCGGACCGGCAGAATTGCACAATGAAGGACGGCCGCGACACCTGGTACAGAGACGCCGTAGCGCAACTGACGCCAGAGCAGCACGAGGAGTGCCCGGTGGAGTGGATGGATGCGGAGGATACGCTCTTCATGCTCTACACCTCCGGTAGCACTGGGAAGCCAAAGGCCATTGTGCACACAACGGCTGGCTACATGGTGTACGCCTCCACCACCTTCAAGTATAGCTTCGACTACCACATGGACGACGTGTACTTCTGCACGGCGGATGTTGGCTGGATCACGGGCCACAGCTACGTCGTGTATGGCCCGATGATCCACTGCGCCACGTCGGTGTTGTTCGAGGGTCTGCCGAGCTACCCCGACTCCTCGCGGTGGTGGCAGCTTGTCGAGAAGTACAAGGTGTCCATATTCTACACCGCACCGACCGCGATCCGCTCTCTCATGCAGGCCGGCGACTGCCATGTCAGCAAGTGCGACCGCCGCACCCTGCGTGTGCTGGGGTCCGTCGGCGAGCCGATCAACGTGGAGGCGTGGAAGTGGTTCCATACGGTGGTGGGGGACAAGCACTGCGACGTGTCGGACACGTGGTGGCAGACCGAGACGGGTGGTCACATGATAACACCGATGCCGGGCTGCACCCCAATGAAACCCGGTAGCGCGACGCTGCCCTTCTTTGGTATTGAGCCAGTCATTCTTGATCCCATGACGCTGAGCGAGAAGAAGGGCCCAGCGGAGGGGCTGCTGGCCATTGCGAAGCCGTGGCCCGGCATAGCCCGCACCATCTACAATGACCACGCCCGCTACGAGCAAACGTACTTTAACGTCGATGGTGTTTACATGACAGGCGATGGTGCCCGCCGCGACTCGGATGGCTATTACTGGATCACTGGGCGCATCGATGACGTGCTGAACGTGAGCGGCCATCGCATCGGCACGAGTGAGATCGAAGACGCTGTCAACACCCACCCAGCCGTGGTGGAGAGCGCTGTGGTTGGCTTTCCGCATGAGATCAAAGGCGAGGGCATATACGTATTTCTCACATTCCACCAGGGCACGCAAGTGACGCCCGAGCTGCTGGCGGCCGTCAAGGCGACTGTGCGCAAGGTGATTGGTCCGCTGGCATCTCCGGACGTGATGCATCCCGCGCAGGAAGGCCTCCCCAAGACGCGGTCCGGCAAGATCGTGCGTCGAGTGTTGCGTAAAATTGCCACGAATAACTATGACGACATTGGTGACACCACCACTCTGGCGGACCCCAGTGTCGTGGAGGCTTTGAAGCGCTCGCGCGCAAACTGGGTGGATGGGAAATAGGCTCTCCCTCATAAAGGGAGAGGGAGGGGTGACACACATCCATAACTGAAACACCCTACCAAAGGGCAGTAATTTATATCTGCGTGTGTGTGCGTGTGTGTGTGTGTGTGTGACGCTCTCTCGGGACTTCGACTTGCCCCTTTTCAAAAGTGGTCGAGGCGCGGTGGAAGAGAACCAAAAAGGGTTAATTCAATGAGAGGCGCAGTCGCATTTTAGCACGCCGCTCGCTGGCGGAGAAGTGACGCAACCAGCGCGCTGAGCCAGCGTGTAGATGAGTGGGATGCATTGAGCGACGGAAGAGCCACTATCGTTTCACAGACAGGGATCGATCGCGCGCGAGAGGGGGGGGGAGGAGGGAGGGAGATCGTTTACCCGAATGGCTACAGCGTAGAACGTGTAGCTTTCTTTCCGCCCTTCTCATGAGTCAAACCCCCATTACAACTGGCGCTGATTACCGCAGAGAGTTGCTTGTGCGCGTCAGTGTGTCTTTGCCAAGGGCAGTGGAGGGGTGAGGCGCCCCCTTACATAGACGGCACCCGCTGCCCTTGAAGGCGCGCGGCTCAAGGGGAGAGCGATGCTGCGTGCATCGCCTCACCTCTACCACACCTCTTCGAGAGAGAATCGCCTCTCTGAAAAAAAAAACAGCTCGCATGCGCTGCCGAGCATGGCTGGCCTGGCGTGTTGTATCCAAGCAAGGCATGCCAGAGGGCAGAAGGGCATGCGCGTCGAATGACAAAGGTGAGAGGGGGGGGGGTCTGCGAACTCATCAACGCCGCGGGTGTACATGCGTGCAGAGTATGCGACCCCCCAACGCGCGACCAGGTTGGGCTGTTGTGGGCCACCGGTGCCGGGTGCATGACGGGAGCACCTCGAACTACACCATGCCGTCCACGAGGCGTCAGGGTGGAGAGTCTGCACACGATCGTCTTGTAGGGTGCAGAGGCTTGCGACTAGCCGTGCGGCGTACAGGGTGGCCGAGGCTTCTGGCCCAAAGCCCTCTCACCTCCTCTGTGGGCGCAGCGCCGGCCTGCACCCGTGGCGCCTCATTTTGTGCAACCTCCGCACGACGGAGATCACTGCTTTGGCGCTCGAACCGAACCGTGGCGGCGCCCAGCCATGAGTCCACGGCATGCGGTGCAACCATGTCCATGTGGCGCCGATCGCGCAGCGGGTGGAGGAGCGAGGGATGGGGAAAGGGGAGAGGCCGTGCCCGTTAAGCCACATGACACCGGTTCGACGGCTGGGACGATTAACCCCTCCCTCTTCCTCCCTACACAGATACACACACACATAGTTATATATGGTTCGACTCGTTTTTAACGGGATGGGGAGCTGAGTAAAGGGTGGGGAAAACACAGTTTTTTTGTCGTGCACCCAAATATATTTTTTTCTGGGACACGCGCACATTCGCCTGAGTGCTTGTGCGCATCCCTCTCTTGCTTTTTTTTTGATTCTCTTGTCGCATCCGCCCTGGTTCGCACCACCACTACCTTCCCCTGGCGAAAGAAACACACACACACACATATACGTGTGTGCCACTCGACTCCAGTGGGGTAGAAGTGTAGTGCTGTATCACGTGTGTATATGTGTATTTTTGCTCTTCTCGTAGTGTGTGTGTGTGTGTGTGTGTGTGTGTGTGTGTGTGTGCTCGTTTTCAGGTTTTTTTTTTTGAAGGATTGCCTGCCTGCCTTTTTTTTTGTGTGTGTGTGTGTGTGCATTTGTTTTTCATTTCTCCTTCCGTTTCGGTATTTCTTGAACGTTTTTTTTCAGAATGAGTCCTCTTCCCCCCCCCCCCTCCCCCCCCCCAAACGGGTTGCGCAGCGCTCCTCCCCTCCCTTTTTTTCTTGCGTGGTGCTTTCTTCCCCTCCTCTTCCTCACTCATTCATTCCCCCTCTCCCTCCTCTGCCTTCTACTCCAATGGATTTTTCTATATATATATATGTTTGGTTGTATTTGTATGATCTGTTCATATTTGTGCCTTGAGGCTGTAGTCCTGACGGGCTTTTTGTCTCTCTTTTTTTTGTTATGGCCGAAGTCGTGATCGATGTTGTTTTTAGGCGATCCCGTCTCTATTCTTCTCCCTTTCTTCCCTCTCCCCAGTCACACACACACACACACACACACACATACACAAGCAGCCTCGCCATCTGGAGGATGTCCTTCTGTTTAGAAGGGCTTTAAAAAGTTTTCCGTTTTGGGGGAGTTTTTTTTTTTAATTGTGTCGCTCTCCTCATTTCTTTGACACTGCCTCTCTCATTCAAAAATTTCGTACCCCCTACCTGCAAATACGTCCGCCCTCAGTTGGTCACCTCCTTCCTCCCTTTCTCTCCCACCCCTCCCCCCCCCTCTACTCCCCCTCCCCCCTCCTTTCATTGTTCGCCACCACTTAGCGTATTCATTTGCATGCGCCTAGGAGAAGAAACTCTTCTTCTAGACGTGTACCGATCATCTCACAGAGATGCCTCTCTCTCTCCACACACACACACACACACACACACCACCGAAACCATCAGTGCTGCGTAATGCGTCAGTTGCATCATACCGTCTTTCTCCTCTTTTTCGTTTTTTTTTTTTCCTGGCCATCGCTGTCTCTCGTACGACGAGGAGGCCGAAAGGAGGAAAACTAAAATAGAATAATATGTGTATATATATGTATGTATATGTATATATATATATATGTATATAATATTAATAATAGTATACACCAAGAAAAAGAGGAAGATACATGCCTGCATTATCGTTTTTTTCTCGTGTATGGTGCATCTCTCTCTACCTGTGTGTGTGTGTGTGTGTGTGTGTGTATCGTCCACGGAGGTAATCCTGTGCACGATAGTAGGTCTATGTTTGTGGATGTGTGTTTTCAGGTGGTGGATTGGTGGGACTGCATTCGACGGTATTCACCCCACGAGGGCGGCACGCTCGTCCTCGTCTTCGTATTTCTTTGTATCGTTGTGTTCATTTCGACCACCCTTTTTTTTTCATAAAAAAAAACTTTATTTTCTTGCATCCCCCCCTCTCTCTCCTCTCTTTTATATTGTGTGTGTGTGTGTGTTTGTAGGGGGAGAGGGGTTCATAAAGAAAGCGAAGATGAACTCTCAATTCGCTTTCCTCCCTCCCCCTCCCCCTCCCCCCTCTCCCCCTGCCCACCCCCCCTCTCTCTCCCTTCTCCTGTTGTTGTTGTTGTTGTTGCAGCTGCCGTCGTTCTTGTACCACAGCACTCCAACCAAAGGGACATAAAAAAGAAAAGGGCTTAGGGGGCCGCAATCGCATAAACCCTCCTGCATATCCCCACAAAAAAAAGAAAAACAACAATATATAAATTTACTCATCTCTCTCTCTATATGTATTGATATACGAAACGAGGGGGGGTGTTGTGACATATTTGTGCACTGTGCATAATAGGTGCACCACCAGGAAAGTTGTGCGCGTGGCGATTGGGGTCGAAGCACTCTGGATAATGCCAGTGCACCTGTGTTGAGGCTTTGAGACACCATTTCAGTGTCTCCCCCTCATCTCAGACGTTTAGGGGGGTGGTGAGTAGTTTCGAACCTTACATGGTCCGTGTTGCTAGCTCTCAGCTTCGCTGCCCACACACTGTCCAGGGCTGGTGAATGGGGGACGAGGAGGGGGGGAGGGAGGGGGGAGGGGGCAACACGAAATCGTAAGAAAAACTACGATGTGGGTCCGAACGGGAAATAGGGAGCGGTGCTCAAATCTTCCTGAGCATATGTTCACCCCCCCTCCCCCCCATGTGCGTACGTTCATGTGTGCGCCTTTCTGCGATGCCTTTTGCTTCACTCAGACACCCACACATTTCTGCTCTTTTCTCTATTAGTTGGTGGTCTTCCCCCCCTTCTTTTCCCCGTTCTTCTGTGGGCCGAAAAAGTCCGCCCGTGATTCCTTGATCAAGTCACACACACACACACACCCGCGCGCTCAAAAACGCGGATACAAGTTTTTGATGCTTTCAAGATAACCATTCATCACTCTGCCTGCAGGCATTTAGAGTACATCATCCTGCGGTGGTAGGGGGAAAAAAACACCGTTGCTGTAGAGGATAGCGGACAAAAGAGAAAAAAAAAGACGAAGGCGAGGGAAAGTCACGTAGGAACGCCGGCCCATCGTTTGCGTTTCTTTTTTTTTCTATAGTTTTGTATTTTGAGTCGGAGTCGTCGTCGTCGCTCGCCCACATATAGCACCAGCAATATCACACACGCGCACCGGAATCCATTAGCTGTTTTGGTTTGTATGGTAGTCTCCTTGTATGTGTGTATTACATCTTTTATATCGCCTCACGCGGACCCCCTTGGCCTTTCCAGGTAGGATTGACACACATCTTCTAGTATATATTTATATTGCAACCATGGGTATCGAGACGTGGAAGACGTTCCCGAAGATACTTTCGGAGTACCCCAAGCACGGTGTGCCACTGCCATGCTCTGAACAGGATCCACGGCTGAAGTGCCCCGATACGCGCTGGGCCCGCGACTTTTGTCTTGCCCAGGGCGGAAGCTGCGAGTATAAAATTGAGGCCCACTTTGATTGTCTGGAGCAGCACTACCCCAAGGACAAGGTCGATGAGCTGCGCAAGACCTTTAAGCCCAGTACCCTCGACTACCCCACCTCCGACACGTACATCCGCTATCGCCACTACTACATTGGCGCGCCTTGGATGTCCAAGAACAACTGGGAGGGAACACGTTAGGCAGAAGCAGCATATTCCCCTCCCTCTACTTCCCCCCCCCCCCCGCCCCTCCCTCCCTCCCTCTACAACAACAAAAAAAAAACTATCCTCATCAGCCCCACAAGCGAAGTGTCCAGCAGAGCTCCACAACACGGAGGTCAGCGTCTCCAGGACGTCGTTTTTTTTTATATTTCCAACACCACTCTCTCTCTCACTTTTTCGTCCAGCGTTTTTCTGAGGAGGGGATCCCCCACTCCACCCATCCGCTTTTTGCAGTGCACGCACCACCCAAGCGAGAGGGGGGAGCGCTAATTGCAGCTTCCTCCGCAGAGTTTTGTTTCTCTGCTTTGTGCCTGCAAGTTTTTTCTTGTTTGTGGAGGGAAAAAGAAGGGGGGAGAGGGGCTCAGGTGCGCTGCTATTGTTCTCTCTGTCTCTCTGTGCATGTCTAGAGGGCGTTCCGCTGCTCAATTTGTTTTATCGATCTTCTGCGTTTTTTTTTTAATCCCTTCAAGTTTATCTTTGCATCACAGGGTGCAATAGAGTTGTTCTCGCGTCTCCGCGAGAGAGAGAGAGAGAGAGACGTGCACGAAAAATAAAAACATGACGGATGCGTGAAGACGAAGAAAGGAGTTCGCAAGACGGACGTCATCGATTTTCTCAACGTAGCTTTGTTGTCGAATCTGTCGACTTTATGCTTTGGCGTCTGATGAGGTCCAAGCACCACTGTTGCTGCGTTTCTCCTGCAAGTTGCCGACGCTTCGCCCAAGTGTAGCTTCATCCTCCTCCCCCCCCCTCCCACCGCATACACACCCTGAAGAGCTCAACGGGCTAATAATGGAGTGACGGGCCCATCGCTTCGTATTCGCAGTTCCTAGGAACCGTGAGTGGACGATGTGCCCACCTTCGCCTCTTTTGGGTTTATATATATATATATTGAGGGGTTTCTGGGGGGAGGGGGAGGGGGAATGCTGATGCCTGTTTCGCCCTCTCTTCCCCTCCTGAACCCCCCAATTCCTGGAAAGAGATGTCGTGTTGGGTGCTCTTGACAGACTTTGCTCTCCAATTGGAAAGTGCTGACAATGAACACCCCCCTTTTTGGTGTTGTTTTCGATGTTATTTTCTCTCGAGACAAAAAAAACGTACATGCGTCTATACCCATTTCCATGCCACGACACGTAACCCACATCCTCTCTCTCTCTCTTCCCCTCTCTCTTCCCCTCTCTCTTCAACCCCCTCCTTTTTTTTTTCTTCGTTGCCATCTCGTGCGTCTGTCTTGTGATTGGCCGACTTGCGCACGCGCGTACTGGAACACCGCAACACACGTTCGCCGTGCTACACACACCACGCACCACACGCGCATACACAAACGACCCGCGTGCAAAACTGTGGGCTATTGCGCCTTCTGCTCTGCCTCTTTTTTCTTGTTGTTGGGGGAATTGTGTGTGTGTGTGGGGAGAAGCTCTCGCATTATCCGTTCCATCATTATTATCATTATTTTTTTTTGTCATCTTTTCGCTCCCCCCCCCCCCCCAAAAAAAAAAAAACCAGCATCACCTCCATCATTGAGATCTATCTCGATATTGATTCGTACATCGATTGAGATTTATTTCTTTTAGCTCGCCACCTTTGCCGATTAACGTTCACGCTTCCTTGCCCCTCTATTTTGAGTGGAACGCCGCATTGCTACACTTTCGAAGGTGAACCAAAAAAAGAAAAAGAAGAACACCAACACGAATTCATTTGTACACGTACGTGTATACACATTTTTGTTGGGAGAGAGTGGTTAGCCAAACACGCACACGAGAAGGGAATACAAGATGTTCCGCTCTAGCAGGACACCGTTGCAGGCGGCCTCCCGAGTGTTTATCGTGGGTGGCCACATCACCCCATTCGTGGGCAAGGGCAGCAAACTCTTTATTGACAAGAAACACCCCGACTTCGGCAAGAAGCAAAACATGACCCTGGAGGAGATCCTCGCTACGACGGTGCAGCACACAATCGAGAAAACGGGTCTCAAGGGTAAGGAGGAGATTGTGGACCAAGTGGTCGTTGGCAACTTTCTTGGCGAGCTCTTCTCGAATCAGGGCCACCTTGGCGCAGCTGCCATCGGTAGCCTCACCTACGGTCAGAGTGGTGAAAAGAATCCGTTGATGTACAAGCCTGCCATGCGCGTCGAGGGTGCCTGCGCGTCTGGTGGTCTCGCTGTCATGTCCGCTGCGAACGCCCTCAAGGCTGGCTCGGCTGACATTGTCCTTGCCGTGGGTGTCGAGGTGCAGACGACGGCCAGCGCGCGTGTTGGTGGCGACTACCTCGCCCGTGCCGCGGACTACCAGCGTCAGCGCAAGTTGGACGACTTCACTTTCCCGTGCCTGTTCGCCAAGCGCATGAAGTACATCGCCGAGCGTTCTCATTTCACTATGGAGGACACGGCGCGCGTGGCGGCAAAGGCGTACGCGAACGGCAACAAAAACCCACTTGCTCACATGCACACCCGCGCGCTGTCGTTTGAGCAGTGCAACGGCGATGACCCGAGCAACGTCAAGTTCCTTGGCAACGAGACCTACAAGGAGTACCTGCGCATGACAGACTGCTCGCAGGTGAGTGACGGCGGTGCTGGTGTTCTGCTGACGAACGAGGAGGGCCTCAGGAAGATGGGCCTTAGCCCGAACGACAGCCGCCTCGTCGAGCTCAAGTCACTCGCCTGTGCCGCGAGCAACCTTTACGAGGATCCGGAGGACGCATGCTGCATGCTCACTTCCCGCCACGCCGCACAGAAGGCACTGTCGATGGCAGGCGTGAAGCCCTCAGACCTCAACGTCGCCGAGGTGCACGACTGCTTCACGATTGCAGAGATGCTCATGTACGAGGCACTCGGGATCGCCGAGTACGGCCACGCAAAGGACCTCATCCGCAACGGTGACACCACGCTTGAGGGCCGCATTCCCGTCAACACCGGCGGCGGTCTCCTCTCCTTTGGACACCCTGTCGGCGCCACGGGTGTAAAGCAGATCATGGAGGTCTACCGGCAGATGAAGGGGCAGTGCGGGGCGTACCAGATGAAGAAGATCCCCGCCTTGGGCGCGACGCTGAACATGGGCGGTGATGACAAGACCGCCGTCTCGACGGTACTGCAGAACATCTAGTGTTTTTTTTTAATCATCCCCTCCCTCCTCAGGGTTGGGCGGAGAACATACGCACAAAACACAACACAACACACACGCCGAGGAAAAAAAAGGTAAACTCGGTTTCCCTTGGAAACATATAAAGGGGATGTCTGAGCCGCAGTTGAACATTCAGAGAGAGAAGCAGAGACGTGTCAACGTGGCCTCCTCACCTCCAGTGGCAGCAGTACATCCGCTTTTTTTTTGTACTTCCCCTCTTGTTTTGGATTTGTGTTTCTTCACTTTCTTTTTGACGGCGTGTACCGGTGACGCAAGGGAAGGAGCGCGTATCGTATTTTAACACCTGGGCGTGTGCAAGATGGGCGCCCCCCCCCCCCCCCCGGGGGGGAGGGGATGGAGTCACCACGGGCAATCGAATGAGCACGGCCACTGAGCTGCCAGCCTCAGCTTTGCTTGCACTCCCTTTTCGTGTGTTTCGCTTCTCTCTGTCTCTCTCTCTTTATGTATGCGTGTATCATTATGCATATAGGGTTACGTACGCATCCGTGTCCGCGCGCGCGCGCAGATCATTCCGCCGCTCTCTGGTTGCTCTTCGTGGCTTCTGTGTCCTCACACGTGTAAAAAAGTCGTTGGTCACCATTGTGGACGTATGAGGAGTAGAAAAAAAAAGAAGTAAAAAGAAGGACTGAAGTGGGGGAAATAGGTTTGCCGCTTCGGTGCTCTATTCCCCCCCCCTTTTTTCTCGCTTGCATCAGCGCAGCTTCATCGTTTCCACCACTACACACACACACACACACCCACACACCCACAACATGTGATGATGATTGACGCGCACCTGCGTCAATGCTGATGTCTCTCTTTTTTTTTCCTCGATGCCGGTGTTCCTTTTCTCATCAGCGCGGGTCGGTCACCAACTTACTTTCATTTTTTTTTTTAGCTTTGAATATAGAGGAACATGCCACTTCTTCCCACTTTCCTTTTCTCCCTCCACGACTTTTCTTGTCTACTTGTGTACATCTTTTATTGATGGGGAACCACCACTTGGATCATCCACACCGACCGCTGTTCTCCACGGCTTAGCCCGAGAAATAAACATTCTTTTTTTTATCCACACGTTGCCACATAGGGGGGGAGGGGGAGGGAAGAGAAGGTGAGAGTGACACCGCAGTGAAGCCAAGCGCCTCGCATCCCACCAAGTTGTATGAAAAGGAAAAAGGCAACAGTACACTTTTCCCGAGAATAAAGCAATCAACATTTTTGACGTTTAGTGTGCGGACGTGTGTGTGTGTGTGGGTGTGTGTGTGCTCACGGGGAGCCCTTCCCTCTTTTTCCCTCTTCACCCACTTCCCCCCACATCAGACGAGCCACAGTTTTCAAATTGAACGGGGGACTTCCAAAAGGAAAAGAAGAAGCGGTTTCAAAAGACCAAAAAGAAGAGAGAACCCCTTCCCCCCCTCCCCCGATACACACGCACACACACCACTTTGACAAGACAATAACATTACCTGTACGCGGTAACAGATTTTTTTTTCTTGCAGAGCTTTTCAACGCGCAGCCAAGCTACCGCCTAACCCACTACTCCCAGAGTCATCACTCCTCCTCCGTTAGTCACCGGCGGTACACACACACACACATACATACGTATATATATATATATATACACGCAACAATAGATCTACCTACCTACCCACCCACCCAAGTGTGGCGTTTTTTTTTCCCTCTCTCCCCTCCCGTCTCCTCCCCGCTGCTCTTGTGGCAGCTTCCTCCTATTTAGGTGCCTTCGTCTAGTACAGTGCGTGCCGAGCTCAGAGACGTGTCGCCGCCGCTACAAGGGAGCGACTTGAGAACCTCCACCACCACCACCACCACCACCACCACCACCACCACCACCACCACCGCAACGTGTCCTTTGACAAAAAAAGCAGGTCAACACACAAGAGCAAATGCAGCGTCGTACATCACTCCTGTTCGTCAAGGGAGTCTTTGGGGTAGGCCAAAGACGACCGGTGGGTGCTCCAGCAGGTGCGCCAACGGCCGCTGTCTCGTTTCCCCCGGCGGCTCCCACGTCTCGTCAGACGGCCGCGGTGCCACAGGCCGCAGCCGCGGCAACGGCAACAACAACCGCTGCCGCGCAAGAGGTCTCCGTGACGCGTCCTGCATCTCTCGTCACCCCTCCATCACCAGGCGCGACCCCGACAATCAAGAAAAAGAAAATTATTCGTCGTATCATTAAGCGCAAGAAGTTGAGCTCTGGGCCGGTTTCTGGCGAAGCCGCGCACCCTGCAACAGGTGGTGCTTCTGGGGCAATGCCCGGGGTAGTGACACAGTCGGCTGCACCAGCATCACCAGTCGAGGTTGCACCGGCAGCTACCAGCGGTGCCCAGCTGCCGCGGCGTGGCTTGGCGATGCTGAACGAGATTCGTAAGCAGCCGGAGGGTGCCATCAAGGAGATGCCGCACGTCGTTGAACAGCAACAAAACCAAGAAGCAGCTGGCTCAGAGGAGCAACATCATCTGTACGCATCGGACCACCACACCCGGAGCCTGGATCCTGAGAACACACACGAGCATCACTACACAGACGACGCGGGGAGTGAAAAGGTCGCTAGCGATATATACGAAGCCGCTTCAGCCGACTCAGATGTCGGTGCCGCTGCGAGCAGCAACGACGCGTACAGCGCCGTCTTCAATACTGGTTCCTCGTCCTCATGCAAGACGGCGATGGTGAAAGCGTACCGCATCGACGAGGTCAGCGCACAGTGCAGCGCCTCGGATGCCATGTTTGCCCGACGCCTTCCATCAGGGGGCTGCCAGTTCTTTGCGTGGCCTGGAACGCCGCTGTCGGTGGCAAGCTCGGCAATCGTGTCAATGCCGGACACAATCCGCACCGTGCACGCTGTTTTTGGTCGCATTGGAACACCGATCGATATTGTGATGGATATCGACTGCCAAGTGCCGCAGGAATACTGGCACATGTCTAAGATTCGCTTTTATCAGCGCAAGGTGCTCGACGATGTGCTTGGCCCTCTGAAGGAGGAGATCGAGAAGATCGGCGAGAGGATCGAGACACAGGTGGTGCTGCAGTCACCAAACCTGAAGAAGGCATCTTTCCATGTACACACGCGGCTGAAGGACGCGGCCTTCAAAGACTTCTACTCCCTCTACGGGTTTCTTTTTCGCTTTCAGGACCGTCTGCCGAACGTCGACCTGCAGATCTACCGACCGAATGGCATGCTGCGCATGTTTGGCTGCATGAAGGAGAACCACACGAGCGCCATTGTTGTCTTCGACGAGCCGAAGTGGAACATCGGCTTCCCCGGCGGGAAGGTGAGTGACGAGCAGGCGGCGATACACTCCATCTGCGTGCGCGATCCGTCGACGTTCTCGCGCGTGCTCACCTTCGAGGCACCTCGCCAGCACCAGATGCCTGCATACGGCGGCAGTAAAGCAACAGGCGGTGACGACAATGAAACCACCCGCCTCCCTCCGCAGGTGCTGCTCCCACGGACGGAGAAGGAGGCGATCGAGACCGCATCTCGATGGTTGCGGCAGGCGACTGAGACAGAGGTGGGGGAGTGGCGCACGTGGATCGGGCTAGGGCTGTGCGCCTTTCGTATAGGCTACCAATTTCGAAACGCCAAGAATCTGCCTCGCCCGGCGATGGAAGAGATGCTTGACGCCTGGACTGAGGCGAGTCGGAGGTGCCCGCTCAAATTCCATAGTGGTGAGTGCGAGGCGCGCTGGACTACCTTCGATCCCGAGAAGGTCGGCAGCTCCTCCGACTGGTGGTCAGCATACAGGCGTCTCGGTCGCTTAGAGGTGCCGATGCGGGAGGCCATTGAGCGGGAGGCGGCCGCTGCCGCGCACCGCGATAAGAGATATCAAGCCCCTCCGGCAGATGAGGTACCCCCTGTGTCAGAGCCATCAAAAGCTGCTACGACTGCCGCGAGCGTGACACCGGCGCTGCGCAAGATGAAGCGACAGAAAAAGACGTTTCGTACGGCGTAGAGCGGTGCGCTTTAGGAGTGTGCTAATAATATCCCCGCTCCCCCACCTCCTCTTTTTTTTCCTCCTGGACAGGCCAAGTCGTTGGCGCCCCCTTTTTTCCAAAATGCTATTCGCGTGAAGCAAGAGACGTTTGATAGTTGGGGGGGGTCTCTCTCTCTCTCCATCTCTGTGTGTGTGTGCGTGTGTGTGTTCGTTGAGTGAGTACAGAACTGTTTTTTGTTGTAGCATATTTTTTTTTTAATCATCATCATCATAGAGGATAACAATTTTGGGTTTCTGTGTGCGTTTGCTTTTTGAATGTCCTCTGTTCTTCTGTGGCCCCCCTCCCCCCGTTTCAAGTGCTGTCTCACGGAGCTCTCCTCACATCTAGGTGCATACACAGGTGGGGTGAGTAACGAGGTGGAGGTGAAGAGAGACGCAGTGGACGGGGGGGGGAGAGAGCAAGGCGTCGGAGCAGCGCATGATATATATATATATATATATTATATATTTATAGATAATTTATATATTTTTTGACGAGTTCCCTTAAGAGGGGGGGGGGAGTGGAGGAGGGGCATCGATCATTAAGATAGTGTAGATGTGGGTGGGTGATGGCGCGCGTGTTTATTCATTTATTTGTCTTGGGTTGTTTGTAAAGGTGATATATATTTTGTCGACTTTGTTTGCTGCTCCTCTTCCTCATCGACTCGCTGAACTAAAGGAAGATGGTCCTTGAATGATCTGTTGACGCAAATGGAAGGAGCGGACGTGAGAGGGGGGCGTGCATATATAGGCGTCTGGGTAAGTGCCTGTGTGTGTGTGCGTGTGTGAGGGGGAGAGAGGGAGAGAGAGAAGCAGGGTGTATACACATATAGACATATATGCACATAGGTATATGCACATACATATAGAAGATATAGATGGAGATGTACAGAACGGTGTGGAGGGGGGGGGGAAGGGGGTCTGTGCGCGCCTCCCCCCCCTCCGCCGCCTTGCACCTCCCTCCCCTCTTTTCTTTTTTGCTTCTTGTCTGGTGTGCTCTGTTGTCATTTCATAGCGTTGAACTAGCACAAACCACCCGCCCACCCCAATGTCTAACCTCTCCTTTGAAAGTGGGAAAGGGGGGGGTTGACACCAAAAGTTTGAGAACTGTGGTCATCACAACACTCTGCGTGTGTGTAGGTTTGTGTGTGTGTGTGTGTGTTGGTACTTTCACGGATGTTTACGTCTGGTCTTGTCAAGATGAGGCTAAGTATTCACCTCGGGGGCGGGGGCGGAGGGGAGTGACAGTGAAATGAGGTGGTCGTGTGCACCGGTCCATCCCTCCGACGTTCATCCTAACTCTTCTATCGTTTGGATATACGCATACACATACTCGCCGGGGGATTGAGTCAATGAGAGGATGCTTAGAACACCACCACCTCAAAGTGAGTGCGGCGAGTGAGCAAGTGCACGGCGTGCGCACGTTGTGGACGTTCACGTCAATGTGGTCCACAGAAGCGTTGTTCCCGCCTCAATGAAGAGAGGCGGCGAGGCGTTACACGTACGCACACACACACACACACAAAAAGAAATAATCAAAAAATGGGGCAGGAGTCGCCATAATCAACGCCGAGTAGCTTTCGGAGATCTCTGCCAACTCTTCTCATGCAGCTTCGTCTGTCCTACTTTCCCCCTATTTTTTTTTTGTTTGCTTGGTGACCACCATCCCCCCTCTATATATGTACACACACGCTTTCAATTTTGTGCGACCCACGTTCCTCTTCCCTCTCATCTCTCTTACCTTTCGAATCGAGTGCTACTCGAGTTTGCGTGACATTTTTTTTACACAAGGAGGCACTCACTCAGACCACCACAGCAGCAAAAAAAAAAATCGAGCAGCGCGGTAAGGCACGGCTCTGTTGAGGCAGTCCGAGGGATCCCCATGCATTCGCCTACTTACTGATATATACTGTTGTCCATGTACCTCCACAAACATTGTAGCACAGATACGCTCGTACATGTACATATATGTGCGTTGAGGGGGCAATATGGGCGTGCCGGCCGCTCGTGTAGGCCTTCTCGGGGCTGCCAACATTGCTTGGCGCGCTTGGGCCGCCGTTCACGATAATGGGATGTGCGTGACCCTCGTTGGGTGCCGCGATACCTACCGAGGGCATGATTTCGTGGAACAGGTGTGCACGAAACTCAGTATCGATGGCTCAGTCTTGCCGGTTGTGTGCAGGCTACGAAGAGCTCGTATGCGCGACAAGTGTGGATGTCGTGTACATCGCCATTCCCGTGGCAATGCGCGACCGCTGGGTGGGGGCGGGGTGCATCAAGCACACGAGGCACGTCGTGAGTGAGAAGCCGCCCGTCGTTGATGCTGAGATGCTGCGCTCATGGATCGAGGCGCTGGACCAAGAGAATTTACATGGATGGTACAGCGCTTTCGCACGGTAAGGGGGGGGGGCGTGGAGGAGGTGTACGCGGCAGTGAAGAAGATGGGGGAGACGGTCAGTAAAACTCATCTTTGTCAAGATCACAATGGGCGGCAACGAAGCTTTCCTAAAGAACGATATCCACACCAACCCGGTGCTCGAACCGCACGGCGCCCTCGGTTGGTGTAATGCATTCGCTACACGCTGCACCTCATGGACTTTGGGGTGCCGGTGGAAGTGACGGGTCGAATTCTCAAACAGAACGACAAGGGCGTCGTCCTCTTTCTTTATGGGTGACATGCGCGTCGAGGTGGATGGAGAGGTGACCCTCTCCTTTTTCTCTGTTTCACTTGAAGCGACCTTCGAACAAATTGTGCGTATCACCACGACAGAGGGGGGGGGCGTTGCAGCTGGAGATGATCTGTGTAGGTCCATCACAAACCGCTCCGAGACGGAGTTCTACGAATGCCATAACAGCAGCTTGCGAAAAACGCGTACGAGTCCCAGAACACCCCGCTCTGAAAAATTAGGCATACAGTCAAAGGCGACATATCCAACTCCCAGCACACCGAGTTTGGGGGGGAGGGGGAGGGGGAGGGACGTAGCGAGGATTCTCTACGCAGACGGCGAGGGAGACACGAAGCAGCTCAAGGCAAAGTCAGATAGCGCTCGTTACCTGGGCGGCGATCTCGCGATGGACGCAGGTCGTGATGGACAGCATGTTAGACTCCGCCCGTATCGGTCGCAGTGATGCCCCTGCCGCGTAGATGGAGGAGGAGGAGTGTCTGCAAATTCTAGTACATTACGTACATCTGGATCCATGCGCGCCTGAGGCTCATACACAGGCATGTCAGCACATTGAAACTGCGAGGGTGAGGCGGGGCATCGGCCGCCCCCCTTCCCCCTTTTTTTCTATTAATGACACGAAAAATGGGGCTGGAGTGGTATGCCAGCGGCCTTCGTGTTTTTTGTTGCGCTTCTTCGTCTGATTTCCTGCTCTCCTCCGTCCCTTCGCGCCACCCCTCGCCGCCGCCCCGCCCCACCATCCATCCTGCTCTCGGTACTCTCTGTTTTACTTTTGATTCTGTGTATTCTACCCCCCGCCTCCCTCCTTCCCTCCCTCCCCCTCTCCTTCCCCCCTCCCTTTTCACGTATACACATACACATACACGTGTCTGCAGCCGCCCTCACTGTGTGTGTACACTCGTGCACAGGCCACAAAAGTAGTTTTCGTGTTTGGAAGCCCTCGCGGCACCACTCACGACACACAGAGGGGCTCGTCTTTCTTTCTTTTTGTTTCTTGTTTTTATACGTGTCGCTTCGGAAAGTGAGGCCTGTATCGCATCGAAAAAAAACAACAACGAAACAGAAACGACGCAGAGCCACCCCCCACCCCCCCACCCCCTACACTCGTTGATGGTGCTGTACTGTTGAGAGTTACACGGCCACGTGCACACAAACAAACACACACACATACATACATCCATACATCCATACATACATTACACAGGGACATACTTGGTACTTTATATTTCCATATATATATATATATATATATGATCACTCATGAGTTGGCAGGGCTTCAACGCTGACAGCTTCAGGAGTCGTGGTCGTGGCGTCTCGACAGGGCTTCTTCACCGCGCAGGCGGCACTGGGCGAGGGAGTAGTCTGTTTCTACCCGGCCATATTCGTGGTAGCGGTGGTCTCACAGACTATGACGGACTGCTGCATCCAGCGAGCCGTGTTACTGAGGGGGGCTCTGAAACACCGCGTGTGGCCATCATCGGCACTGGATCGAGTGTGTTCCAGCAATGGTGGGCTATCCACGCCGGTGGCTTCCGTGTCAGCACTGTCGTGGGTACCGATGACGCAAAGGTGAGCCACAGCAGCAATGTCTTGAAGGGAACCACCGTTGCAGCAGCTGTCAGCGACGCGGATAAGAAAGCTTCAGCAGAGGCGGCCCGTGTAGCCGCTGCGCGATGTGTGGAGTTTTATCGCCTCCCAGAGGTCAGGGGAAGTGTCACCACCAGAGAGGACCCGTCCGTAGCCGAGGTGCGCGTGTGTGCGTCGGACGGTCTCGCAGGCGAGGAGCCCAAGGCGATCAGCGCGACAGGAGCTGTCACTACTTCGTTTGCTATGTCAAATGCCAGAGTCTCGTCCGTCCCCACAGAGGAAAAGGATTGCGTCATCGCGACATCGTGGAGTTTGTTCTTCAAGCCATTCCTGGATACGCAGGGTGTCGCTTCAGACATGAGCGGTGACCGCAGCCGCAGCCCGTCGCCCTCTCCGATAGCGAAGCCGACAAATACAGGCCTTGGGTCATGGCGACCGGGTGCGACACGCACCACTCCCACCCCTATGGTGTCTGGCAGTCCGGCCAAATATCTCGTGGACGACGTGGAGGTTGTGTATCTTGTCGACTACGGCGCAGACTGCGACGAGGCTGGACTTTGCGTAGTGCTGATGTGGCTACTTGAGCGTGATAAGCAGATTGTGGTGGACTGCGCCCTGTCGGCGGAGACACTGGCAACCTGTGCGGCCGCTGCTGCAGGCTCGATACGTGGCCAGCCGGAGATGAAGCGACTTTTCCTTTACCGTGGCGGCGGTTGCCGTCGCGGATGGTCCGTCACAGCGGTGGCACAACTGCGAGAGGTGCTCGGTGTGCGGCGCGTCACGGGCAGGTCTAGCGGCAAGGGGTCGGTGGTGGCCTCGAATCCTGCGCAAACTCTCCTCGCCAGGAACAGCAATGTCTTTACAAAAGTCTCAACAAAAACAGCAGCGCCGGCATTCGACGGCGACGGTGGTTTCTCGGTGTTCGACCTCATGGGTTCGGCCCTCGGTAGCGCGCTTCAAGACGCAGAGTCGTCAGCCGGCGGCGTGAGTAGGCAGGCACTATCCGCCCCTGAGAAAAGCTCAGGTAGTGCCACAGCGAGCACTCCCGCGACTGCCACGCCGAACGTCCCAGGGTCGAGGGCGGAGGAGGAAGCAAAACCGGGGGCCGGGACACCTGTCCCAACCTCCATTGCACTGGATCCGGCAGCAAGCGTGATCGGCGCGGTGCGGCACATCTCCATGGTGGCGGTTAGCCCTGGAGGTCCTCTTCCGGCTGGATCAGCGGCGGTTGCCTCTCTTGGCATCATGGGGACTCTTGGTTGGGATGCCGTGGCGGTCGTGCTGCACCTACTCGACTGGACTTGCCCTGATATGATAGTTGGTCGTGTGCTACGCCGTACGTCCGACACGCACCAGCCGCTTTGCGTACAGGCGGAGATGTACTACGGCATTCAAGGGACCGCCGGGGAAAGCGATGGAACGGGAGAATCCGTAGCCCGTCGCACCGCACCTGTGCGTCCACCGTATCTCTCCATCTCCCTCCACATCGCCACACCCGGCGGCAGCGGCAGCAGCGGCACTACGACTCTTTATTCCACCGACGAGGATCAAAACTACTCGGGGGTATTTCAGCAGTCGCTGCGCATCGTCGGGACTACTGCCGTCCTCACAGTGGACAGCCCACTTCTTCCCACTGCATCCGCCTCACACACGGTGGCTGCGCCGCCAACGACGACGACAGCATCATCGCCTCCCCAGGCCTCCCCAGCCGCCAGCATCGCCGCCCTATCGGGGACGGCAGCGGCGCCTACGGCCCCCAAGGTGTCGCATAGCTACCGACTGGCCACTCAAGACGTATCCATCGCGTCAGGGCAGCGGGAGCGCTGTGTGAGACACGTGACTGTCGGCAACGCTGAGTCTTGTGCCGAGTTCCGAGTCTGGCAACACGTCCGCTCTCAGCTGAGCGTGTCAGCCACTGCTGCGACGCTGAGCGGGGGTGTGGGATTGGGGGCCTCTTCACCCTATGGTCTCCGCTACGCGAATCGCGGCGGTGCTGTTGGATTCGGTGCTGGGTATGGCTCTTACGGCCGAGGCCGAGGCATGCAGCGGGGCGGCGCAGCGCCTGCGACGGCGTCGGGGCCATCGGTCACCGCCCAAGTTGTTGCTGCAGGGTCGGCCGCGCAAGACGTTCAGCGTGCATGGCTGGTGCAAAAGGTGGTGGAGGGCATTTTAACCTCTGCATCAAGACTGGCGTCGTGACGTTCGCTACGGCAAATGAAACAAAAGACGACGTCGCCTCCCTTCCTGGACGGGGTGTCAGGGAGCCAAACACCGGTGCGTAGCGAGTTGGCAGCGACACGGAGCCAAATACTGGGCCCCGTGACTACACGATGAAGCGCAGTGGTACCCATCAAACATGGATACGAATTCAGTTTACCGACGGGTCTCACCGGCTCGTGGGTGACCTTAGTTGGGTGTCCCTTGTTGATCCAGTGGCGTGGCTGCCAGCACTCCACCGCGTGGCTCTGTATGATGACGGCCTCATCTCGCCTTTGGTTTTGTCTCAATGGATTCGCCGTTCCAAAAGCCCTCCTCCTCCTCCTCCTCCTCTCCCCCCCTCTTTCCCTCGATACTCTCACCCCCGCAATGGGGGAGGGGGAGGGGGAAGTCGTCTGGGTATGTCCCATGCGGCACGACAGGAGTCGTGCCCTGCCCTGCCTCCTGCCCTGCACACAACACCTTTTCTAACCCCATTCCCGTGCAGATGGCCCGAAACGGCATTGTAGTCCCCCTGTAATGACCCTACTTTCATCTATCCCCATACACCCAAGTACGCTCCCCCCTCCCCCCCTCCCCATCACAGTCCACTGCGCGACCCCTTAATCACGCCGGCGTAATGGGCACCCCGGAGCACGCCACTCTATGAAATCGGCAAGTGATCTGCACCCCTCAGAGCCGAGAGTGCTTTTAGTCTTGTCGTCTAACAATTGATGGCATCGAAGACATGGCAATCCTGGAAATGAGGCACTGGTGTGTGGTGTAGATGTGTGTGTGTGTGTGTGTGTGTTGGTCGTCTGTGCGGGGCTCGACCTGAGGAACAAGTCTACCTGCTAGAGTCTGTAATGTTTGACTACCCCCCCCCCCCCCCGGCTTGTACGGGTACCCCGGTGCTCACAGAGCGACACGGTATACATTTCTTGAGAAATGGAGTGAAACCTGGTCGGCCTCCGGCCTGAGACAAAAACGCTGAGACACAGCCTCCCTCCCCCTCTCCCCCTCCCCCCTCCCTCCCCCGCTGCCGCCGCCGCCGTTTGCTCTGTTGCATTGCACATTACGATTCCCCTCTCTCTCCTCCTCTGGTGAAGACACTTGACGCAAACATGTACAAGTAGAAGATTGCATTTATGCATGTGTACAGCGGTATTGGGGATCCGTAGGCCTTCCTCTCACTCTTTGCAAACTCGGTTTGATGGTGGTCGTCATGGCTGCTTTCGTGTTTGAGGGGGAGGGGGGGGATAGATTAGTAGTAGTGGGCAATTTTTTTTTATTTTGGTGGGGAGGGGAGGGCAGGGAGGAAGGAGAGGAGCGATATTTATCTCGGGATGCTCTAACATGAATCACTCCATGTTCGCCGCGCTCGCGTTGGCGACGACATGCGCGTGCTCGTCTGGTGGCAGGTTCAATAGGGGCAAATAAAAGCAAACAAACAACATCAAAGGACTTATTTTCTGAACAAGATCACCTCGTGTACACCTGCGCGTTTATGAGGCAGAGGGGCGGGTGGGCTTTGTAGTTCTTCCCTCCACTGCCCAGACACACACACACACACGCACAAAGCTCACACCTCCACACATGCCACCACGTCTTCTCCACTTCTCGTTTGTCTTTGGTGTGTATACAGGACGAGCACGCACGCGCGCATATAGTTGTTTTCTCCAATTGAAGTTGTGAGTCGCCTGATTGGATTTGTAGATCTCACATCTTTACTCATTGTGGTCATAACTGTCTTCCTCCTCTCGTTTCCTTCCTCGTGCTCTTTACTGTGGTCGGTTTTCCTGATCAGAGGGCTCGAGGATTATTGGATGAGCAAAGATCAGCAAGAGGCAACGGCTTGTATCACCGCACTGTTGTTCTCGTGGAGGGGGGGTGAAGGGAGGAGAGACGAGGGGCAAAAAGAGAGGGCCCGTGGCTGCGCAGCGCATACAAAAAAAAACCGTGCGACGAAATGGCCAACATTATCACTCTGCATAGCGCTTGGGACGTAGACCGTCGCATTGTTCTGGACTCCGCAGACAAACTGGTGCTGATTCGATTTAGCAGCTACACTTCTGCAGCAGAGGAGGCGGAGGAGTACAGTCGACAGACGCATCTCAGCGCCGCAAAGTCGACATCCACAGCAGCAGAAGTGCCATTGAATTTGTCGTCGTCGACGCCCATCACTCGTAAGCGCACGCGCGAGGATGCGAACGGAGACAACGGGAACACAGAGACGTCGGTGGTGGCGGCCGCGCTCTTGTCGGCCAACGTTGACGAGCACTACCTGCGCACGCGTCAGATGGACGCTCTGCTAAGCGAACTCGCGCCCAAGGTGCGCAAGTACTGCACCATCTACTTTGTGGACACCCGTGAGGTGACCGCGTTCAACGACCTCTACGAGCTTGGCCACGATCGAGATCCGTTCGCTGTCATGTTCTTCTACCGCAATCGTCACATACGCGTTGATGTTGGCACGGGCAACAACAACAAGATTAACTTTTTTGCCTTTGAGGACATCTACGATGTTCTGCTGATTGTGAACGCCGCCTACAAAGCGGGTCGCCAGGGCCGGAGCATCACCAGCTGTGATCGAAAATTTTCTACGGTGGCGCTGCGCCGTTAAGTAGCGTCACTGTAGTGAAATGGAGCGAAGCAAAAAAAAAAAACAGGAAAAATAAACAAGCAAAAAAAAGGCACAGTGTAAAACAACGCTCATGATTTGGGGGGGGGGGGGCACACACACACACACACACACATAGAAAGCCGCGCATGTAATGTTTCTACGCGATGAAGGCTCAGTGGTGGTGCGCCTTCGGACAGGCCGTGAAGGGGTGTCGCGAGACCCCCTCATCCCTCCTACGGTCCCCCGCTTTCTTCCGCCCGTTTTCCCAGCGGCACCTTTTCCTGGTTGGCCACGAAATAATCCTTCTCCTCCTCTCCCCCCTCCCCCTCGATTCACTACACACAAACGTTACAAGTGCCGCGATCCCCCCCCCCCCAAACACCGACTGCCCCTCTTTTTCTTTTTCGTCTTTTCATTACTTCACCCTATTAACGCCTTTTTTTCCGCCGGTGCTCGCTGGAGGCTCTTCCCCATACCCCCCCCCCCCTTCCCCGTTGCCAACGACCCACCAGACAACAGAAGAGGTTTATCCAGCGTGTTAGTCGTCACAAACGCGCTGTTTGCGAGCTCAACGTGTTTGGTTTGTTCGTGATTGCTGTCACGGGCATCGACACCGTTTCTATACGCACCGTTTAGATAATTAACCCCATTTTTTTTCGTGTTTGTGTGTGTGTGTGTGACTTTTTTTTTTTGGAGGATCGACTGTGCTGAATCCGAACAAAAAAAACAAAACAGAACAGACAGATTCGTATAATACTCGACACACCTACACACGACACTGCACATACGCACGCACCTACACTTCGTCGAGTTCAACCAGAAAAAGCACAACAAAATTGCCCAGATAAACCTCAACAACGGACGACGCGGTCAAGGAAGGGGTGAACACAGGCAGGGATAGAGAGAGAGGAAAAAAAAGCTCAATATCAAAAAGAAACACACACACGAAACATGAAGCTTTTTTCTTTTCGTCAGCGCACCCTATGGTGCATCGCCCTCGCGGTGCTTGTCGTGGTCGCTACAATGGCGTTTGCGCGTGCCCAAGATACTGCTGCGGCAGAGGAGCCGTCGCCAACAACCTCGACAGCAAACAGGAAGTCTGAGGCTCGGCCCACTTCTGTGAAGGCTGATGCGGAGAAGGTGCGCCGTGAGGACGACAAGCGCCGAGGTATTTCATCCAATCAGCGTGGACAGAATGAGGTGGAGAGGGCGCGCGAGACCACCGAGAAGGCAAAGCGGAGTGTAGACTCAGTGGACATGATTCGCTACTCGGCCAAGGAGCTGCCGCAGGGGTGTGTGAAGACCGTTGAGGAGTATCTCTTCCGAATTCACGAGTACCGCCGGCCGGTATCGGCGGCCGTAGGCGATGCGCGCTCAGAGCTAAATGAGGCCCGCGTGCACGCTCCACAGAATGTTGCGGAGCTCGAGAAGAGGCTGGCTGCGAAGCAGGACGACTTGCTTGTGTACGACTTGAAGACACTGCGCATGTACGGCGGCAACTTGCCCAAGACATGCATCGCCGAGTCACAAGCGTGGCTCGAGCGTCAGCCGGTAGTGACGTCGACGAACAACTACGTGCAGGTTTACGTGTTCTTCTACCGTTTCTTGGCTGCGCATTGCCGGACACTATACCTAACTGCGCGTGGTCTGGTGCAGTACTTGATCCATTCCTATATCCCTGTCGCTGAGTCGTACGCAAAGACATCGCAGCACTACTTCAATAAGGCGGCGACCATATACGCAGAAGTGAAGCCAGTGTCTGGGAAGTGGCCGGATATGCCGTTCATGGATCTGGCAAAGCTGGTTTTACGCATGATGAGTTACGCGTTCGTGCCGATTGGTCTTGTCGTGGCCGCTGCCATCATCGCATTCGTTGTTCTACCTGCGCTGGTGAGCGTAGTCGTTCTGTACGAGTTCGTCTACAAGATATGGATAGAGCTCTTCTTTGCTTACTATATTTACGGCGTTCAAATGCCCAGTGGTGTTATTACGGCCATCAAGGGCGCTGTGTCCGCAGCACAGGCCGGTGAGTGGGCCTCTATCGGCAATGAGATGGCAGACATGTTCTTCAACCTCGTCGTGGATTCAGAGAAGATTTTTTACAACGGGATCATTGCTGTTTTCTTGATTGGCTTCATCACAGCGCTTTGCACGTTTTTTATATGTGTTTGGTGCCGCAGCTGCATCCCTGGCTCGCGCAGCAAAAAGAATCCGACTCCGCTCAAGTCCACACGACGCAGCGCCAAGAGGAAGGGCGGCGCCGCATCAGGCGCCGCGGCATCGGCATCGGCGGAGGCAGCTGCTAAAAAGAAAAACTAACTCCTCCTTGTCAAATGAACATTGTGCTTTGCTCGCCTCCACTGAGAGCGAGACGGTGTGGCAACGCGGGGCACACCTGAAGCGGTGTGTTCACTCAAACGCGGGCGTTGTGTAGTCGTTTTGTTTTTGTTTCCTTTCCGCAGGGTCGCACTCGTGTATGCGTTTGCGTCACACACACATACACACACACACACAGCTGCGAGTTTGCTTCCACCCACCCACCCACCACCACCACCCCTTCGCTTTCTTGGGCGTTTTTTTTCTGGCAAGGGTTCTCGGTGCCTTCGTCGCTTACATGCCTGCCATTGGGAGAAGAAGGGAACACGCAGGCGGCTTTTCCAGCTTACCCCCCCCCCGCCACCGCTCTTTTCCCTTCCACCACCACCACCACCACCGCCGCCGCCGCCGCCGCCGCCGCATCGCACAGTTTTCCCTGCCTTTCAAGTCTCTGTTCTCCTCTGTCGGCGCCCGCCTGTTATTCACCTTGGCACTCCCGCCCCCACCAACCCTAACTTTCTCTTTGAAGTGCGCTCTCATGAATGTCCATGTCTCACCCTCTTCTTCGCCACTCAGACCTCAGTCCCCCCCCCCCACGAAAAAAAAAAATGAATCCCCCTCTGTCTGGTCGTGCCTCATGTTGTGTGCTTTTTTTTTGACAGATGTATAACGGGCGCGCAAGGGATTGTTGGTGGTCCGGTCATGGCGCATGCGTAGACATGTCTTTAGCGTCCTCGCCCTCCCCCCACCCTAAAAGAAAAAAAAAGGTCATGAAGGGGGAGATACCACGAGCGTGACAATGACCGAGCGAAAAAGGGGGATACGCAACCATGAATCGATGGAAAGAGAGAGAGAGAAAGAGAGGGGGGACGATCTTTGCCATTGGTTGGATTTTACTGGCTTTCATATTTCGCTTTGATGGCCACTCGCTGTTCGCCACCCCCTTTTTTTTTGCTTTGCTTTGCTGGGTTGTTTGTTTGTAATACAATTTTTCGTGTGATGGGTCTCGGTCTTTGGAGGAGAGCGAATAGAGAGTGGGCAGGGATCTGTGGTCTGTATACCCTGCGTGTGTGTGTGTGTGTGTGTGTGTGTGTCTGTATTGTGTTCATACCCTTGAATCACCACTTCATTACTTTTCTTTCTCTCTCTCACCACCACCACCACTACCCCGTCTCCTCCTCCTCTCATGTCGCTCCTCTTTGCCGTTGTTTACATCGGCGCTATCAGCGCCGACACCGTCTAGTACTAATGCCTACATCACATGTTTTATCCTCCCACTTGTTACACACACACACACCCACACACACACACACACACACGGTAGGGTGTGAAGGGGGGGGTGCATTGTGAGGCAGGTGTAACACAACGTACGTGATGTCTCGCGCTGCTGACATTCCTTCTCTCTTCCCCTCTGCATTCTCTGTGTGTTGCGTGTGTATGTGCATTCAAGCGCGGGCATTTGCTGGTGTTTATAAGCTTACACGAGTGAAAAAAGTAGTCCTCCTCAACCTCATCATCATCGATGTGTGTAATGGTGTCTGCCGCTGGCAAACACTTGAGCATCTCTTCACACACACACACACACACACACACACTCTCCCCCTCGCTACTAAACCGGTCTCCTGTTTTATGTTCACCACCGTCCCGGCCACTGAATCATGAACTGGCATACCGTTTTTTTTTTTGATACACACAGAGAATATTGATGCATCTGGTGTGCTGAGTCTCACCACCACCCACCTACCGCTCGCCTGCCTGCCCTGCTCTCCCTTTCTCCTTGCTGTTTTTTTTCACCCCTGTGCGTGTCCGCCCCCCCCCCTCTTCGTTTCCAGTTTCGGGGGCGTACCCATCTACACACATACACAAAAATATCTATATGCATACACACACACACGTACTAGCTGCACGCACGGTTCCCCCCCCCCTCCATCTCTCCCGCTCAATGCCGTGCATCGAGCTACCAGTATTCCATTTAATCTCCATTTCCTGTTGAGTGACGCGCACGTACACACACACACCATACCATATATATATATATAAATATATATATATATAATCCCGTTCACGTATTTTCGTTGCTTTGACCTTTTTATTTTCTCTTGGGTGCGATCGGAGATCAGCCATGGACGGAGACATGAATGGGCGACCGCGGCGGCCGCGCCGCGTTTTTCGTCGCTCGGATGCAGTCGACAGGCAACTATACCATACTGGTAATGGGGAAAGTGAGGGATCCGTTGTACCTACAGCACCGCTTGCTGCCTCCGCGTCTCACCCACAAGGGGCCGCACTGCTCGAACGCGCGCCAGCACCGCGGCTGGTAGGTCCGTCGGCTATTCCAGGAGCACCGCCACGTGCCGGCTCCCCTGCTGCTACTGCTCTTACGACCTCTGGAGAAAGCGGGCCGCGCTCGCAGATCACTGAAGTCACGCCCCGCGGTGGTTCTGGGGGTGGTGCGGCGGCCTCCGTGGTAAATGGTGACGGGGTCCGTTCTGCCGCGGCTGAGGCGTCCCCGCTGGATGCAACGCCAGTCCCGGCTCACACGGCATTGGATGCAGAGACGGCAATGGAGTCCGCCATGCTCAGTCGGCAAGTAATAGTGGACCGCTCCCTTTTTACCACCATCGCCTTCTCCCCCTCCATCTTCGTGAACAACATCGCGCAGCGGCTACTGTATCCCGTGCTGCAGAAACACCGCACCAAGCAGAAACGTCACCTCGCGACAGGCGGCACTGGTGGTGCCAATGACAGCGGCAGTGGAACTGGAGTGGCACTCGGTAGCGGGAACGGCACTGCTGACGGGCGTGCAGACAACGAGGCTGCACGGCTGCTGAACAGCGAGGGCACGTCGCTGTTTGGCAACAGTCGAATGCCAATGAGTGTGCGGGCTCGAGTAGGGGCGGTGCCTGAGAGGCTTGGTGGCACGGGCGCTGACGGTCGTCCTGACGGCATTGGTGCTACCAACACCGACTTCGCGAGCCTTGCCGGCCAGCTCACATCCACGCTGGAGGAGGCGTCGGAGGAGGTGCGCCGCCTTCTCGAGGAGGAGGAGGCGTTCCTGCACCGCGAGGAGGTGAAGTGCAAGCGAATTGAAAAACAAGAAAAGCGGAGGTTGGCGGCGGTCAGACTCGGGCTCGAGGGCACCTCTGCCCGTCTCCAGATGTACGAAAATCGAGTAAGCAATGCCCAGGCGGCGACGGCGGGTATTGAGCAGCATCTCGCCCAGTCCAACGCACGCGTGCAACGTGGCAAGTCTGTGTCGCAGTTGCTGCGCTACCTCAAAATGATGACAGCCATCTCTAGAAGTGATCTGCGCGGGCTGCTCACAGCCATCTCAGCGGCTCGAAAGATGCAGCGCGCAGCTGTCACAGCGCGTTGGGCCGCTGGGCGCGTCTCCGTCTTCCGCCCCCGCTTTTACACCACAGTCGTCAACACCGCCGCACCTTCGTCGAAAAGTAACGCCTCAAAACATGGAAGCCCCACGGTCACACGCGCTGTGTCGACCTCCTCTCACTGGGCAGGGTCTGATGCGAATACAGAGACAGGTGCTCATGAGGATGTATTGAAGCGGTCTGCCTCAGCGACTGCACTCTCTCCAAGAACCGATGCTCAGCCAACGGACAACACGCGCCGACCCCGCGTGTTTCGCAGCGGTGGGCGACGTCAAGGTGGGGCCGCAAGTAACCGTGTTTCCCCTCGTCGCCAGGCACGCTCGCTCTCACCCGCGCGCTCCGCCAAATCTGTTTCTGGCGAAGGCGAGGTAGGCGACAATCCTGACGACGCGGTCAATGCACGTGGCGGCGTGGGTGGTAACACCATGTACGAAGACAGCGAAGTTGAGCCTGAAGACCTCGGCGACGACGACGAGGCGGCAGCAGCGATGGAAGACGGCGGTGGAGGCGCCGATGGGGAGGCGATTGTAGACCTGAAACAGGTGCGCATGCAGCGCGCCGAGTCCGCCGCAGTCGCAGCCGGACTTGACCGACTCTTCGCCCTTCGCTTCTGCACCGAGGCCCAGGTGGAATGGTGCCAGCGGCTCGTGATGCTGTCGAACGAGCTCGGTAACTTGGTTACCAACATCGAGAACATTCAAATTTACGTGGACTGGCTGCGCAACGAGCTCGTGTCGGATCTCTTCCACGTCGTGACATGCTTCAATGACTTCTACAATGAGAATCCGCAGACGGCCATGCATCAAGCGTACGGCCGTGCATTGCTCAAGACACTTGGACGCATCTCCTCCTTGTACAATACGCTAACGCCATCGAATGATGCACTCCTATCACTGTTTTTTTCCCGCTCTATCAATGATTTGGGCCTGGTCTTGCACAGTGAATGGAGCCCAAAGCCGCTGCCGGGGTTGCCACCCCTGCCACAGACATCCGAGTTGCGTGCGATGGACCACTACCGTCAGCACTATGACAAGGCACTCCAGACGGCCTTTCGCTTCCTGCTCGATCGCATTCGCCGAAACGTCGTGGTCGTTGAGACCATCTTCGGCACCACCAGCACAGCCCGTCAGCAGTTGCTGTCTCGCGTCACAGACGGCGTGGTCAAGCCGTTCCTGAGCCAACAGATTAAACTGGCCGAGACCCAGGCGACGTCGATAATCCAGTCGGAGGGAGGCCTGTCCCCGCGCACGAAGCGTCGTTGCGGCGCACGAGTCGCGGATATCGTTGCCTACTACCACACGATTGAAGCACGGCTCTACACCTTTTATCAAGAGTACGTGAAGGAGCTCAAAAACGTTTTCAGCGCCAACGAGGTTGAGTTTCTCAGCCGCTTTGTAGACGTCATCTTCGGTGATCGAGGCGCCTACAGCCGCGAGCGCACGGAGCTGGACCTGCTGAACAGGTACTTCACGCTTATTGAGGAGAAGTACACTCGCAGCCTACATGCCATCCCGGATGACTTCTTCGACTTACGCGAGGCACACATGGCTAAGATGAAGGAGGTGGTGACGTGTTTGACGGAGGTGACGGGACGTGTGAAGACGTACGCGATTCCAAGAGAAGTTGGCCCGTACGTGTACGACCTCATCAAGGCGACGCTCGTTTACGTCGGCAACTACCTCGATACGGAGCTTCGGAAAGTGTTGGACTCGCTGCGCAGCGATCGGGATAATTGGCGGGTCAAGCCAAAGTCAGAGGAGGAGCTGCTGAAGCCACCAAAGACGGAGTCACAGCGCTGTGCAATTCGAATGCTGCTCTTCGCCCAGTCGTCCCTTATGAGCCTCAGTGACACGATAGACGTCATCTGCGCCCCGCTCCTCGAGCAGTTCCCACGGCTTCTTCAAGACCTCGAGGAGGCGCGCAACTCGGCTCTGGAGGCGCTCGATGAGCGATCGGAGCGCGTGCTAAACACGTGCGTGCAAGCGATTCTCCTTCGTTCTCTTTCGATTTTGCAGCACTATCAGTTGAAGAGCGACTACTTGCCCAAGGCAGACTCCAAGAGGGATGATGTAGACACGGTTGCGCCACCCTGCACGCGCGCCTGCACTCTGTTCTGCTACTACATTACACGCCAGTTCGACATGGCTTCCGAGTTTATTCGATTGTCCAATGGGCAGGCACCCCAGCGGCCGACATCGACGCAAAAGGCTAGCAGCAGCGCCATCGGAGCAGCAGTGCAGCAGCAGCAACAAGAGTTTCTGTGGCAAGTGGCACGGGGAGCGGCAGCAGAGGCGGCCAATGGTGGTGACGGTAACATTCCCGGGTCCGTTCTGCTACCCACGACCGATGGGGCTCTCCCTGCCCCGTTCGTCTTGGGCGCCAACGCCGCCCGGGGGCGCGCACACACAATGAACCTCCACCAACTTGTGTATGGGGATGGCGGGCCATCCTCCTTTGTGCGCACCTTGGGTGTGTGCCTCTATCGGGGTATTTCGACTCACCTCAAGAGCTTCGTGGCGAACGACCGTGGCGCGCTTGTGTACAAGCAAGACGTGACCGCCTACAAGGTGGCAATGACTCCACTCACGAGCACGCCTGGGCTTGGTGGTGCCGTGGTGGAGGTACTCTTCCAAATGCTGAAGGAAACGAGTAGCTTGCTCATAATGCCTTTGGACCACATTCGTGAAGTCAAGGACTCGGGGTATCTAAAACTCATGTCGGCAGAGGAAAAGCTGCGCTACCTCAGCATCCGTCAAGACGTGCGTTCAGCAATGAAGATCATCTCTCATTAGGGAGCGTGCCCCCCCCTCCCCCCACCCCCGACACCGACACCGACGCACCTTCACACTCACACGGACCTTGGACACACCCTCGCAGGAAAGAAAAGCCAAACCGCATACAAGCAGCAGCGAGTCTGTTTTACGGACTGATGGCGTGGTGCAGACAGACACTAAACGACCGGTGGTCGCCACGCTTTCTAGAAAAAAAAACTGTACGCGTGCAGTCCTTGAATATTGGTCGCCCCTCCCCTCCCCCCCCCCTCCTCCTCCTCACCCTCACCCTGGTATCTATCGCGCCTAGGTGTGGGGCAAGAGGAGCGGAAGCTTGGGCTTCTGTTCACGTAAATAGATCAACTTTTTCACAGACATATAAGTGAGTGTATCACAGACTCGCTCTTCCTCCTCATGGCGCTAAAGACGGACCCTGTAACTATGGAAGATGGCACACGAAAACGAATTGGGCGCCGAGGTAAATAATTTCTTCGGGCTTCGCTGATCCCCTGCTCACGTGTGACTTTCTTTTGTTTTCTAGTTTGTCGTTGGCGACCGGGAATGGAAAACTCAACGACGCGATCAGCAATTGCACCAAAGTAGGCAATGAGAAAAAAAGACGACGCGAAGCGCATCGATTGCAGCCTTTGGGGTCCCCTGACGGTCTGCCAAGGGCGGGCGGACATTCCCTCCTCCCTCCCCTTCTCCAGGGCGGCCAAAAATCCTTTTTTAAATATTTTTTGTGCGCGTCAGTGTGTCTTTGCCAAGGGCAGTGGAGGGGTGAGGCGCCCCCTTACATAGACGGCACCCGCTGCCCTTGAAGGCGCGCGGCTCAAGGGGAGAGCGATGCTGCGTGCATCGCCTCACCTCTACCACACCTCTTCGAGGGAGAATCGCCTCTCTGAAAAAAAAAACAGCTCGCATGCGCTGCCGAGCATGGCTGGCCTGGCGTGTTGTATCCAAGCAAGGCATGCCAGAGGGCAAAAGGCCATGCGCGTCGAATGACAAAGGTGAGAGGAGGGGGGGTCTGCGACCTCATCAACGCCGCGGGTGTACATGCGTGCGGAGTATGCGACCCCCCCCCCCACCACCACCAACGCGCGGCCAGGTTGGGCTGTGGTGGGCCACCGGTGCCGGGTGCATGACGGGAGCACCTCGAACTACACCATGCCGTCCACGAGGCGTCAGGGTGGAGAGTCTGCACACGATCGTCTTGTAGGGTGCAGAGGCTTGCGACTAGCCGTTCGGCATACAGAGTGGCCGAGGCTTCTGGCCCAAAGCCCTCTCACCTCCTCTGTGGGCGCAGCGCCGGCCTGCACCCGTGGCGCCTCATTTTGTGCAACCTCCGCACGACGGAGATCACTGCTTTGGCGCTCGAACCGAACCGTGGCGGCGCCCAGCCATGAGTCCACGGCATGCGGTGCAACCATGTCCATGTGGCGCCGATCGCGCAGCGGGTGGAGGAGCGAGGGATGGGGAAAGGGGAGAGGCCGTGCCCGTTAAGCCACATGACACCGGTTCGACGGCTGGGACGATTAACCCCTCCCTCTTCCCCCCTACACAGACACACACACACACCAGCCCGACAACCCGCGTTCACCTCTGGTGCAGACTTGGTGGAAGGGGGGGGGGGCGGTGAGGTTTGGTGTACCGCGCCTGAACACCCGTACTGAGACGTTCATAGTGGAGTAAGAAGGTCGAGAAACTGAAGAAGAAAAAAACGTATATGTCTGTGTATCGAGGGCTCTCATTACTGCCTTGTGCTCCTGACCAGCAAGGGGCAACCATCAGAGGCGGAGGGGGAGCACAACACACATTTAGCAGCTATGTGAAGCCCTCACGTCATTGGTCAACACTGTGGTTGGTTTTTTGTTTTTTTCGCTTTTGTTTCCGTTCTGCTCTTTCTTTTTTGTTTTTTTTTCTTCCCCTTTTGGTGGCTAGGGAACGCACAAAAACTGATGCACTGGTACAGCTCTACGTCACCCCCCCCCATATGTTCTCATGGGCATCTTGCGACTTTCTCTGGGGTCGTTGGAGAGGTCCTACTGTAGTTTCACATCATTTGCTCATCGCGATATGCTTAGCAGACCGCTCTTTGCATCCTCCCCCTCCCCCTCTCCCCCTCACCCACAGAAAAAAAAAGAAAATCCGTTGAACAACAAAGGAAGACAAAAAAAAAGAGGGGGGAGGGGATGGGAAGCGCGCACCTGTTCAATAAAAATGACTCAAAAAAAAAAAGGGAGACAAACACAGTAAACCGAGGAGGAGGAGGGGGGGGACGGAGAAAAAGTGTGATACGCCGCACCCAGGGGATGACATACAATAAGTATATATATACATATATATACACATATATATACATACATATAACGTAGAGGTCCAGACGCCAAGCTCCCGATAGGGAGCAAAGAGCAGAAAAGGCATTTATTGAGGAGTCTCACTTGTCGGGTAAAGCGGGGAGGGGAAGGGGGGGGGCGGGCGGGCGGGGGGTACACCATCGGGTGTAGGTCGCCGCATCCTTCCATAATTTCGTCCTCTCGCCCACCGGCTTTTCGGAGCACCGCTGCGTCAGTTCATATGACAAAGCCCACCTCACTTTGGTCACCTCATCCTCGTTTTTATCTTTGTCTTTCAAACCTCCTCACTCGGTGTACAACAGGAACAGTCACCGAGCCCGGCTACGCAGACAGACACGCAGGCACACACACACACACACATACTCGACGGACTCCTTTACCCTTGCTGAGGGGAGTATAACGCAAAAGAGAAGTGCTGATCATTGTCATCCCCACACCATCAATACATCTATACATATATATACGTATATATACTCTTTTGTTTCTCGGTGCCCCGTCTCAGCTGCCTTTTTGTCGGCCCCTGTCGACCCTCCCCGATCTTTTTTCTTTTCTCCGTCTGGCCAACTGTCCTATTCGTCTCTTGCCGAGCTCACCCCACAGAATGTGCATGCTTCAGAAGAGCTCCGGGTGAAGAAGGCACCGAAACGAACCACGCGCCGAGGGTTGCGTGTGTGTGTGTGGCTGCGCATGCACGCTTTCCTCCGCTTTGCTCCCATTCCATTCCACTCCACTCCACCACCCCATCCCGCCGCACACTTCCATCAGAAGGAAACACACACAAAAACATGAAAAAAGGGGGCCGAGCAAAAAAAAAAAAACCAACGTCTAAAGACATCTCCTGGGTTGCTTTGAGATGATGAGAAGTACATCCACAGAAAAGATTGGCGCACTCATACGCTCTCCATACAAGGAGCAGGCATATATGTCTGTATATATATATATATATACAATCACAGGTAAAGATATAATAAAACGATATTTAAAAGCAACTCCACCGTTAATTATTGGTGTTCTGTTTCCCCTTTGGTGTTTCCAGTTTTTCTCTCTCTGGGCAGCTGGCTGCTTTTTAGGTCCCCTCACCCTCTTTTCACCGCCACCGCCACCGTTACCCCCCTCCCCCTCCCCCTCCCCCTTCTCTCCCCCTCCCCTCCCCCTTCTCTCCCCCTCCCTCCCCTCCCCTCTCTATCCCTGTGCCTGTAGGTGCGTTTCTTTTTTATTATTTGCACCATTTCTCGTGCCGATCTCTCTCCCCTCTCCTCTCTCTCCCAAGAACGTTTTATTTTCGCATTCATTACTACTGTTGTGCCTCTCGCCGTTTTTACCTCACCTAGTACCCCCCCCCCCATTGTGTATCTTCCGTGTCAACCACCTGCGACTGACAACGGCTTGCAAGGGGGGGAATGCGGGGGGGGAATATAAGAGGAGGGCGCGCACCACCGTTCGACTCTTCTCTCTCATGCAGAGCTCGACAGTGCACATCACGATGTGCATAATGCTACACTCACATGCCGCTACGTTGCTGTATAACTGTCTCCTCCCTCCCCCTTCTTGATCACCAATAACAACCCGCTCCCCCCCCCCCCCCACACCCACACAAACTTCTTTCCCCTACACGAACACAGAGTAGCATCCAATCATGCCGGTCACTACCTCATCGCCACCACTGGCGGCCGCGGCTCCTCCGCGGCGGGGTGGAGCGCAGCAGAGGGCCTCCAAGGAGGTGCGGGAGCTTGTCGACCAGCGCACAGAGCAACTGAAGCAGGAAACGGCGCAGCATGAGAAGAAATTTCTCCAGGGTCGATGGGTAACGGACACAGCCGCCCTGCGCAACCGCGAAGCGCGTCGACGGGAGGAGCTGAACCGGCAGGCCCCTAAAAGGCTCGCCAAGGTGAACATGTACTATCAAATGGAGGAGAACAATACTGGCCTCGAGCTGGACGATCGCGAGGTGGCTGACCGCATATCCCAGAGCGATATTGCCAATGGTGTGGATCTGCAGACCCAGCAGAAACGGTACAGCCTCCTCCTGGATAAGCTCGGGCCCTACAAGCTCAACTTTTCCCTGAACGGCACGCACCTGCTACTCGCAGGACTACGCGGCCACATGGCCAATATCCGCTGGAAGTCTTTCCAGCTGGAAGGCGAAACCCAACTCAAGGATCGCATCACCGACGCCATCTTTCTTGTGGACCACAGCATGACCGCCGTCGCGCAGAAGAATTTCGTGTACATGTACACCAAAGAAGGTACGGAGATGCACATTCTCTCAAAGATGGCGCACATGGACCGTCTTGGGTACCTACCGAAGCACATGCTGCTCGTCGCCACTTCATCCACCTATAGCACCATGCAGTATCTGGATGTGAGCACTGGTCAAGAGGTTGGGACCAAAGTCCCTGCGGTTATGCGGGACCCAACGAGCTGCCTCGCGGTGAACCCGAGCAATGGCGTTACCGCCACGTGCGATCTGCGCGGCGTCGTGAAGTTTTGGTCACCGACAGTGGTGGACCCTCTGTTGCAGCTCAAGGCCCACAAGGGTGTGATTGACGATATCTGTTTTCATCCGAATGGCCGTTTTTTTCTGACGCTTGGCGGCGACCACAAAATGAAAGTCTGGGACTGCCGCACGCTTCGCACGTTGGAGGAGTATGCCATCACGTATAGCTTCCATACCCTCGATATCTCCAACAGTGGCCTTGTTGCACTTGGCGGTGGAACAAACGTACACATCTGGAAAGACCTCTTCAGCGCGGCCAAGCCGTGCTCACCGTACATGAGATTTGGCCTCGGGTACGGCAACATCGCTGAACAGGTAAAGTTCTGCCCATTTGAGGATGTGATTGGCGTTGGTCACTCGCGCGGATTCACCTCACTGCTGATACCTGGCTCTGGTGAGGCGAACCCCGACTTCTACTACGCTAACCCGCACGAGACGGAGCGGCACCGAAAGGAGCGGGTGGTGACCAACCTGCTCGACAAGCTGCCGCCCGACACCATCTCGATGGATATTCAGGTCCCCGGCGTCAATGAAAAGCGACTCGCAGAGTACAATGAAAATATTCGCCTGAACCGAAAGGCACGGGCGATTCGCGAGAAGAAACTACGACGCGCAACTAAGTCGCTGGGTGAAGCCGCGCCAACCGGTCTCTTGGTGGGTCAGGACGAGGAGGTGGATGAGGACCTCGGCTACAAGGAGGCCCCCAAGACCCGGGAGATCAAGTCTAAACAGGAACTGCAGCGTGAGCGCAAGATGGCGAAGTGGGACAAGAAGGATAGCGCTGACAAGGTGCGCAGCAAGCAAACGCTGCGTGCCTCTCGCATTGTGCAGCGGAACCGCGCGCAGAGGGAGCACGATGCACGCAACGGCGTGTATGACAAGGACGCGCTGGACGCAGAAGAAGCAGACATGCTCGCCGCAGCGTCGTTGGATGTAAAGAAGCGAAGGAAGCGTGACCGTCAGGAGGCCTTGGCGATGGCCAACGACATCCGTGGGAAACTCCGCCAAGACTTTGAAGATGAGCTGGAGTCGAGTCCAGCGTTCCATCGTCGTCGCCAGCAGTCACTTCATACCACCGACACCGATAATGACGATGCTGATGAGCACGGCAGTAGGAAACCAGAGGTGGAGGCACGCAAGAACGCTGCACTCCAACGCTTCCTCCGGTGATGCTGAAGCAGCACGCGCAAGTGCAAAATGAGGGAGAGGGGGACGCCACACGATTCAGCAGGGGGTTCCCTCTAGGAATCTCTGCGTGCGGTGAGCGTAGCGTGAGCAAGGCGTATGGCCGTTTTTCCTCTTTCCCTTCGCCCCTTCCACCGCGCCTTTTGGTCGAAACCAAACCACCGCCGGTGATGGTATCACCAAGCAGCTAAAGCCTAGACAGGTCAGAGGGGATGTATCGCGAGTGACACCGGTGGCAAGGTCCTGGATAGGGTTCTGCGGCGGTGACCCGAAACGGTGAACGCATCTTCCCTCCCCCCAAAGCTCTCTCTCTGCTTTTAGGGTGGTGAGGCTCATCTGCCGCAAAGCGGGGGGGGGGGGATGCGGCTCATGACGAAGGGGGCATCATGAAGGGCACCTGGAAGAGGGGGGGGGTGGGGGACCTCTGGAGCGGACGTGCTTTGGATCTGAGGCGGAGGCCGTGCTCACATGCGGAAACGAGTATCTCCATCAGCGCAGGACTGGATGTGGCTCGCACCACGAATGGGTGAGTCTGTGACGGTTGAACAGGCGTGGAAGGTGAGCTCATATTACGGTGGCACGCCACAGGGGGTCCCGTTCTGAGGAGAGGGAAAAGGGAGGAGAGGGTGGGTGGGGGAGGGGGGGGGGAGGACAGCATACATGTATACACGTACCGTGCCTTTGAGAAACAAAAATGTTTTTTTTTGTGTATTCGTAAGACGTGCTCCACCACCTTTGGAGCACGTCGCTCTTGTGGAAGGGGGAGCGACTATGGATGTGTTGTGTAAACCCTTTTTTTTTCCAGCCTCCACCTCCCTCACCCTGCCCCCCCCCCCCGCCCCCTCCCCCCTTCACTTTTGTGCTCCCCCTCGTCTGCTGTGAGCAGTGGCGGTTTCCGTGTTGTGTGGCGCTTTGTTTCGACTGCTTCCATTGTTCTTGTATGGCTCGCTTATCAGAAGAGGAAGCAGAAATGTTGTTCTCCTCGCCCTCCTTCTACGCAACGCGGGCTAAGGTTGTCTTGCTCGGGCTTCACTCTCTCTTTCTCTCTCTCCCCGACGCTACTCGAGTAGCCGCAAAACAGAGCGGAGAGGGGGCGGGGGAAAGTGCGTGTGCGCGTGCGTGTTGGTGAGGAGGAGGGTGAGTAGGCTGAACCAGTTGATGGTGTCACACCTTAATCGAGTTAAATGAGGTTTGGATTGTGATCCCTCCACCCCCCCTCCGCCACCGCGGGACGTGGAGAGGTGCTCCGACCTCCTTAAAAGAGTGCTACTGCGATTTTGCCAGTTTTTTTTGCGTGCGCGCACATCTATACGTTTAAGGGTGCTAAAGAAGAAAAGGGTGGTGTAGATTTGAAAGAGGTCTAAGGTAGTCACTCTGCTCTCCGAGGGAGGGGGGGGGGCGTCGCGTGTGTGTGTGTGTGTGTCTGCGCTGCGTTACCTGTCCGTATGTCTGCACATACCTATATATATATATATATATTTATATAGAGAGAGGTGGTGGCAGTAGCAGCAGCAGCAGCCACAACAAACAACAACATGTTCTATTCCGCTCACCTGTACATCTCTGAGGGAGCACGACACTCCATGTGCAGGGAGTCGGGCGTGGACGGGTTCTTGAGGGCCCTGGCATCTGTAGAGGGCTGTCTCGATAGCTGCACATGTCCCCCATCTTTCCCCCTCCACAACCGAGGGGTTATGAAAGAAAGGAGATGAGGGTGCACAGCGGGAGCAGCTGCAACATCGATCTAGTCACCTCGACTACGACCGTGAACATCTTTGGCAGATGAAAGGGGAAGGGGTGTTGCATGCACAACGAACCCATCCGACGCCATCCTTCATCTTTCCCGTTCTTCCCCTCCTCCCCTCTCTGCTTTTTCTTCTACTGCGGGAAGCAGGACTTGCCGCAGTCCTTAACACCAACACCTCACTCCTCATTCAGAATCGAGCCTCCCCCTCCCCCCCCCCTTCTCCATAAAAACAAGAACAACATGCATACAAGGGAACTCAAGGGGCTTGTGATGTGACACCACCACTCCCAACTTCCCCATCTTTCCTGTCGTTCATTTTTTTTCCACATCGCTGTTTATGTATATGTATATATACATACATATATAAACATCTCTGCTATTTGTCTGCCTGTCTGCTCTCTCTTGTTTCTCTCTTGACATCTTCTTTCGTGGCTGACTAGTGCGACCTGTGTGCGTGTGTGTCTTCTTTTTTTCCTTTCTTCCGTGTCTGCCATCCTCTCTCCTCCTCTCTTCCCCCCCCCCCAAACCCCCACATCTTCATCCGCCCTTCACTTTTTTCTCCGTCGTGGCAGTCGCCCACTCACTGGTGTGTGCGTGTGTGTGTGCGTGTGTGTGTGCGTGTGAGCTTGCGTTTCATCACAGCGAGTACCCTATTCAGTCTTTGGTGGGCCAGTTTTGTTGCAGCCGCATCGTTTTTTTTTTCTTCCTCCCTTCGTGTGAACCTCGCCCACTCCCTTCCCACTCCACTTGACACACGTATATTACTCACACGGGCCTACAGCATCTCCAGGATAGAGAAGATTCGATCACCAATGGGCATCGGCACTGGATGCCTGTACGCATGTGCGCCTTTGACGCTCCTTGTCGCTTTTTTACTCTTCCTACTCTCCGTTATGCTGCGTAACGGCAACTGGACATTCGAGGTGCTAGCCGCGAAGAACAAGTGGAACACAACAGAAAAGTCGCGCTGCTGTAAAAATGGCGGCATCCTCTGTTTCTGCATCTCAATCATGCTGTGGTCGCTAGTACTAGTCGATTCGTTCTTCATTCAGCTAGACAAACTGCGGACCTTTCTCTTCCAATGGTGGCTGCAGCGTCGCCATCGTCTGCCCAGTCTACATGAGCTGTTGCGCGAACGTCGTGAGGAGAATAGAGGCGAAGGCACTTGCGCTGCCACGGACGTCGTTGTGAATGGCAACGGCGCCAATCACTACAGCCGGGTCAAGCGCCACGAAGGCGTGGCAGCAACCAGAGCCGCTTGATGTGTTGGATACCCTCCGCGAACGCAGCGTAGTCTCCGGGCCCCGCCAAGGTGGACAGCGATTAAACAGCGGATGAATCGCAAAAGGAGGGGCACAAAAACTCTTCAGGGAGGCAACCGTCCACGGTATTGCCGACTGTACTCGCTTTTCGGGTTTTATTCCCTTACACCACTGCCATCTCCGAGACAAGTTTACGAGTGTCGTTCGGGGCGGGGGGCTCATAGAATGAGTCCAATAGGCTCGATTACTTCGGCGACAACGCATGTGCTAAAAGCAGCCGCCTTGATGTCGTAGCAAAAGACTTGTCGAGTAAAGCCTCTGCGAAGACCGCCTAGTGCTTATGCAACGGTGTTGTCCCTGGGAACTTTGTCCGCGTACCTCCGAGACCCGTTTTTCTGCTGATGCGTCTAGGGGTTTGCTGGTGTTTTTTATTTGAAATGTTTCCCTTCCGCCTTGCTCTGCCGCTTTGGTATGAGCTTTTCACTTCTGACGAGGCGGGGGGGTGGGGTGGGGGGAGAAGAGGGAGGGGGAAGGGACTGGTAGGACTAGACTTTCCCCACCCCCACCCCATGAATTTGGGGGGGATGGGAGGGGGAGGGGGGGGGGGCAGCGTGGGGCGTAACACAGTATGTGGTTCGAGAGAGTAAGTGTTTGTGTGTGTGTGTGTGTGAAGAGGAATATCCGCCTCTCTCGCAGTGCGGTGTGCGTGGGCCTCTTGTAGGGCTCCATCCCTCGCCCCCCGCCCCTCCCTGCCAGTATTACTGGTCATCTTTTTAGAAGAAACCGTTTTGCTTTGCTCTTTGGACCGTAAAGACAACACACTTTCATCGGCATAATTTTTTTTTTTGCGCGGCACACTATCAAGCGAAAAAAAGAGGTGGATTGCCTCCCACCCTTCTCTACCAAACGTATGGATCGTTACACGCTTCACACTCGGATGGACTCTTCATTGGTATCTTGATATTCTTCCCTTGTGCCCTTCGAGTTGTGACCATGTTTCCACTAGTACACGCCGCTGCTGCCTCTGCGTAACCGAAACCAAAGCTGTGTCGGCGGCCACAACCATCCTCCCCTCCCTCTTTTTTTTTAGGACGGCTTTTCCGCTGCTTGAGCCTGTTAGGCGCACTCGAGTTTACACGTGTATCCCATCTGTCATCACAGGCACTAAAGAAAGAGGAAGAGAGAGAGGAAGAGAGAGAGACGAGGCGGTGCGCGACGCAGAAAAGGCGGTGTTGCTCACAGACTTGCTTTCGAGGCGACTTTGGTATTTTTATCTCCTCTCTCCCTTCCTCGTTCTTTCTCCCCCGCCCTTCCCTTGAATCGCACTGCGATTTACGTTTGTTATTGTGGTGAGGCTCCCTGCATTTCTCAGGAGGTCCTCCAGCGAGCCGCATACCCTGGGGTGCTACTCTCCTTGATCCCCTTTTCTGCTTTACCCTCACGAAGTCTTTGTGAACACTGTACGAGGAATGCACGGTAGAAGGCACGCATCTGCGTCACCGCCGTCGTCGTCGTTGTCGGCGTCAGCACCAGCCATCTCCTCATTCCCAGGTCTGTCCCGAGATGGTGGTGCTCACCGTAGAAGCACACCTTCTCTGTCGCCACGCCCTCAAAATCATTCCCGCCCCCCTCAGACGCGCGCGCATTGGCATGACCCGGGGGATGAACGGACACTCTCTCTAGAGCGGTCGTTGACCATGTCACCACTTGCGCTAGCCCTACAGGCGCAGTGGCGCCAGCTGCAGCAGGAAATGTTGAGCCCATCTTCGCTTCGTTCAGAACAGAGCGACACACACACGGCGGAGATGGAGGAGGATGTGCTACGGGTACTGGGCATGATTGCTGCTCAACCTGACATGGCCGTCAAGGACGCCGCTCACACGGTTCCGTACCTCGTAGCTCTGGGACAGATGCCGCTGCCCTCCCTGCGCACCCAGGTGGTTGCACTTTCGGCGCTGCGCGGTGTGCTCTCGTCCCTAACTTGCGTCTTTGGCAATGAGACGGCTGAGGCATTTGTGTGCGATGTGTTTTTAGGCGAGCACCAGGCGCTGCAGGCACTGATTTGGGCTGCTTTGATTGCCATGGAAGAATTTCACGATGCGACAGGGATACACCACAGTGGCTCGGCAAAGGCGGACATACGTAGCAGCCCGCCCTCGGCGCTCGGATCTTCTTTTGCTGCTCCCCTCGCCCGGAGCTCACACCGCAGTTTACTCTCACGAAGCCACCGCGATGCCCCAAAAGCAGATGAAGCGATGCGAGAGTCCCGGGCGTTCCTGAAAGATCTCGGAGAAGAAACACCATTACCACATCCGAACGTTTCTTCTCGCGTCGATAAGGGCTCGTTCGAACCGCTTGACGAGAAAACAGCACTGCGTGGACGCGTGACACACGTTGCACTGCAGCTTCTCCGCGACGCCGCGATCCTGTGTGGACCAATCGCAGATGCAATGCTCTCCAGTGGGGCCCTGTTCAAGATGTGCATGTACAGTCTCCATAGCCTACCCCCACCACCACCCGCCATCAACCCCGGTGGCCCCACCGTCAAGCCCTCTAGGGGTGGCTCTGAAAACCTGTACTTGGCGGGCCTCCGTCGATGCGAGGACATCGTGTCACTCTTCCTGACGCTGCTGAACGCTGAGTCCACAAGGCGCAACGAAGCCTCCCTTGTTCTGTGCAGCTTTCACGCCCCCCGTGGTGTCTGCGCACTGGCGCAGTGCCTGGTGCGCACCTCACTTTTCGCGCCTGGCGCAGTCCTCGAAGAAGCCTCAACACTCCTGTGGAACGCGCTCAAAGTACTTGCCCGGCTCACGCGCAGCTGCCCGACTGCGGTGAGACTGCTCCTTAGTGAGAACACCGGTGTGCCGGCCTTTCTTGTGCAGGTGCTAAGGGTTCCGGTTGCCGAGATACGCGAGGCAGGTGCGCTGTGGGCGGCAGCACTGTTGGAAACCCAGCCAGAGGCCTCTGCAGAGCTTGTCAGTAGTCTCTTCGATGCCACTTTGCCCCCCGCCAAGACCATGATGCCTCCGTCCTCCACCCCCTTGCCTGTGTTCGTGGCATCGCTGATAGAGATGCTGCGCTGGCGTGGGGCAGAGATGCACGTCTTCCGCGTTTCTGCGATCTTGTGCTGGCGGTTGCTGCTTTTGTCTGACCCATCGCGCGTCGCGGCCCTGTTGTCGCTCGACAGCAGTGTGCTAGCTACTCTGATTGAGCTGATAATGCGTGGGGCAACGTGCTCACCCTCGTCGTCCACTGACGCGCTGCCTCTGCGGTTGACTGCGTTGGAGGCGCTGCATGTGCTCGCATTGTCCTATGCATTGGGCAGCATTGAGACTCGCGCAAATCTGGAATCGAAGGTGTTGTGGGGCCAGCTCTCGTCGACAACGCTTCGCCAGCTGAGGACAGATGCACACTCCCTCCTCGAGCAAACACATCCGGCGTACTGGAACGCCTTCCCAGCCATGGAAGTGGATTCGCGGGAGGGGGCTACGGAGCTGAGCGATGAAGTACGGCTGGCTGCGAGTGGCAGCGATCGCGGACGACGACTTGCGATGCGCATCTCAACCGGTGCAGCATGGCGGCAGGTCGTGCTGGAGAGTTTGTGGGAGTTGACAGGGGCAGCGGCTGCTACCGACGCCGCTTCTGCACATACCCGCGTTGGCGATGGTCATGTGGTGACTCAACAAAGCCAACGGCCCAAAGGCTTGTCCACCGCTGCTCTTCGACCAGGTGCGGGGATGTCCGCCAGCGACGTGTTCGGATCCTCACCCATACGCGTGCTTAACCCAGCATCGCTTTCGCGCGCTTCCGCGGGGAAAGTTGGCCCCGCAGGGGGCGAAATATCAAAAGACAAGGAGAGGGACCGCAGCACCGCGTCCCTGCTCGATTCAACTGAGAATCCCACTTTCACTCATGCGCCTCGCACCATTCGAGAGGCCACGCTGCTCCCAACACAGCAGAGCACAACGGCCTTTCGCTTCCATGTGGTGCAGCAAGCGGATAGCCTCGGTGGATCCTTCGTTCAAGACAGCATGCGGGTTGTGTTGCGCCTTGCCCAGCACTACACCCAGGCGACCACCCCGAGCAGCACCTCCTCTTCAAAGATCCCTTCGTCTTCATTCTTTGCGGCGGGGGAAGGGCAGTGTCGTGGCCCTCTCCAGTACCGCAGCCCACTAAGAGGTTTTTCTCGATCGCGCTCAGCATCGCCGTCGTTACCGACGGTGCCGGGTGCCCCCGCTCTCACGACATCTCCGAGCGCCTTGTTCGGAACGGCACCGCGTTTCGTGGATACCAATACGCGGATAGAAAAGGAGCGCAATCCGTTTGCCCACGTGACGAGATCGGCAGAGCGGTGGCAGGCCCAGCCGCCGCGTCGACAATGGCGGGTGGAGGAGATGCAGCGAGACGATGTTCTCCTGTTTTTGGTTTACTACGCGAATCTGATGACTGATCTACCGGAGGCTATCGCTGCTGTTGAGGATCATCTTTATTACTTGCGCCGGCAGCTGCAACTCTGCCCGACGCGTGAAATACGTCGGCGGTGCGTGCTGAACGACCTGTACATGAACGTCTACCCCAAGGTTCACTTGTTCCTGCGCTACATTGATCAGCAGGCACGACGGTCGCGCAGCGTGCTGCAGTTGCTCTCAACCTTCAGCGGTGGCACCATTCACTCAGGGAATGTGGTGGACGTCTATGACGCGGTAGGGCACTGCACAGGGCTCTCGACTGCGGATTAGCCGGTGGGCGTCATGGCACCGAGGGGAGAGAGGGAGGCGAACAGATAAAAAAATAGAAGGGGCAAACGGGAAGGTGGGGGGAGGGGAGGGAGGGAGGGGAGGGGAGGGAGGCGGGGAGGGGGAGGCGGGGAGGGGAGGGAGAGGCGGGGAGGGGAGGGGGGGGAGGCGGGGTATGTTCATGGGGCGATTGCTGGATGTAAAGCAGCGCTTAAGCAGGTGTAACGGCACTTCCAACACATGGTTGGTGCAGCGCGGCTTCCGTCTCGAGCGTTATCTGCGTGCCCCCATTTTTCCTCAGCTTTCCTCCCCTCAAAGTTGTGCTCCCATCTTGCCAATCGTCACACACACACACAGAAGTGCGTTTCCTCGAGTCACATCGGGTTCCACCTAAACAATGGGCCAGCCACGGTTGGGCGAGGCTTCGTTCAGTCGCCCCGTCGGCTTAGCACACCACATAGATGATACATACACTCTTTCTGCCACCGGCCGCGCCACATCCAACGCCATCGAGGGGTCTCGCCACCGACACAGGGATTGGGCTATCGTTCCTACGGCCCTACGCAGCTGACGCATGACCCTGTTACAACTGGAAGTTGTTCGGCGTCGGCCGGGGTGGGTAGGGGGGGGGAGGGAAGAAAGAAGTTTCTTGTTTTTTTTTTGCCACAAAGTGTCACACCTGGGCAAGGGAACCCCCCTCCCTCTTGCCCCTACTCTGGTATCACAAGAGGCAATACCTCGTGCTTGACATGCAGGCGTGCGTGTGTGCGTTGGGGGTGGGGAGGGGGGGGGGAACCGGCGATGCCCCCCCACAGAAACCCAAGGCAGAGGATTGGTTCGCTTCCATAGCCGTCGAAGCGTGGTGAGGGAAAAAGGTGGGGCGGTTGAACGGGGGGAACGCAGTGAGATAGGGGGATACCCCCGCACCCCTAAACTCGGCGGGGGCATTAACTCCTTTCTTTTTTTCCCTCTCAAATACCCTCCAGCCGGTCGCTGGCTGGGGCACGTTTGCCGCCTGTCGTCCTCCCTGGCTCCCTCACTCATACGTGTGTGCGAGTCCTATTTCTCTCTCTAGTGGTCTGCACAGACACCCACATAGCCTCGCGCACGCGCTCCCCTTTCTGTATCACACTCACTCACCCCTTATGTCATTGCTCCTACCTGCATCGTCGCCGTCTTCCTCCTCCCCCCTCCCCCCTCCCTCCACACTCCACGCGTTGTCGCCCGTGACAACAGCTGGGAGAAAGCGCACCTACACACCATCAACACACGTGAACCCCCTCCCCCCTTCTCTCTCTCTCTCTATATATATATAGTTTTAGCTTGTCTTCAGATCTCTCCTCCTCTCCGCTGTGGGGAGTGTCTTCACCGATGGAAATACCCGCAGACCTGGTGGACCGGGGACTCACAGATACCGCCCGTACCGCCGTTGACCCCTACGACGAGCGGCACCGCCAGGCCAATGCGCTGGCGACGTGGGAGCGGCAAAAAGAGGCATGGAGACGCATGCAAAAACATCTCGTCGCTGCCACCACCACCACCACCACCTCGTCACGTGCTGCTCGCAAAGGTGGGGCTTCTAAGGCCCTGAATTTCACTGAGGCCACCCCCGCAGCCAGAGCGAAGCGGGAGGACTTCGGCCTGCTCTTCGTGGCGCGGCCGGATACGCCCCAAAAGGGTAGCTTCGCATGGGAGGGTATGCTGCGCTGCACAGATGCGCGATTGGCACGGCGCCTTGTCCCAATTGGTCGCACGGCGTTCCCGTATCGGCTTCACAGCGAGGTGCGAGACCCGGGAATGCTGCCGGATGATCACATGCTGTACGCGCGTGTCGTGTCTGAAGGAGACGTCGCTGCAGCAGAAAATACGACGCCAGGGCCGCACACCGCAACGAGCTCAACTCTGCTAGGGATGCAACAGCGCGCTGTAGCCCAGAGTCGTGTCCGAGCGACGACCAAATCACCTGTGGACGATGCCTCCAAGGGCATTACCGGGTCGAGGTTGACGTGTATGGTACCTCAGAATTACGAGGGCAAAGGTGCAGCCTCTTACTATGAGTATCGGCTGCGCCAGTTCTTTCCCTATCTGCAGGAGCGGCTCAACCACTTTTTGCAGCCTCGCACCTTCTTGCAAGTGGAGGGGCACCGCGCACCGTACGCCTCAGCCGAGGAGCCTGAGGCGCAGAAGCACGAGTGGACTGCGGCACGGCCGCTTTCCGCATCGGGGGTGGAGTTTTATCTGCCTCCACCGCAGACGCAAATGTGGGCGTCCATTCCTGCCTCGGCGTTACAGAGTCGCACAGTGAGTACTCTTCAACCAACCGACGGTGCACGCAAGGGAGTAGATTCAAATAGCGTGGCTGTCGGCAGCGTGCCCTCGCACGACCTGAGATCCCGGTCCAACGTGAGCAACCATAACCACGCAGCGGATGCGGACGATAAGTTGGTAGGGGACGCTGCGATCGCGATCGAGTCCACGTCTGGTGGCACCCTGTCAGACACCACCATGCCGGAGACGCCATATGACGCTTCCCCTAGTGCGCTGGACGGCCGCGAGCATGAGACGAGTGCACGCAAGTCTAAAGTGGTGTTGGCCAGCCCTCTTCATCCTCTGCGAGTGAAACGCGACGGTGTTGCACTGCGTGACCAGCCGAGCCAAACGGGGGGTGTCGAAGGGGAGGAAAGGGTTCAGACGCCTGGTCCAGCGGTAGAGCTATCAACGCACTCCTTGTTCTTCGAGACGCGCCCACACGAACTTCTGCAAGGCACAGTGACACTCTACAACACCGGCACAACAACTATCTACTACAGCTTGATGCCCGTAAACGTCGTGGAGGAGCACCTTCGGCGGTCTTCCCACGACTCGGGAGTCACCACCGCCGCAAATGGCAAGGTGGCTGAACCCAGACCACGGGAGGAATGGAACGGACGCGAGGGACGCCAGCACATGCAGGATGAGCAAGATGGCGTCACAGCCACAAGCATCACGCACACTCTCGCCGTCCATCAGCGCATTGCACGCGAGACCTTCTTTCCCATCTCTTCCCCGATGGACGGCGTCGTGCTGCCGGGAGAAGACGGGGTCTTTGCTTTCTCAGTGCGCGCGAATCGCCCAGGCCTATTCCAGCACACGTACGAACTCCTTACGGTGCCACCGGCGCCGCTACGCATTTTTATACGCCTGCGCGCGCTCGTCCGGCGCGACCAGCCGTCATGGGAGTGGCTCGCCGCGCCTGTCGCGCAGGCTATCGAGGCCAAGGTGGCGGTAGATGCGCAGCGTCGACTTGTGCAGACCATCAGCCTAAACGATACCGCCATCGAGCAATCTGCCTTGTCAGCGCACATCAAAACGCTGGACGAGGCGGCCGACGTCGCGAGGGCAGCCGAAAGGAAACGGCGACGGGCTCAAGAGGACGCGTGGCACATCGCCAACCGTTTCACATTTGACTACATTCCCTATGTGGCTGCTGTCTACGACAAGCTGGAGCAGCTGTACACGGTGGTCCAAGAAGTCTACTGTCGGCTAAGTAAGAGCAAGGTCGCAACGGGCACCGACGCGAGTATTTTCACTCTTGACAAGGTACCGTCGGTCTTCGATACGACTGTAAAACAATCCGCATCCCCCGCGGCCCTGAGAACCGAAGTAACATCACCCCAGCAGGACCCAACACAGCCAGCTGCCGGTGGGCCAGCCCAATGGGACGGCTCGCTGCTCCTACTGGTTCAACAGATGATGCTTGTACGCGATACGCCGACACGGCAGATGTTCTTCGATGCCTTTCTCGTGCTGCTGCGCGCCGCCCGAGCCTCGCGGCAGCGCACCAGCTCTAGTGTAAGTGCGGAGAATATCGACCAGGAATCGCCTTCGCTACCGACCCTCCTAACGCGAGCCGCCGAGGCTCTTGCAGACAGCGTGCACGATCGCCGTGCCGCTATGCTAGAGAGAGAGTGTGAAAATATCCTCGGAAAGAGATTGACAGCTGCTTCGACGAACTTCATGCAATCCTTCGCCGCAACCAGCGGCGCTCACACTCTTCGCAGCGCTGGCGCCCCCACCGATCCAGCGAAGGCTTCGTCTTCCAGCGGCCTCACCGAACGCACACACAGCGGCAACAGCAAAAAGAGAACGGTTACACCACGGGGGAAGGGTGCTGCCGCTGCCGCCGCTACATCAGCCGATGGCCCAGCCACATTCCACGTCCCGTCACAGAGAATCACCGAAGTCACCAAGGCCCAGCGTATTGTGTTGGACTCGATCCCAACCGAAGAGCTTCTCGGCTTCAGTGCCATCCAGGCTGACCCAAAGTCTGCCGCGGTGCTAGAGGCAATGGAGAAGGTGACAGTGCACGCACAGCGAGAGTTGGAGCTAAAGGCAGAACGCGATGCGACAATTAAACTCTACACTGCACAATTTCTTGAAGTTATCGACGTGGCGTGCGGCCGTGGCCCCCTCTCTGCGTGCACGGCAGCACGCCTGGCTGAGCTGGAGGACATCCAAACGAGTAGGCTGCTGCCCATAGACCTCAGTGCGGACACGGTTCTTCCGCTCACCACGGGCAAAGGCAACAAACGCAAGTAGTCGATTGGAATGGAGAGGGGAAGGGGCACGAGTTCGAGCGCTGTTTCCAAGCCCCCACGAATCTGTATATGAGGGAATACCGTACATGTCTGGCTGTCGATGATACGCGATACTTGAATGGCGTCTAATGATGCATCTGTCTGTGTGTGTGTGTGTGTGTGTGTGTGAACAAGTGAGCGAGTGTACGCTATAGTGCCCAGTGCTCTTGCTCCACTCCCGCTGCTCAATTCTGTTCGGCTATATACATATGTACACGTAGCACAGCATGCGCAACAAGACACGCATGAGCGCGGTTATTCGTCGCTCTCTAAGAGGCTTTGTTTTTCGTGTAGCCTCTAAGAGGTGACACAAGCATACGCACTGACACACACACACATCGTTGTGTGTGTGTGTGTGTGTCAGGTAGTTGGCTGGCACATGTCTACCCATCATTCACAATAGAAAATGGGGTTGTTTCGAGCAGGAAAAAGCAACAGTTATGTTGGTGGCGTGCGCGGCGGGGGGTCGTTATGGGCATGTATACACGTTTGTACTGCGCCGCACGCACTCTAGCACACACATAGCTTTTCTTCCCGTATTGTACATAGCTTCGCCTGGTTCTTGATCAGGGTATCCATGGCCACCCCGACGGCCACGCAGCGTCTTGGCCTCTATGTGTGGTGCATGAGCAAAAGTTCACGACAAAAACAAAAAAGAGAGCGCGGCTCGATGAGCAGTAAAGTTTGACGGGATCGATAGCATCGAGATCGCGTTTCGTGCGCCATGTGGGTGGGTGGGGTGTGGGGTGGAGGGGAAGGCGGGTGCCCTGTGTCCACCTATCTTCTGCGGACCCGCTGCATCGAACCGCACCCACCACTTCGAAGCTCTGAGGTTACTGTTTCCCTCTAGGATGGGCGAATCACCCTCTGCTCCTCCCTTCTCCCCTGACACGGTGCCTCCGCGCGCTTTTGTAATACGTGAGCGTTTTATACCTGCCGCTTGAAGACCATTGAACAGGACATTCTCGTTCTCGCATGTGTTTCTACCACCGCCTCCGCCTCCGCCCCCCCCCCCTCGACCACATCTTTCATCTACCTTAGTGCGCACACACCGCACGTCAACTATTAGACTTCGCCAGAAACCCCTGTTCGGCTGCGCTATTGCTCCTGTTGCCACCAACTTCTTTTTTGACATCTCCCCACCCACCACCGCCAACCCATTCTACTCTCACACATACAGAGCCAACACAGAAAAAAAAAGAGCTTCTATCGCCCTCGAGGAACCCCACCCAACATACAAACCGGCTGCGCTTCTTGCCCGCGTGTCCGCCCGCCTGGTCTGTAAATCGTCAGAGGTGTCCCCGCTCTCCCAACTGTTTTTTTTTTGCTGCGTGTCTTCTTGGGGGGGGGGGGGGCGCTGAAGTTCGAACGCGGGGGAGGAGAGGGGAGGAGGAGGAGGCGAGGTGCACCAGTAAATTTTCGCTTTCCTGCGGAAGCTCCGTTTGTGGGTGGGTGTGCGTTTGCAGTAGCACCGTTTACCTGCCCCCGCCCCTCCTCCCCCTCTCCCTTCCCCTCCCCCTGGCACAACATCATGGCCACCACCTCACATTCATCTCCCTCCTCCTCCTTCTCTCCCCCCCCCCGCTCTTCCTGGTTGCTTGACCGGTAGTCTTTGCTTCTCGTGTCAAAGTTGGATTTACATATATACCTAAGTACTCACATCTCTCTCTCTCTCTTTGCTAGAGCTGATTGCCTTGGTTCAGTTATCATATCTCAACCCGTGGCACTACAAGCACACACACTCACGCGGTCTCCAACCCCCATACACCCTCCCCTCCTCCTCACTGTCATCATCACTCCATCCTATTTGAGTATAGTGAGCAATTTATTTTCTCCAAATCCCCTGCACTCACACGCTCGTCTCTCTCTCCGCCTCTCCGCCTCTCCCCTCACTGTGAAAGGGGATACAGCAGGAAGAGAGAGAGAAAAAAAAAAGGGGGACTGACGCATAGACATTGTAGTAGCAATGACACTCAACGGTGAGCCAAAACTTATCCAGGCGCCAAAGCGGCGCAACTCGCGCAGCACGAGCCGTACTGCGACAAAAAATAACACCCCTAGTAACACGCCGTGGCGCGCAGCAAAATCTGCGCGCGCCACGACGCCGCTACGCAATGCTGGCAAGGCGCCTCATTCGCCCTTGCCAGCTCGTTATCACGACCTAGACCGCAACCTCACCCTGGAAGACGCTGCGGTGGGAACCGATGCATTCAAGAATCGCGTGTCTGAGATTACATCATTCCGTGTTGTGTCGCGTGTGCGACCGTTTATCAAGGAGGAGCTGGCCGAGATGAATGGTCAGGAACGCCGCTCAATCGTGGAGATGACGAGCACCAAGACCATCCTGCTAGACCCCAAGGACAGCTGGGCTCCTAAAGCTCAGTTCGACTTCGACGCCTCGCTCTGGTCGATTCCACCAACGCACCACATCGTGCACACATTCCAGGACACGAAACACAGGACGTACGCGACACAAAAAGATGTGTACAACCTTATCGCAAAGGACCTCGTTCCCCACATGTTCAATGGCTTCAACAGCTGCATACTGACTTACGGCCAAACTGGAAGCGGCAAGACATACACGATGATGGGGGTGTATGACCCACACGCCTCATGCGGCGGAGACGGCGAGGAGGGCATCATCCCACGAGTCTCAAACGACCTCTTTCTCATCCTGAAGGAGCGCATACGCGAAGAAGAAAAGACGAAGCAGCCGCGTGATCGCACAAAGTTCCGTGTGGAGGTGAGCTTCGTCGAGATCTACATGGAGCGTGTGCGTGACCTGCTTGACCCCGCACTGCGCCACACACGCGGTAACGAGCGACTGCAGGACGCGCGCATCCGGCAGGACCCTTACAGTGGGCCCTTCGTAGAGGGTGTCACCAAGTATGAGGTAGAGAACTGGGGGCAGTGCTGCACACTCCTCGAGCGTGGGTCGCAGCACCGCACGACATGCGCGACGGCGGTGCACAACCAGTCGAGTCGAAGCCACGCTATCTTTCAATTGACGGTGGTGCAGGAGCAGGTGGTGCCTGGAATCAATAAATACGCTCTCCCCACTTTTAAGACACAGGCGGGCCGTATCAACCTTGTCGATCTCGCCGGCTCCGAGCGCGGCGGCTTCCAGGACTACGTCAAGGAGTCCGCAGCTATCAACACCTCTCTGCTGGCACTACGTCGTGTCATTGACTGCCTCACGGAGCGGCAAAATATGCTCATGGAGATGGCGGAAGCCGAGATCACCGGGAAGTGCTGCCAGGAGCGGCCCCTGCCCCAGGTGCCGTTCCGTGACAGCGTGCTGACTTGGCTACTGAGCGACAGCGTTGGTGGCAACGCTCGTACGACCATGGTAGCTACGCTCAGCCCACTGGTGAAGAACTACGCTGACACCCTGGCGACGCTGCAGTGGAGCAGTAGGGCTAGGAACTTAGTCACACTAGTGAAGATGAACGACCAGGCGATGGTGCACAATGGAATGGCGTCTCAGGCGGGCGCCCTTGACAATGCCGTGCGCATTCAGCGACAGAATCTCGATAGCCTTCGTCAAACGCTGCGCTCAAAAAAGGAGGCAGCGCTGCAAATGGAGCGGCAGACGAAAGCGCTGAAGAAGTCCACTGACAAGATGCAAACGCGCGAGCAAGAGATCCGCGAGGACCGCGCCGCCCTGATTATCCAGCGCACGTTCCACCGCTTAATGTTTGCAAAGAAGTATGAGGCCTACGAACTGCACTACGCGAGGCTTCGAAGCGCCAACAAGGACGGCGCTGGCGGCGCCGTGAATTATCGGAAGATTCGCGAGCAGGCAGAGGTGCGAGAGCAGCTGGCAAAGCAAAAGCTGAAGGTGGAAGAGGGGCGGACCGATGAAAAGGCAGCCGCGGTGGCAAAGTACGACCTTGACTACGAGCCACGAGCTGCGCGCCGCCGCGAAGCCGAGGAGCGTCAAGCAAAGATATTCCAGGCGATGAACGCTGAAAAGATACTCCGGCAGTACAGCGAGAAGCGCGAGCAAGAGTTGAAGGAGCTTCGCCGCATTGCCGACGAGGAGAAGAACAAGCACCAGACAGCCTTGAAAAAGCTGACAGACATGGAGAAAGCCATCGCTGACCATAAGACGGAAGAGCACAAGCAGAAGGTGTTGGAGGCTAAAGGGCAGCTGGAGGCGCTGCGCAATAGGTGCGATGAGGTGCGCTCACGGAGATACGAGGTGGTCAAGGCGCTTCAAAATATGCGGGATCGCCATAAAAAGGTGATAAAGAAGTAAAGTTTGGAGAGCCTTGGCTTTGGCGATTGAAGACAGCTCTGCCACTAGGACAGCAACAGGGTCAACATACATGAGTCGAGAAAGGTAGCTCTCCGCATCAAGGAAGGGCGAGAGAGAGGGGGGGGAGGGGGAGGGGGGCTGCTTCACTTGGCGGGAGTCTTCAAACCGTCCCGTAGGGACGTGATCAAAAGCACGTCTCTTTTTATTTTTGAATTTCCTGCACGCCCTGCCTCTTGGCTCATCGCTCCACAAGCTGCCCCTGGGTGATGGTGGAAGGAGGGGGGGGAGGGGTACTCTCCACTGGCGTGCTCCATTGTGTGTTTTTGTTTCTCGGGTTGCGTGTGCTCTTCATCTCGCCTCGCCGCCTTCATCGGCACGCAGCCCTTTCTTTTTCCTGTGTCACAGAAGCTCTCCCCTTTTTTGTTTTATTAATCGGTTTCTCCAATTTAGCCCCTCCATAGCGTTGCCATGATTTTTTTGTTTTTCTTCTCCCCCCCCAAAAAAAAAATAGCGATACCACCTTCCTCCGATACCTCTGTAATTCCTCCCTTCTCTCTTTTTTTTTGCTTTTCTCGAGGCGCTACTTTTTTCTTCTACCCCACTCTCTGTTGTTGTTACTTTCTTCTTTGCATCGGTCATCTTCACTCCTGTGTGTATGTCTGCGTGTGTGTGTGTGTGTGGGTGTGTGTTTGCAAGACAGGAGGGAAGAAAGGGAAGGGGGAGGAAGAGGCGGAGCATCTTAGTTGAGAGTCTCGCTGTGCACGGCGGATATCGCCTGTGTACCTGCCTTTGTTTTTTTTGTCTTCGTGCGCTTTGGCCATCATTGCTCTCGTTGTTCACTGTACCCCTTCTTTTTTTTGCCTTCTCTTTTTCTATTATTTTCAGTGAAGAGGGGGGGGGGAGACACACATTGCCATCAGATACACCAGCACAGAGACGTCAGTGTGAAGCGAGAAGCGAAAAAAACACACGGACACCCATATATATACATACATATATATACATACATATATATACAGAAGATGCAGACCAAGAGGGATACGCGAGTGGATTCTCGCGTGTGTGTGTGTGTGCCGAGAAAGGATGGTTACAGGATCGCTTGGCTCCTATGAAAGACTTTGTGCACAAAAATAGGAGAGGCGGGGACAGGGATACGGCTCTTGTTGTGGTTTGATTGTGCTGTCCTATGTAGTCTTGAGGCTTCTTGATTTTTTTGTTGTTGTTATTGTTTGGAGTGGGACTGATTTCTGTATACAATGTCAGATAGTGCCCTCGCTCTCTCTTGCTCTCTCCCCTTCCCTCTTCTCCCCCTCTTCTCCCCCTTTTCCCTTTTTTTTTCGATTGAGCCTCGTTTGCGCTCTGTTTTTATGTGTGTGTGTTTTTTGTTAGGTCGGGCGCTTTCTGGTTTGTGGTGGTGATAATTTTGGCGGCCTTTTTTTTGCGGGGGGGGGGGGACAAAAAACAACAAAAAAAGGGAACAGACAAAAAAAAAACACACAAACAAACAAAAAAAATGTTGTTGTTGTTTTTTTCACTCATGTGGTTCCTCATTTTTTGGCTCTTTTTCCCCCTTTTTTTATATTTGCGTTGCTCATCGTTTAGTCCCTGTTGTCAAAAATGACACCCTGCAGGCCTTTTTTCTTCCTCTACAGTTTTTTTTTTGAATCCCCGTCTCCTTTTCTTTCTCACACACACACACACACGTACTCCCTCGATCCCACCTCCCTCACACAAATCTTCCTCATTCTCTTCCTCTTGCCAGTTGTCGTCTACGCCACCGATCTTGTTTATTATCTTTCTTTCGTTTCTCTGTTTATCCACGGTTGGTCTGCAGGAGGGCGCGCGTGTGCATCTTGTTTTTTTTTTAACCTTGGTCTACTCGCTATATATATATATATTACATATATATTTATCTAGAGCAGTGCGAGCATGTACTCACAGGGAAATACAAGAGGCACCAAAATCCCAGATCCAGTTGGGGGAGGAGAGAGAGAGAAAATGGGGCAGCACTCTCACGGAGACGCTTCTCTCTATGAATTTAGATTGATGTGTGTTTGCGCATTGCACAAGAATAAAAGTGTGTGTGTTTTTTTTTTGTTCCTCTTCCACCAAAGCTGTGACCCTTTCTTCATAACCGCCTCCTGTCTAATCTCCGCCTTTGCCCCACCTGCACCGACACGACCCCCACACCCAGTTTGAGGAGGGAGGGAGGGAGGGGCGAGCGAGCTGCTTGGGCTTTGGGGGAGAGGGAGGGAGGGAAGGAGGGAGGAGAGTGAAGTGAGAGGTTGGCAATCATCCCTCCCATTCAACCCTCTCTGGAGAGATTGGAGAACAAAATGGAGTGAAGATAGGATTAAAAAAACAACAAAGAAAAAGAACACGGTTCGTCCTCCCTCCCCTGCCCCCCTTTCCCCACCCAGAAACCTCATCTCCTCCTACACCTACATGCATGGCCGGCCGTCATATGCAGATGTTGTCCGCTTTCACAAACTGAAGAGAGTGGTCAATGGACAGGACGGTACACCCCCCCCCAAAAAAAAAAAAATACAAGCCGACGCAGGGGGGGGGGGGCACGCCAACCACGTACACACACACACACACACACAAATAAAGAAACAAACAAACCGAGAGCTGGCAAAGGGGGAGTAAGAAGGGGGGAGAGGAGTGATATCACTTTTGCAATGTCAATTCCTTTTTTTTTGGGGGGGGGGAGGAGGGAGGCTTCCCACGCATCCCTGTATGTCCCCACTACCCTTTTCTCCAATGAATCGACTAATCAGTCTTTCCGCGCATGTACAAAAAAAAACACTTATAGATGCACATATAAACACACCTTCCTCTTCTGTGCTTAGTTCTCTTCCCCTCCCCTCCCTCCTCCCCTCTCCTCCCCCCGCGCCCTTACTCGATTTCTCAGCATCGTCATCCTCATTGTGATTTGTGTGTCACTTCTCACGTTTTTCTCTCTTTTTTTGCCATCTGTAGTATTTTCGACTGTTTGTGTGTACGCGTGTGTGTGTTTTGTGTGTCTGTACACTAAATATACATCTACACGTTGGTCGTGGCGTCGCGTGAGAATTCGTGGTGCCTCTCACTCAAAAACATTACCTGCCCTCCCCCTTATCTGTCCGCCTGTCTGTAGCTTCCTCCTCCGCTCGTTCCCGTCTCTACCACGTCACAGGTCGAAAAAGCGGGTTTGTCTGTGGTCAGCATCGACGCGTACGCATACACAGAGAGACTAAAAGTCCCGGTGGGAGTGACCGAACTAGAAATCACCATGTTATCCGAAGACGAGCTCAAGCAGCAGTTGTATAACCGCCAGGAGTATGTGGTGGGGTCGGAGACGCAGGCCAAATACGGGTCGACGGATGTCCTCGTCGTTGGCGCCAAAGGCCTGGGTGCGGAGATTATCAAAAATCTCGTTCTCACTGGTGTGAAAAGTGTCAGGGTGCTGGACGACGCCGTGGCCACCATCGAGGATCTTGGAACGAACTTCTTTCTGCGGCCGGATGATGTAGGGAAGTCGCGCGGCTCTGTTGTTGCGCAGGCCGCCAAGGAACTCAACCGCTTCGTGGATGTCTCAGCTGTGAACGGCGACCCGCTCTTGCACATACCTGCAGTACACGTGGTGATCTACACGAATGCCTACACGACCACCTTGGCAGTGGCCAACGATGTGGCGCGAAAAAACAATGTGAAGTTCATAAGCTGCGAGAGCCGCGGTGTCTGCGGTTGCATCTTTGTAGATGGTGGGGACTTGCTCGATATTGTGGACACAGACGGAGAGGATACTGTGATGTGTGTGGTGACAGCCCTCACGTCGGATGGCCTCGTCACCCTGCACGAGGAAAAGAAGCACGAGTGCGAGAAGGGCAGCAAAGTGTACTTCACCGGCCTCCCGGCTCTACCGCAAGCCAACACGACGGATCCGGCGACTCCGTCGGCGTGGAAGCTCTTCGAAGTGGAAGAAGTTATCTCGCCCCATATTATGCGCCTGAAAGGAATTGCTGACTTCTTGAGCGCCGGTGAACCCATCCATGTCGGGACGAGTGCCTACCTGCATACCACCAAAAAGGGGCGACGAGAGCACTACAAAACCCTGGCCGAAAGTCTCGCCAATCCCGAGTGTCTCATGATCTTCGACAAGGAAGAAAAATTCACGGCTCCCACCACGCTGCATGCCATGTTTACTGCCGTCGCCCGTCACGGCTGCCCGCCTACCTCGCCGGCTGAGGTGGAGGCGGTCGTGAAGACAGCGCAGGCCTTTGACGCAGACGCGGAGGCACCCCTGATGCGCACACTGCTCCCTGTATTTGGCGGCGATCTGAACCCGATGGCATGCTTCATTGGTGGCATAGCGGCGCAGGAGGCGCTGAAGGTGAGCAGCGGCAAGTTCACACCGCTGCATCAGTGGATGTACTACGATGCGCGCGAGGTGATGCAGGTGTGGCAATTCGGGGCCAAGACTGTGTCTGCGTCGACCTTGTCCGCGTCTGTGGCGGTGTTTCCCGACGCAGCGGAGGCGCCATCGCGGTACGCCGGCCAGGAGACGGTACTTGGACATGCGTTTCAGGAGTACCTGAGGCGGCAGAAGGTGTTTATTGTTGGAGCTGGTGCGCTCGGCTGCGAACTCATCAAGAATGTCGCCTTGATGGGACTTGGCGAGGTGTCCATCACGGATATGGACGCGATTGAGATGAGCAACTTGTCTCGGCAGTTTCTGTTCCGCAGCCATCATATTGGCCGTCCGAAGTCTGTCGTGGCCGCTGAGGCCGCTGGGCAAATCAATACCGAGGTGAAGATAACACCGTACGAGGCCAAGATGGCACCAGAGACGGAGGCGATCTTTCACGAGGACTTCTGGGCTCAGCAGGCGGTCATTCTCAACGCGCTGGACAACGTCATGAGCCGCAAGTACGTCGATGGCCGCTGTCTGTTTTATCAGAAGCCGCTCCTGGAAAGCGGCACGCTTGGCACAAAGTGCAACATGCAGCCCGTCATCCCGTTTGTAACGGAGAGCTACAGTAGCAGCTACGACCCGCCGGAGAAGGGAATCCCGCTCTGCACGCTCAAGAATTTCCCGAATGCAATTGAGCACACGATACAGTGGGCCCGTGACCTGTTTCACCTGCTCTTTGTCAGCGTGCCAGCGGACGTGAACCAGTACTTGAATGACCCCGTCACCTTCGCAGACAACCTACGCAACGACCCGGCTGCTGCTAACATGGTCGTGCACAACGTGAACGATGCGCTGTGCCGGTGGCCCAAGAACCACCAAGATTGTGTACGACTAGCACGTCTGCTGTATCAAGAGCACTTCAACGAGAGCTTCCGCCAGCTCCTGCACAACATCCCGCTCGATAAGCGGACAGAGGACGGGCAGCTGTTCTGGAGCGGCGCAAAGAAGCCCCCGACACCGCAGGAGTTCGACGCCACCTCGGAGCAGGACGCCGAGTTTGTGTACCACTGTGCCAGCCTTTTTGCGAAGGTGTATGGCCTACCAGCGTTCTCGCTCTCCCGGGAGGAATCGGCAGGGCATGCGGCAGCCGTGACAGTGCCCGACTTTGTGCCACGCCACGTCGTCTTCGCGACCTCCGAAAAGCAGACGTCGCAGCAGACGATGTGCACAAACGAGCTGACCGTGGAGCAGCTTCCCCTCGTCGCCAACTTTGGCACTCGCCGCATGAGTGCCGAGGAGTTCGACAAGGACGACGCCACGAATCATCACGTGCAGTTTATTACGTACTGCTCCAACTTGCGTGCACGAGCCTACGGCATCCCTGTTGCCGACTTCAACCAAACAAAGCGTATTGCGGGCAACATCATCCCTGCCATGGTGACCACCACGTCTCTCGTCACAGGGCTCGTCGGCTTTGAGATGCTCAAGTACCTCCTCATTCAATTCCATCACTCTCGTAAAGTATCATCAAAGGGAAGTGGAAGCAGCCACCCCGAAAAGTTTTTTCTTGAAGCGGACGAGGAACCAGAGAAGCTCGTGACACTCCTACGCAGTGCCTTTGTGAACATAGCGCTTCCGTTTGTGGCGTTCTCGGACCCCATCGTTGCACAAAACCGCACATACACTCTACCAAGCGGTAAGAAGCTGAGGTGGGGCATCTGGGACCGCATCGACATCGCAGAAGGTCGTGACATGCCCGTTAGGGAATTAGTAGAGCTTCTACGCAACCGCTACGAACTCGAGGTGTTTATGATTGCGCTCACGAATGGGAAGATGATCTACACCGAGTTTGGCGGAAAGGTCAAAGACAAGGAAAAGAATGTCTCCGAGGTCGCACAGGAGAAGGGTGAAAAGCTGCAGGACGGCATCAACTATTTTGACCTCGTCGTTACGGGCATGATTGGCGATGACGACGAGGTGGATGTCCCTATTATTCGCTACCGCTATCGTTAACTTTGACTGTTTGATTGTTGGTCCTCCAGCAGAAATGACTGACTGGAGATGCTTCGAAAAAAAAAAAAGGTTTACTCTCTGGCCTCATACGCTCGCCACACACAGGTGTGTATATTGCATACACATACACATATATGCATGTGTGTGTGTGTGTGTGTGTATTCTGTGTGGGTGTTCACGCAACGAGAGCGGATCGACCGTTTCTTTTTTTTTTCTCTTCGTTCCAGGTCCGTTAGCGTCGTTGTAACCAAGTCGACTTCCCATTTCCCCTTTGAGCTCTACCGCTCGACTAGTCCGGGGGGGGGGAGGGGAGGGGGGGGGGCACCGAAGGTGGGATATAAAAATGCACACCCACAGAGGATTGCCGGTCTTGGACGTTGCGTCCCCCCCCCCTCACTTGTGCAACGGCTTCGTTGTCCAGTGTAGACTCGGGGTTTCGGATTTCTCCCCTTGTCTATCAAGGAAATCAAAAAGGGGGTGCATCAGTGCACTGTGTAGGGAGGCCGGAACAACACGGCGGTAGACGTGTGAAGGGAGAGGGGGATGCACAATATTCGCCTCATCCTATTTTCTTCACCTATTCGGGGTTGGGGGGGGTCATTTCATGATGTGCATCGCCCGACGGGATTACATGAACGTCGGGGAAGACCGTAGAACCCATAAAAACCGAGGCCAGTGATCGACTCCTCCCCCCCTTCTTCTTTCCTCTGGCATGCATTCCATCTTTGGTGCTGCTGCTGCTGCTGCCTACCCTCCTTTGCGGTTGGTGCTAATGCGGTCCCGGACCCTGGGGCAAGATTTACTGGGACGGTATCAAAACCATCTCGAGGAAAACCCAAAGGTGGGGAGAGGGGGGGAAGGGGGATTGCTGCCGAGCGTTGAAGGAATAGGGCGTCGCCAGATGCCGCATTTTTTTTTCACATGAAATGAGGGACTCGATGAGCCCCTCACCCCCCTCTCTCTGCCCCCCCCCCTCGTATTTGAAGGCAAGTTTTCTTTGTTTGCTGCTGTGAGACTTTGATCTTTTTTTTTTGAGGGGGGAGGGAAAAGGGGAAGAACAAAGAACACGAAAAACACTGCCAACAGATTTATGGCACTGCAAGCCATGATGGCAAAGCGGCGAGTCGCGCACAGACACAGATCCATACAATTACACGCAATGATACGTTCATGTGAGCATATATATATATATATTATGTATATACACGTATGTATGTGTGCGTGCGTGTGTGTACGCTTCTCGGGGGTGAAACACTTTTCTTTTCCCCCTTGACTGTGCGCATTTTGTGTGCGTGTGTTCCGCTCCCTTTCTATTGGGGAGAGTAGAGAGGATATGAAAGGGATACGTGCGCCTCTCTCATGTCTCGTGTACGGTATTGGACGGCTTTTCTTCCTCTCAGCAACCAAATACATCCCTTTATCCTCCTCCACTTCCTGGCTGACTATTTCTTCTCTCTGTTATTCTGTTTCCGCGCGTGCTGCTGTCACACCCCATACGTCTCTCCCTCTCTCTCTCTCGTGTGCGTGTGTGTGTGTGTATATATATAAATATATCTGGAATATCCAAGACACGCATGCTTCGTCTCTGTACCATCTTCTCTTTTTTTTGTTTTGGCAGTTTATCTCTTTTTTTTTTATACTAGCTATTCCCTCTGCCCTAACCCTCCCACACACACACACACCACCTCTCCCTCCCTTTCCTACATATATTCCTATTTTATTTTTGTGGGGCTGTAAGTGTGTGCTTTAGGGGGGCTCCAGGGCATATTCTCTTTTTTTTTACATCGTGTGTTCAAGAGCGCTTCTCAGGCCCTCTCTTGGCACTCCATCCCTTTTTTTACTTTGTTTTTATTCCCCTCTCTAATGACTTAGAGTTGCCCTCGACCTTGAACCCTGCAAAAAAAAAAACGATTAGGTTCTCCCTCCCTTCCCCCCCCCTCTCCTCTCCTTACCTGCCACGCGCTCCATCTAACCACATTTTTGTTTCCCATCTTTGTAACCGAGGGGGAAAAAGACATCAACGGAGACGAAGTCCCTCCCCCTAGTAGACTCGATTGTTACGTTTATATATATATATATATATATATCGCCTCCCAAAACACAAAAAAATTGATACTTTCGCGAAGGATGAGGTGGGGGAAAATGTCTTTATCTCATATTAACTACTATATCGACAAGAGTTGCAGTTTTGGTGTAATTGGTGCTCTTGAGCTCGCCAACTTATACATGCTTCAGTACTTCCCTGGCACAGTCGTGGTTCCATTTTTGACTAGTTGCGCATGCATCGCAGCCGCGGCTAGCAAGGGTCTAAAGCGCGTGGTCAAGCAGCCCAGGCCACCTGGTGCTCCGAAGGTGAGCCCCGGTATGCCCAGCAACCACGCCACAAGCCTATCGTTTCTAAGCTTGGTGGTGATCTATGGCATGCAGCGGTACGCAGCCAGCACTGTCACTGCTGATCACGCGAAGCAGACGTTCTTTGATATATCGACTCCTCTCTCTCTTACGATAACATATGCATGGCCGCTACAGACATCGGCGGCAGTGTTCAGCGTGTATGCCGCATGGCTTCGTGTAGTTCGGGGCCACCACACTGTGGCGCAAGTCGTCGCAGGATATCTGTTGGGTGTCGCTCTCGCGATTGTATCCCTGGCAGTGAACTACTACGGCTATACCGGCTCTCGCCTCGGGGGCCGCGTGGATGATCTGCCTCGGTCGGCGAAGATCGCTATACTTCTCACAAGCGTTGTAATCTCTGCCATGGTCATCCGTGCTATTGTCCGTGGTTCACGCAAGGTACGCATCGACTGCACCGGCACCTCCGCTCCACGAAAAGGCGAAAAAAGAGGAGTGATGACTGGAAATGGTACGCAGCGGTAGTCCAGGGTAGAAGCGGGCAGGAGGGGGGAGGGGGGGGCGGTGTGTGTGTTCAGTACAGCGTAAGAAAATCCACCCATCCACCATATCCCCTCCCCTCCCCATACCACACACGCATACACATTGAAACATCTCTCGTCACTGGAGCACGCGACAAACAACAAGTGGAATAATAATTAAAAAAGCTCGACAATGGGTCAACGCAGTCGCCCCCATTTCGTTTGCTGCTTTCTTTGTATTACTTTTTTTTTTTTGAGGGGGTTCCCTAACCGAAGTGGGGACGGATTGATTGAATAATACTCACCTTCCCCTCTTTTTTTTTCCTTGCGAGGACGCACACACACACACACACACTCAAGGCACAGACACAGATTTGCATATTTTTCCTCATTTATACATAGCGTATAATGTTTAGTGAAGCCCCATCTTATTTACCCCGTCCTCCTCTGCACATATATATATATATATGGTTCTATGTTTATATGTATATATGGCATTTTCAATGTATGTATTTCTATTTACCCCATTTCTCCCCAAATGCACATCATCACAGTGTTCAGTGGAATTCTCAAAACTCAAATTGACGCCGTCTTTCCCTCTTTCTGAGTGTTTTGTGTGTGTTGTGTGTGTATGTGTGTGTGTGTGTGTGTGTGCGCGCGAAGGTTGTCTTTATTTCGGTGAATGTACTTTTTTTTGTCTCTTCCTTTATCCCCTTTTCCCTCAAATAAATGGATGTATCTAATATACGCATATCTATCAATATATATCTATATATATATATATCAATATCTATACATCTATATATCTATATATCTATATATATCAATATCTATCTATATATATCTATATATATACATCTATATAAAGATTTACTTGTATTTTTGTATTTCTACTTTTGAACTCAGCTGGCTCTATATAATATTGAACGAGGCTTCTGCGCTCCAGTGTGAATACTGTGTGAGGATGCAAAGCGTTCTGAAAGAGAAATATCGAAGGAAAAAGAAATAAACCCGGCTTGTAGTAGACCCAGAGAAGAAAAAAAAAACAGCAACACTAAAACCAGTGGACAGTAAGTCGAAATGGGAGCACAATGCTCATCTCAGCCGCGTTGGTTTACGCCGCCCCCCCCCACCCCCATGCAGCTGCGATCCCCTTTGCATGGCAAACCTGAATGCTGGATCGTCTTGGATACAACAGGAGATGCTGCCCGATGTCTATTTGACTCCAGAGTATGCTCCACTGTATATATATATATCAGCTTCACATCCGACAACTCTCCCTCGTATTTATATGTGCATCTCTTCCCCCCCCCCTGCACACCTCTATGTGCTTACACAGAGTACATGCCAAAAACGATCTCACCTACGTACACACCTGGTTGCTTTGTGTGTAGGTGTTTTGTTTGACCTTGACGAACCTAATCGCTTTCTGTATTCACCTCTGTGCCTCTATAACAGATATGTTCAGGTAATGGCTTGCATACGCATTCGATGAACACACACACAGCTCAACTCTTATAACCCCCCTCTGCTCCCACCCTTTCTCTTCCTGTTCCTCCCGCTGCCGTGGTTGGTTAGTTGTATGTTCTTTTTTTTTACTGGCTTTGTACTTCAACAACTGTTTCCTGTGTAATGTGGTCCACCAATGGACAAAATATATATATTGAACAGCAATTCTATTTAGAGTGAAAAGCAGGAGTAGATTCCTCCTCCTCCTCCTCCTCCCCCTCCTCCTCCTCCTCCTCGTCCTTCCCCTCCCCCTTTACCTGGCGACATCCAGCAGGTTTGTAATGATACCACACCAGAAGTGTGTGTATGTGTGTGGCTGGGGAGGGGAGGCAGCGATCACATGGATCCCCTTCAGCTCCGCAGTTGTTGCTCTCGCTTCCAATCTCACCGACAACATGGGGGTAAAAATGCGGGCATTTCACACACACACACACAAAGTATATATATATATATACATGAAGGGTGTAGGTAGAGAGAATGTATCGGGGCACTTGAGAGTATAACAACCACGAAAATTGCCCTCGCCACGATTGCTGTTACGGTTTCCCTTTCAGCTTCACTGTCAACTACCTCTCCCCTCCTCCCTCACCCCCCCCCCGCGGCTCTCTTTCTCTCTTTCTCATCGTCTCCTTGAGCGACCCACTGATACCGTGGGTGGCAGTGGGTACTTTCACACCCGTGGCTGTTCCGCTCTCCACAAGGCCGGTACGCGCACGGGAGTCCCCACCACTCGCTGTGTGTTTTGCCTCCACTATTGCCATCTCCCGATCCTTGACTTCTCTCTTGCTTGTCTTCCCAAGTTACTCAGTGCGACTGCAGGGAAACAATTTGGCGAGTGCACAGCTCTCTCCGTGGCACAGCAGGGGAGAGGGGGGGGGTGAGGGAGAGGGGGGGGAGGGAAGGGAAGGAAAAAAAAAAACAAATCTTCCCCCGCTTACGCTTTGCTTTCTGCGCTCAGCTGTGCCGCTGTGACGCTCATCCAGAGAGCACGTTGATATAATAAGCCGCAGCGGGTGCATCAACGCTGACGCCATGTTTCAGCTTTGCCGCTCGCTCCGACTGACGCACCACGGCGGTGGGCCACTTCGCTCTGCAGCCCCGCTGCGGTGCACTTTTCAGCCCAACCTCACCTCCCTCACCAACCAAGTGAACCGAAACGAGCAATTTCTCAAGTTTGGCAACAAGAACATACCGATGGGCATTCCACGTGTGCCGCGGCGCGATGTGCGGCCCATCTCTGTCCTCCACGAAACGCCGCATTTGCTGGTCGCGGGACGTAACTATGCAAATGGCTTCGCAGGAAACCAGTTTCTGCTGGTGCAAAAAAAGAAGAAGGAGTGCATATTTATCGACGCAGCAGATGACTGGCCCGATGACTGGGTTTCCTTCATTGCCACATCTGGTCTGCGCCCGACGCACTTTTTTCTCACACACTGCCACGTCGACTGCATCGTTAACCTTAACGCGTTCATGGCCGTGATGGAGCAGCACTTCCACGTGCGGCTGGGGGTGATGTGGTGCCCAGCGGAGCAGTCGTGGGTAGACGCCTTTCCACGCGCCTGCGAACGTTATGGCCGCATCGAGGAGATGCGGCAGCCACTGCCACTGCTACAAAACAGTCTGTACAGCTACTACACCTACGCGCATCAGCTGATACAGCATGAGCGCGTCCTAAATGAGGCAGCGGCCGCGGAGAAGTGCGGCAAGGACGACGGTGTATCAGCGACGAATGAACATGACTCCGAGCCACCGCGCGCGCTGCCGCAGCAGCTGGTGCGCTCAAACGACATTCTTCTCTCCAGCGCAACAAACCGCTCCACCTCCTTTTACGAGTTTGGCCCTCACTCCTTGCTGCATTACGTGTTCACGCCAGGGCACTCGCCCGGGCACATGATGCTGTCTCTCCCACGCGAGCGGCTGCTTTTCACGGGCGATCTTCTCTTCTTCAATAGCATCGGACGCGTCGATCTGCCGTGGGGATCAGGGGAGCGGCTGGCGGAGAGTCTCTTGACACTGGAGGCATATCCCGACAATACGGTCCTGCTGCCGGGCCACGGCCGTCTCACAACCCTGGGGCGAGAACGACGAGAAAACCGTGCTCTACGCACCTTGTACGAGCGCCGTGCCGCTGGAGACCAACAGGTATCCATCGGCTTTAACACCGGGTACTTGTAAGCACGTTTTCCCCATACGCAGCCATCCACACGGGAGGGAGCGGGAGGAGGAGGTGCCGATCCCGCAACACGCTCTGGTGTGGGCTTTCTGGAGGAAGTTCTTCACAGAGACGCCCACATAAACACTTCATATGCAAAAATGAAACAAAAGGAACGTGACCACTGAAGATGTCCCCAGAGAGGCACCACCCGTCTCTTCTGTGCATGTACACCTGTCTCGTTCTCTCTACCCCCGCCATCCGCACACAGACACGCACACACCATCGGTAGGCCGCGAAGTGTGTTTGGTGTGTGTGTTGGCTCCTAAACTTCGTTGAGTCACTTTAAGCGTACTGTTGGGGTTCGGTCACAAGACACCCGCTTTCCTCATCCCCCCACTTCCCTCCCTCCCTCCCTCCCTCCCTCCCCCCCCTCTCTCTCTCTCTCTCTTCCTTCCCCTCCTTTTTGCTTTTTTTTCGTTGTTCCCCCCCCCCCCCCCCGCATTGAAACTTGAACGCACGCGTGCATTGGCATCGGCCCTCCACAAAGATAAAACATATCACAAATATATATTTTTTTCGGTGTTGCATCGATGCCATCGTGGGTGTGCCCAGAGTGTGAGTACGAAAACGAGGGGGGTGATGCGGTTTGTGCAGCATGCGATGCGAATCGCCCCACAGAAGTCGAGGCTACTGCGGCCGCAGATGACGACGATGCCTACGCACATATTCACGTTGGTGTGATTTTGGAGTGTGAGGACGCACCCAACACCAAGCTGAAGCGGCTTAAAGTAAATGTAGGCCAGGAGGCGCCGATCCCTGTCGTTACGGCAGCAACCAACGTGAAGCAAGGGGACCACGTCGTGGTGGCCTGCGTCGGGGCCGAGGTCAAGGGCGAAATCGTGTCCAAGACAACTGTCAAAGGTTTCCCTTCGCATGGGATGCTGTGCGACGCAGGTATGCTCGGGTGGGTGGGCGGCGGCGCAGGTGCAGCGGTGACGTTGCCGGGGTCTTTTGTCGCTGGTACGCGTCCGCCGAGCAGCCGCCCGCGCGGTGACGTTGCGTGAAAGCGTCAAGTAGGAAAAACGGACAGCCCATGACTTCACGGTAGGGGGCTGGTTTGGCGCGCCAGCAACGGGTGCCGTAATCACGTGTTGTGTTGTGAATCTGAACTTCCCTGGGGGAGGGTCGGCTCGCATTCTGCGCCCTCCCCTCCCCAATCATCATGAAAGACGCTGGTGTACACGTTTTTACTCGTAGCAATACTAAGGGGAATAAGACAAAAGAAACGTGCACCGTTGCGCAGTTGGTTTGCGGTGCGTCGTCTCAGCCCCTCCCGAGCGCCCAGTCTTTTTCTTCCTCACAATTCAGACGATTACATAAATGAGGCGAAGCGGTTGTCGCGGGAGGGGGGGAAAGAGGGAGGGGGCATGATAACCACATTCACCACCACTGGCCTTGTAGTGCCGTGCATTCTGGGGAACACCTCAAGGTATATATGTATATATATATATATATGTTGTCCCTCATGACCTCATTGAAGCTGTACATTCTGCCCTCCTGCACTCTTTATCCCAGTGGCCTCTTTTTTTTTTCAAGTAGTCTCAAGACATAAAATGGAATCCCTTTCGCTGCGTTTCACTTCGTTGATGACGTGGATGACGCCGCTGTTTCGGAACGCGGGCAGCGCCACCCTTCCTGAGATGCGTTAGCTGACTGAGTCGTTTTGGATGGAATTCTTGTAATCCTATCAACCTCTCGTTTCCCTCTGTTGCCCCCTCTTACGTGTTTCGATCAGCATATGTCCGCTAAGCTGAGCCGGGGAAGGGAGACGAAACACAGACCCACACACAGTTGGGGGGGGGGGGTAAGGGGGAGTAGAAACTACAGGATATTGCAGAAACCACGGAGAGGAATACTGCGGTGATAGCACAAACGGCGGTAGGCGGGCCGACAAGTACGCGGGCGGAACATCATTGCTGTGTAGTATCCTTCCCCGAGCAGCCCTGAATTTGATCACGTGCACACACACACACACACACACTCTCTCTCTCTCTTTCGTAACCTGGTGTATATTTGCGCTTTTTTTTCTGGAGTACTTGCTTTCAAATAAAGAGAATTTTCGTATTTTTTCCGTTCCTTTTTTTTTTCATCACCTCACCCCGTGTGTGTGTGTGTGTGTGCATGTTTTTCTTGTCGTCGCGGCTCTAGAGCGATCACCAACCCCCCTCCCCCTTTCCCACCAGGGGGGGGGGACTCTTCGACTCTCCCGCCCTCTTTGCCCGGGTGCGTCATGGCTCTTGTCACTACACTCATGTCTCTTTCGCGGTGCACCCACTTCTCTGCCTTTTCCGTTTGTAGGAGGAGAACCTCGCAGCGCTTTGACGATGCGAGCTTCACTCACGAGAGAGGAAAAACGCAGTGGAAGGGGAGGGGGAAGGAGAGGGAGCGCCTTGACAGATTCACGGCGCCCGCTCTCTCGTGTGGAAGAGGCTTGATTTCCCTTCCGCTTGCTTTCTTATTTTCATGTGCTGTGGTTCTTGTTGCGGCTGTGCATTGTGATATCGACGTGTTCGCCATGCGGAAGCTCAAAGGAAGGCGCGCTCGGATGTGGGCTTCTCAGCGGTGGCAGTCGTACTGCTCTTTTATGTTTTCTTCCTCCTGATATTTTCTTTTTTTCGTCCGTGTTCGGCGCTTCGGATGACACGTTCACGCTGTAGTGTTGGGATCTCGTTGGGGGAACTGATACCTTCACCCTGCGGAGAAGCCAAGCAGCCTCGTCTCCCTCTTTCTCACTCTTGAGCCACCTATGGTGGTGGTAGCAGAGAGTCACGCGACTACTACGACGTAGAGAAACCGGAGTGATGAATGGCCGCTGATGCGGGCAATCACGTTGCGGGTGACATGAAGCATCGGAGTAATATTGTGACAACACAAACGTTTTTGTTTTCTTGACCACCTATGGGGTAAGACAAGAGTCTCGATTCGACTTGATAGCACTTCACTCGGTCCCCCACTGGTTACTGCTGGTGGGGGGAGCACCTGGACTACTGTAGGAGATGCACTTCGCAGCGGCTGGCATGTAAGCAAGTGTTTGAAGCGACCGCCGAGGGGCGGGGCGGGGCGGGGGGGGGGTTGTTAATACGGTGCTAAGCGGAAGTCGTGCTCGAGATGACGGTGTCGTCATTACTGATAATGCGCGTGTTTGACTGATGTAGCGCCACCCGCTAATGGACTTGTGGCTGCGCTGCTGGTGCTAGAGCGTGGTGTGTGACAGTCTTGATCTATAGCAAGAAGGGGGTGGGGTGGGGGGTGGTACCCTACGAAAATAGAAGCGGATTCGGCATATTCCATGGGTTCTATTCATCTACTCTGAGCATATTTTTTTTTTTACTCTCTCCCTCGGTCCCCCTGCTCTCTTCTTCTCCAACTTGCGCTGCTGGGGGTAAACGCAGCTTCTTTATCACCTTACGTACTCCCAGCGCACTTGTTTGTTCTCCGCCATCACACAACAATACCTGTCCCCAAGAAGGCCCCAAGCTGAAACGGCTACACACGTCACGCACTCACCACAGCTTCGACACACAAAAGAGGAAAGGGAATTAAACACCAAAAAAAAGAAGTCAAAGGGGAGAGAGAGAGAGGGGGGGGGAAGGGGGCACGCTCTTCCTGGTGCGCCCGTCTACCTTTGCGGCGATCTGGTGTAGTTGACACCACACATTCTTCTTCCGGTTTGATTGTTTTACTCTTTTTCAGAGAGCTGAGACCTTTTTTGTGTTTCCAAAACAGCGTGCAAGACTGCGTGTGGGCAAACTGTGAGCATCACCACACTGCTTGCCACAGACACGGCTGTTCTGGGGACTGAAGCTTTATTTATCCTTTGTTTGTTGACTTCACCTCCTGCCCCGAAGTGGTGTCTGTCTTCCCTCTCCTTTTTTCCTTGTCTTTGGAGCTATCGCAACCGCCGCATCCCGGGCACGGGCTCTCGGTCGTCTTCAGTGTTTGGTGGGGAGAGCGGGGGGGGTGGTCAGAGTCAGAGTGGGTTTTGATGACAGCGTGCCTGCAACACCAAGTGAGCCCTTTCGTTTTTCTCTGCTATGCAAATCGTTTTGATCCGTTTCTAAGCACGCGCGGTGACCTACCGTTGGTAGCGGGGGAGGAGGAGGAGGAGGGGGGGCCAAGGCAGAGTACTGTGAAGTCGGAAGGAAGCACGACGTGATAGTGTGCCTGTAGAAGGTGAGGGGGGGGGGATCTACGCCGCCAGCGAAAAAGAAGGGGAGATTGGGATCCTATTCAGCGTGAGAGATCGAAACATATACAGAGAAAGAGAGAGGCACACACACACACACACACACACACAAGGCCGAAGAGAAGACTTTTTAGAGTGGAATAGACGACGACTACTCGCTGGTTTCCACGTCTTGAGCTGGCCCATCCTCTCACGTGCCTATCTCAACCGATCACCGCAGCAGACGCCAATGGAGAGCGCTTCGTTGTTCGAATTGTCCAGCCTTACGGAGGCGATTGGCGTAACGAACTATGGTCGGACCGTCTCGATCTTCGTTATCAGCTGCGATCCCTCGCTGGATGAGCTAGCGGTGCGTCTCGGTGGGCCTGGGTGTCCATGGAAGATGATCGATCTTCCTATGCAGCAGCCGATCATCCTAGACCGTCAGCCCAGCGTCCGCGTAGCCCGGCGCGCGACTGAGCTGGCGTTCGCCACGAAAGAGTATGTGGAGAGCCCCATAGTCGATGCGGATGAAGTGCATCCGAGCACCAGCATGGTTGCCATGGACGTACTCACAACGAGCGCCATCAGTGCGGCTGCCTCGACGCTGACGACATCGACTAACTATGGAACAGCAGGGGACACTTCTGTGACAGAGCTCGCTGCTGCTGCGGACGAGGTAGATGACACGACCCTCGCAGAAAGGGGCCAGAGCACCCCACAGCCACCGCTGCGCGTCAGCTTCCGTTGGGCGATTGGGCAGGTGCTTCTCGGGTTTACCCCACCAGTGGAAGACGCAGCGAACGCTAGAGAAGACAACGTCGAGGGCGGAGAAGAAAGGGTGCACGACAGAGCAGTGGAGAGAAGTGAAAGCGAGGCTAGCTGCGACAGCAGCGAACAACAGCCCTGGCACAACACTCCACCTCTCTCGAAAAATATATTGCCAATATTTTCTCCACAGATGTCAACTTCTGCGGAGGCGGTGAACACGGCAGCGAGAGGGGATAAAAGTGATGCGGCAGTAGTCCCCCCAACGAATTTCCTCGCCCACGCTGGCCCTCTCCACGACGACTGTGGCGATGAGAATGCAAACCCGCACAAGAACGGCGCTGCAGTGTTTTCTCACGATGAAAACACCACGGCAGGAGTCCAATCTCCGTTCAACTTGTCGACCCTGGAGGGACCATCTCGTGTTCATGACAATGCCGAGGCTTTGGCAGTGACCCCTGCAGGGAACGAAATGGGCAGCAACGCCATCGCATCGGAGAGAAACCGTCACTCAGCATCCGCTGTGGTCATCTCTGGTGCGCAGTCTTCGCCCTTCCGCTCCGACACCCCGCGTCGCCAGCGCCCACCCAACTTTCGTCGGAGCAACATTCAAATGTCGCTGGCCCCGGCGGTGGTGCCGCCGTCCGAGGAGGCCAACAGCCGCGATGAGACAACAGAGGATCCCTTGGACATTAGCGAAGACGACCACGTGGGCGGGGAAACCCCGGCACCAACGGGTATGCAGCATCCTCTGAGACCGCCGGCGGCAAGCACAGCTCGGCAGCCAATCGGCTCCTCGGCACCACAAGTGGTGCCGTCGCTCGATCCCTACAACATGATGTCTATACGACTCAGCGATCAAAACAAAACATCATGCAGCACGCCTCTCATACAACTACCCATAACTGGCGTGACAACTGCTGCCCTTGGTCACCAAAACCAGACAGGGCAGGTGTCTGAGCAACGCTCCAGTACCGCCGCACTCGTGAAGGCTCCAGCATCTCCAAGGCCGACGGCGGATAACCTATTTGAGGGGGTCGATGGCGACGCTTTAATCGTGATGGTTGGGGTGGTAGCCCTTTACAACATCAATGGCACAGCAGACCCGCACCGTGTTGCCTCGGTGGAGGTGAAAGCCACGGCTCTGGACAAAGAAGACACGACGCATCACCTCACCTCGCACGCACCCATGTTCTCGTTCAGCACCACGCCAGCCCTGCGCGGCCTCGCGGCGGTGGTGCCACAGGTGAGCGGCCCATTTCTACTGTTACCCCACCACACCCGTGATGAAAACAGCGCCGCCACCGCCGCTGCGGCAGGCCCGCCGCCTGTTCTGCACACCACCTGCATCGTGACCGAGCAGGTGGTATCCACGGAGGGGGGCGTGGCGAGTGGATGCACGACGACGACGACGACGTTGTGGACTAATGTTGCCGACGTGGTGCCAGAGCACAGCTCGCCATCGCCGCTGGCGCTCCATCCGGCAAGCAGATCACCGATTACCCACGAGGTGCGCTTCACCGGACCCAATGGCGATGTGGTTCTCACACGTTGGACGTATCTCACTGTAAGTGCCTACCGTGATGCGGTGCTGAACCTACGCTCCCGTTTCACAAAACGAGGCACAAAACCGGTTCTGCAGATGCTTCTCATCGACGAGTCGTCATCAAAGCCTAAAAAGTCCAAAAAGGCGATCTGCGACAGCCCCTTGGCAGCCATTGTATGGGTAAGCTCACCGTCATCCTCCGACCCAGCACCCACGGACGATATTGCACACCGCGTCGTAACCGTAAGTCCCGCGCACGGTTTTGTGCAACAGCCAGTCAGCGTACCCGTGCGCAGCCCGTTGGTCTACGTGGCAGTGAAGTCGTGCTCCCCTCCCTTTGTCGTATCGCATGTGCAGCCGATTTTCCCATGCACGTTATCGGACGCGTGGACACGGTTACCACTAGCCTCCCGCGATGACCACGCTAGCTCTGACCCTTCCTCCCCTGCCTCAACAATCTTGTACTACCGCCTCATCGATGCGTCAACGGCTGCTGCTGCCGACGCCGCAGCCGAGTCGTCGTTGCCCGTGCCGCTTCGCGAAACACCGAGAGCACCTCGCAGCAGTGGTGCGGCACCGGAACTGCGTGAAGTCACCATCACAATTCGCCCACCAGCGTCTTGCTTGCACGCGCTAGCGTTCTTTACTGGAAATCCTGCAAACATAAGCTGGTCGGCGGCTGCCAGTGAATCTGACGCGGTTTCCAGGCCGACATCCGCCTGGAATCTCGTTCTCCGTCACGCTGTGACGCGCACTGTTCTCGCAGAAGCCTCCCCTGTGACGGGTGCCATCACTTACCGTGGATTTTTTCCCGTGTTGCGGAGCGAACACAATGTATGTAACCAGTATGATGCGCTGGGCTCCATTGGCACCGCCAACGCTGACACTTGTGCACTCAGTGAGGCGAGCCGCCTTCCATGGGAGGTGCTCCTGGTTCCCGCCGGCAGCCTACCCAGCCAGCGCAATCAAGGAAATACACCGCAGAAGCCAGGAACGGGAGGGACGCCGCTACCCGCGCGCCTCCTCGCTCGTGACGGCAGTCTTCCTTCCCATGGAGCGAAAAAGGCACTGAACGCCACCGCGTGGTCGGGAACCATGTGGATCTCCTGCTCTAAGCTGCACTCCGCCCCGTCCACCGGCATGCACTGGAAGACCTCCGTCTGTGTATCGTCTACACCAACTTCTCTCATTGCAACGACCCCAGTGCTGAGCTCACCGTCTGTGACTCTGGGAGCCCAACTCGAAGTTCTGTGCGCTGTTCGCTCCCACACGCTCGGCGCCGACTCGGCAGTGTTCTCTCTACACTCGCTGTGCCTTGTGCCGTCTTCAGTGATCCGAAGCACACAGACCCCAGCGGCAGGTGTGTCGTCATTGCCACTGTCGAAGGTGCAGCTGTGGTTCACCACCAGTGGTGGGAGTGCAGAGGATGTGTGCGCTGCCTGGGGAACGGAGGGTGTACCGTCGGTGAAGGAGATTCAGCATGCGTGGGCACCATCGGTTCCTGAGGCTAACAGCAGCTGCACACCAGCTCTGTGCGTAGATGCGGACGGTCAACTGGAGGCTACCGACTCGCCAATTCTACTCTCGACAACCAACAGGTGTACTCGGTTATGCGTAGCACTAACCACTGCAACAGGCGCAACAACATTGTCAGACGGCACAGCCGACGCGGCAGCACTTCGACACTGCGTCACGGCGGCGCGCAAGAGGGCAATCCGTCGTTACAACAAAAAGCACGCAGTGTCGGGTGCTGCGCATGAGGGAAATGGGGGTGAGAATCAGCGACAGGCGGGGGTACAGAGAGCGGAGCTGTTTGTCCAGTGCGTCAACACCGTCGCAATGCGTGTTGAAAACTACGCAGAAGTGGATCTGAGTCCGTCCCTTGCAGCCGCAAGCGAGCGACCCGGGCAAACGCGACATCGGCTTCTCACCAGCACCATCAGTGGTGCCATTCGCATGAATCGACACGTGGTGCTCAAGCTCCAGGGCCAGTGGATAAAGGTGCCACGCCGGGTAACGGTGGTGTCAGAGGGCTACACGCCGTCCCCGCGGCTCTGGGGCTTGCGGCGCAGCTGCATCGTGCGGCACCCAGACCCCCCACCGCGAGCCGCCTACGGCTCCGCGATCCTTTCAGATGGAGCGGAACTGGCGCGAGAGGTGTTGAGGGCGCATGCAGGCTACGATGTTGTTGTGCAAAGTGTGCCGCTGGACTACACTGACCCTTCAGAGCGCACCGTTCAGATGCTGCTGCCGGGGGTATCGTACGACAAGGTTGTGGTGCAGAAAAAGCAGCAAGAGGCGCGGCTGCAGCCGTACTCGGAGACGATCCGTAGTGCACCCTGTAGACCGCTGACCACGACGCTAAGAGGAGAAAGCGGCGCTGCAGACGTGGCAGAATGGACTCCGAGGGATGGAGACGACACGCTCTTTAAGGACCCATCGGAGCTGCTTGAACTAATCTTCGGCCCCGCAGGGATCGCCCACGCCGTGTACACCTCCAAGGTATCACGCAAGGTTGCCGTCGTACATTTCTTCTTTGGCGACACATACACAACTCGCACCGCGCTGAAGGTTTCGTGCAGGGTGTGTACCGCTTCCAGGAACGCGATGGCATATGTTGAAACACAGACCTACGGCAGCGACGACAGCCCACCACCGCTCTCCCCAAGTGCGCCTGCTCTGTCATTGAAGAAAGCAGGCAGCAGGAACACCGCCTCATCGGCATCGTTCTCGGTGCTGGTGCTGTGCGACAGTTTGACCCGCACCTCGACTCTCTACAACTCTCTCCCACGAGATGTCACCGTGCGCCGGTTTCCCGGTGAGAGCCATTGGCGCTATCCGGCCGAACTCACCTGGTACCACGGTGATCTTGGTGTCAACAGCGAGAAGGACCAACGACGGCGCAAGGAAGGAGAGGCTCAATGGAGGCGCGGATTGGCAGAGCAGTGGCTTGGCCCGAATCAAAAGCCGCGGCCGTTTGTGGTATCCGCCACCACGCAGCATCCGCCCTCCTGTCTGTCTCTGGTGGTGGAACCATCACTGACGCGGTGTGCAGACGGGCGGTACTACATCCTTTTCGGTGGTCTTTCAGCATCGACGCGGGTTGCCTCGTCGAGTGTGTACGCATTCGACGACACTACACAGATGTGGCAGTTGCTGCGCGCGCGGCGGGGCGCTAGTGATACACTCGCCTCCTCGACCCACGAAGGGGGGGCCCCGCCTCGCTACGGCCACACAGCTGTTTACCGCGCCTCTGACAATGCCGTCTACATATTTGGCGGCCGCGACAACCACCACAATGTTGCTGGGTCGGTGTATGGAGATGTGTGGAGGATGACATGGGACACAGCTGCAGGCACGGTGGCGGCGACAGAGCTGCCTTGCACGTGGGCTCACGCGCCGTCCGCTGCCACGGCGAGTGATGAAAACCGCACGCCTTTGTCATTGTTGACCGATGACATGGAGGCCAGACTGGCTCGATGGCGCCACGCGGCAGCGCTGCACGACGACTACATGGTGGTGATAGGAGGCCAGTCTAGCACTGGCGCGTGCTGCTCGTGTACAGAGGTGCTGTATCTCGACCTGAGAACGCTGAAGTGGGCCAGACGCCGAAGCTTCGGTACCGAGGTGCCTTCTCCACGCCACGGGCTTGCCGCAACCGTAGCAAGCGGAACGGCCACGCTCTATATCTTCGGCGGGTGGAGTCAAGTCCAGAGGAAGATTGGGGATGTGCAGAGTGCGGTGCCCTCCGGCACTCTTTCGGGAAACGATGCACACGGGGAGCAAAGTACAGAAGCCTTGTCAGACTTTTTCAAGATGGACCTCATTACGCGCATGTGGAGCCGTGTGGAACCAAACGGCTCCGTGCGACCGCCAGCATTGGAGCTTGCTGACATGACTTCGTGCGTTCTCGATGGCTGCCCTGTGATCCTGCTTGTCGGCGGCCGCCCCAGCGGTGCCGGGGAAGCAAAACCGACAACAGCGCTGGCAGGCACAGCCCAGCTAGAGGTGTTTATCTTCTCTACTGCCACACACTTTTGGCGCGTCGTGCAAATGGACTGCACCCCAGCTGCAGCGCGCTTTGGGCTGCGGGCAATGGCGTCGGGTACATCAGCGAATGTTCCAGAATCGGAGGGCAAACTGAGCATTGTACAGCGGGCGGGGTCGCCGTTTGTGCGCGGTGTGGTGTCGTCGCACGGGCAAAGTATCGGCAATATTCTTGTCGTTGGCGGGCTGCCGCTCCAAGAGGCCGATATTGTGCACACAGCGCCGGCCATCTCAATGCTTCTTACCGCCGGCAATGGAAGCAGCCCTGCCACCCGTCATGTCGCCAGCACACCTCGCGTGTGGGGAGAGTCGCTGCCCTCGCAGGGGAAACTTTTCACACCACAAATGCCCACTGAGCCGCGCTCGACGCGCCAGCGAACGACCTGCCCGTCGAAAATAGCATCACACAAGCCGCATCCACCGCCGATGGGCAGCCGCTGCGCACTATCCACCACATCCTGTTGGCTGCCGACCTCCTCGTGTTTGGGTGAAAGTGGTGACAGACCCAACGACTACAAGGAAGTGGTGGGAGCTCTCGTACCGCGGACACCACCAATCGTTCCCTTCCGCAAGTTGACGAAACTCTTCCACGGTCTTGCCTCCCCCTCGGGGCGAGTGGCCACTGCAGCTAAATCCTTGAATCTTCACTACCCATCGTGTTACAGCACCCTGACGCTCCGGCAGCAGCGGAACCTTGTTCGGCGCCTGTACACGCAGGGCATAGAAATGCGGGCTGCCCATCGGCAAAAGCTCCAGGATCAAGTGGATCAGGAGCGCATCACACCCGCGCTCCGCTTCAGCCAGGTACACGAACACTCCTTTGGCGCATATCGTAGCGCGAAGCCTCTCCGGCAATCCTCAGCGCCGCTATACCGTCCGTCCCACCGCGCAGCCGCCAGATTGAGTGAGGCTTTGACACTCTCAGCAACAAGGGACACCCTGGAAGCCAACGGCGACGGGGCTCGCATTTATGGCGGCGCAATCGCAAGCGCCCCGCTGACCCACCGAGACCTGCAAAACAACTTTCTCGTGTGTGGAAACAGCAGCAATAACAGCAGTTTTCGTAGTCCGACAACGTCAAGCAATAGCAGCAGTAGCAGCAACCGCGGTGATCCAGATCGGTGCGGTGGCGCTGTAGAGCCGCCGGCAGCGAAAGAAGCATATTCGACAGAGATGTCGCGCGAGGATGAGACCTCAGACAGCGAATATGCGATCTACGTCGAGACAAGAGAGAGCCCTGCGGCGTGTGAAGAAGAGTGGACTGAGTCTGAGGACGATGACGCGCCAGCGAGCGTTGCTGCGACGCCGTATCAGAGCTCTGAAAATGGCCAGCCTGTTGAGGAAAAGTACGACCACCTCGAGAGTGCATCCCCGGACAACTCGTCGGTGGCGCCGCCTTCACAAAACGCCGTGGTGACGGCCCCGGCCGCGCCAGCTCCGGTGCCAATGTTGATGATTGCTTCACCAGCTGCTATAGAGAGAGAGAGGGTGGCTGAGGAGGAGGTAGACGACGATAACGCCTCCGTTGCCGCGACTTCAGAGGTGCTCGTGGGTCCCGTTACACCGGCGCCGCCGTCGCGATCGTCTTTTAGCTCGAGCAGGAGCGTCATGTCAGGCCCGTCACATACCGATGAAGGGACCCTGGCGGCAGAAGGGGGGGAGGAGAAGTCGCACCAGATTGAGCGCCAAGAGCCTGACGTTCCTTCTACGCCACCACAAGCGCTACTGTCTGAGTCGTCGGCTGTGCCGTCCAAGTCCTCCTCTCGCTTGCCGAGCGAGAACCCACACGCTAATGATGAGCCTTCCGCCGTGACACCGCCCTTGCCTGAAGACAGCAGCGCTGCAACATCACCGCTTGCCTCAGTCCTTAGCATACCCACGGACGACGGCCACGACGGTGAGGATGGCCAAGGTGACTCCTTGGAGGGGGACGAGCTTCATTCAGCACCTGTAGAGGCGGAGAAGAGAGAAGAAAGCGCGGTAGAGGAGGACAGCGACTGGGAGGTGGACTCAGATGGGGCGGTCCCGGCAGCCGCAGATCCACCTAATTCCTCGGCATCGTCGTGGTCGGCGCCTTTGCCCCCTGCCTCGGAAGTGGATGCGCGTACCCGCATATATTCCCCATCAGTCACTCCGCTGGACACCACTGTGCATGAGAAGCCTACAGGGGATGAGAGGAAGACCATTTCAGGAACTGAGTCGGTGGTGGGTGAAGCCGCTCCAGAGGAGATGGACGACGACTACGCAGATGCGATCGACGACTGGGAAACCGTATCGAATGCGAGCAAAGGCGACGACCGCGGAGGCAGTTGCAGGTCCGTAAGCAGTGCGGAAAGTTGCTCTGTTCTGAGTGAGGTGCTGGAGGACTTTATCCTGCCGCCGGCCCCGCGCGAGCACCCTACACCCCCTGCACCGTCGTCAGTGTCGTCGTCGGCGCCGGCGCTAGAGGATGCACGCTCCATTTCAGACGCCACCGAGCACAAGATCAGCAGCATCAAGGACACGGGAGACGTTGAAGAGGCGCGAATCACTACCTCATCGCTTTCCTCGCCACTTGAGAGTGCAGCACTGGGGAGCTCGATCCCCGAAAGTGAGGTTCACAGACTTGATGTGGCAAAGAGACCACTTGGTGTTCCCCCTACGGAGGAAAGTTTACCGAGCGTAGCGGATGAAGGCGACCGCGTCCCCTCCTCCTCTATCTCATCGTTGGCGGATACGTCCGCGATCGCCGTAGATGGGGCCGCCGCGCCCGTTTGTGCGATTGAGAGCTGGCATAGTGACAACTTTAGCGATAAAACCAGAGAGGCTCTATCCTCGCCTGCGTTGGCAGCGAGTGAAGAAGAAAGTGCAGTGGCGTCGGAGGAGTCGCAACGTGCCCCCGACATTGCCGTGACACCGTCCCGGTCTGCTGTGTCTTCCCCCAGCCAATGGGACTTGGTTGAAGAAGTGGAGGCTGAAGCTCCCTACCCTGGCCAGGAGGGAGGTGGCAATGATGAGGCGGAGACGTCGATCGATGAGGGCGAGGTGGCCCCGCCCCCTCTAGCGGGGGAGTTGCCAGAGAGGCCAGCATGGTCATCCGACGACAGTGACGACGAGGGCGTCGCTATCCCCATGGCCGCGCTGTCTGCTTCTTCGGCCACTCTCTCGAAAACACCGGAGATACTAGCAGCGGAGCTCAGCTCCCATGCCTCTTCCGTGGTCAGTCTAGATGTGGAGAGTACGAAGGACGCGGCAGAGGTGCTTGACGAGGTGGCGAAAACCGAGCGGGAGAGTGAGGGGAACGAGGCGGCAGCGGCCAGCGATGTACCTGTTGCAGAGACGGCAGTGTTGCAATTGGAGGAGTCGCGCGAGTGGTCCACGCCACCGAGCTCACCGGAAGACGTCTCAGCGGCATCCTTCCCTGCACCGCCGGAGGTGCTCGCAGCCTCTGACAGCGTGCACACGGGTCATCGCAGCAGTGCCGTAGAAGACGCATCTGATAGCAGTGATGACAATGTAGATGGCGCGGCTGCCTTGGACAATCACTACGAGTCTCCTTCAACGGCGAGGGAGGAGGAGCAGGCCAGCCAGAGTAGCAAGGCGCTAGACGCAGAAAACCAGCATACCATGGGGGTAGACGACGACAGCTGCTGGGATGAATCACCCTGGGTGCCGAACGATGCGGAGGGGGGGAGTGACGTGACGGCAGCCACATCAGATGACGGTGAAGGGGTGTTCAAGAAGTTTTTCAACCCAACCATCCAGGCGCCAGATGTGGAGGAGATGGCCGACGCGCAGGTCTTGGCGTCGTCTGTCAACGACGAAGCCTACTCCGGGCTGTGCACGTCGCCAGCTGCTTTACAGGAAGAGGAAAGCGAACATGGCGACGCGGCGGACGTGGAAGAAAGCACACCC